>NC_056742.1:341779671-342079671 GCF_019279795.1 Protopterus annectens | reverse complement strand
GAGCTGACCAATGAGGACATTACAGTAGTAGGGGTTCGCCATTTTCCCATGTTTGTGAGAGCCAAATCAAGGATATTAGTACCCCTAGATTCTGAACCAGAATCTGACCTTTTGGATTCTTCTTCTTCACAGAGTCATTCATCTTCAGGTATTAATCTGAATCTGATGAAACGTTATCCTCTGGCTGTCCTCAGAAGGAGCTCTGTTTTGGAGAAACAATTCAGAAGAAGCTACAACTTTTCATTTGGGAGAGTAAGTAGCTCTCTAAATCCCAAAAAGGCTATTACAGTCTTTTACATATGGAAGTTCCCTAGTCTCCTGTCCCTCATGTTCTTGAAGCTTTAGAAGAAACTTCCCTTTCATCTCATCTAGCTCTTGTCACAATGACCTTCACAAAAATAAATAAATAAATAAATAAATTGACAGGCATCACAGTGCCCTGATGTGCACAAGTGCCTGTACAAAAATCCCATTTCTAACCCTGCAGTTGTTTTCGCAAATTCTGACAACCCTTATAAGCTATTCTCATCTTCCAAAGCTATCCAAAATGAGAGAAATAGCAGAGCTGTAGATATGTATGGGAAAAAAGTACAGGCATCCTGTAAATGTTTCATCTCTCAAGCCCCTGCTTACACTTATCAAGGGTACAAGGACTTGTCAGAGATTTGGGATGCATGGCTAGGTTTACAAAGGCCCTTGCGGTCATTAGCCTAGTAAACACCTATGAACCTATGAATATAATCAACTACTTTAGTTATCAGGCACACAAGATAAGATACCTTTTATCTGTTTTTGACAAGAATAAACTTACGCCTAATATCCCTAACAATAACCTTCCTTCACAAAATTTTTCAGGACTTACAATTCACTATCAGTCTCTGCCAGAACCTAGCTTTCACTCCGAATTTCCAAAAATCCAACCTTCTCTCTAGACATTCTCTGGTGTTCCAAGATTGTCACCTTTAATCTTCTCTGATGAAGGTTGTTCTTCCTTCAGACAATTCTCTGCTCTTAACAGGCTACTTTCTATCGCTGACAAACTTATCTTTGACCTCGGCAAGAGAGATTATAAGAGTTTGGGGTTATATGGCATCCACTATCTCCATGATCCCATTTGCCATTTATTGTAGTGCTCCATTAGCGTAGCGTTTTCTCTTGTCATTCATAAAAAAGAGCTGCTCTAGAGGATCACTAAGATAAACTTAATCCCAGAAATTTCCTTTCTGTTTACTCCTCCTCCTTTTCAAAGTGTCTTCACAGATGTGTCAGAGTCTGAAGGGATAGTTTTCAAGGTACAGGCTCTCTGATCAGAAAAGGATAAGATAAGCATACAAACATAAAAGAGATTGAAAGCATTGATTTTGACTCTTCAGTCTTTCCATCACCTGTGGTCCCCAAGAACTCTTCAGTTTCAGACAGACAATACAACTGTCATGTGGTACGTTAACAAACAGAGCGGAACAAAATCTTATCCTCTCTGCATCCTAGCGATGATTGCTTGGGACACTGATATTCATAACTACCATTTTTCTAAGCAGTATACATTTCATCAGGACAGAATAGCTTGGCAGATTACCTGAACAGATCAAAGGTGGACCCACAGGAATGGTTATTGAACTGGGAGGGCTTCCTACAGATTGTTCACCATTAGGATGTCACAGACATAGATTTGTTTGCCTCCAGGCTGAACTATGACCTTCAGGATATTTTGCAAGGAAGACTAGAAAATGGATGCCTTCTCTTTCACGTGGAAAGGGAAATTCCTTTATGTTTTTCCTCAGTTTCTTCTTATTCATAAAAGTCCTCCTGAAAATACAGAAGGACAATTCCAGAAATGTATTTGGTACTCCCCCTTTAGCCCAGACAACATTGGTATTCCCTTCTCTTTCAACTAGCCAGGGGCAGTCACCACATATTACTTCACAGGATAAACTTGCTCACGTAACAGATTGGCTTTCTCATTGACCCAACCTGAAAACTGTCAAGCTCTGAGTATAGATGATAAACTTTTAATTTGTGTTGGGCACCTTTATTCTGGGACTTAATGTAGAAAACCTGCAACTAGAAAAGTATATATATCTAAATGAAAAAAAAAATCTTTTTGGTGGCAAAAGAGAGGATAGTATCCCTATTAACTGGGGATGCCTTCTATCCTCTACTATTTATGTGAGCTGCACAATTTATGTCTAGTGTACACCTCCGTTGATGTACATTTGTTAGCCATCTCAGCTTGTCTTCCCATGCATCTACCTCTTTCTTCATGCTTTGAGATTAAGTTGTTTCTAAAATACATCATGTACATCAGAGCCCCCCCCCCCCAAAAAAAATCTATTCCTGCTCTGTGAAATTGAAATTATATCCATGAAAAATTTACTTTGCCACCCTTTGAACTAGCTTCTTCTGTATCTTTAAAATATTGTATATTGGAAACAGTCCTTGTTGCTCTAATCTCTTTTGTAAGTGTCTCTGATTTACAAGCCCTGATATCTATTCAACCTTTCCATTTTTTGGATAAGTACATAGAGTCCCTTAGAACTAGCCTGACCTTTATGTTTAAGGTGGTCAGTGAAATATAATTGAACCAAACTATACATATTCCAGCACTTTTTCCAACCCCCCAAAAAAATAAAGGTGAAAGGATTCTTCATTTCTTAGATTTCTATAGACAACTAAGAATTTATTTAGACAGTACCACAGATTTTCTGATTTCTTATCATTTTTTTTTCATTTCCTTTGAGGGTAAAAAGCATGGTCTTCTATTATCTAAACAAACAATTTCTAGATGGATATCCTTTGCCATCTCCTTTTGTTATTCCCTTCCATGATAAATCTCTTCTAGGCAATGTCAAAGCTCATTCCACAAGTGCTGTAGCTTCTTCTGATGCATGTTTCAAAAGACTTGATCTGATGTTGTCAATCTTCACTTAATCTTTGATTGTGGATTTGGTTCAGTATCTCTTAACCGACTTAGCCGTTATTTCATCTCACCCCCCCCCCCCCAAAAAAAAAAAACTCTCGAGTTTAGCTCTGTCCATAATGCTCCTCACAAGATTACCCCAGATCTCATTTGCCACTTTTAGTGCTTGATGCGTCTCTCAAAACAGCTCTCGAGCAAGCTAAATCTCTTTAAATTGTAAGTGATTTTTTTCATTAAAACTCTTTACTAGTGACTTCTTTTCTCTGTCTTTTACCCATCTCCTTGATTGCTGTCTTCCTTTTTTCTTAACATGAGAAGTATTTTCCTTTCACACCATTGTTGGTATTTTTCCCTTCGTTTGCTTTGCCGTTAAGGTATTTTCTTTGTACAATCGTTGGTACCTTTCTACTCTTTCTGCCTTTTCCTTTCCATTACCATTAGGTAAACCTTTCATACCATTGTTGGTATGATTCTTTTCTCTCTGATTAAAAAAAAAAACTTTAAAACTTTAAACTTCTCTTACCGCTCATGTTTCTGTGTGTGTTTTGTTTCCTTGCAGTGGCCGAAAAATACAGTGGTACTTCTGGCATCAGTGCCAGAAGTGTGATCGCAAGCTTCCTGACTCTAATGGGCACTCTTTATGTGTCTATTGTTTGGGTCCGGTACACCTTCAAGAAGACTGTACCATCTGTCATGGTTTCAGTCAGTGGGCCCCTACAGAGAGGAAAAAAAAAACTTATTCTTAAAGGCCTTATTAAATTCAGCTTCGATGAGGCCTTATCTGGGTCTGCCAAATCGAAAACGGATTTTAGCTCCCATTCTACTTCTTCCTCATCCCAGCATGAATGGTCTAAGAAGAGGAGCAGCTCAGTGCCAGTAGTATCATCGACACCACCACTCAAAATGGTTAAGACTTCACTGGTTCCCAAAGTTTCAGCGGAACTGGCTGGGAAACTGACTCCACCATTGGTGCCATCAGTGCCTACCTCTGCAATGACTGTTTTGGCACCCACTACTGTTTTGGACCAAACCTCAGAACCTTCTATTTCCTCCTTTCCAGCAACTTCAGAACTGAAGGAATTCACATCTAAGGACATGCAACATACAAAGTATTCACCATCAATAGACCCTTTTGCAGACAGACCTCCAAGCCCCTTCCTGCAGAAACCCTGGTCCCCGTCAGTCTCTTTGGTCAGTTCCACCAAGAATCTTAAAGAGTCTGATATTTTGAGACTGGTGGACCAGCTCCTGGTGGCGAGGAGATTGTCAACTTTCACGGTTCCTAGCTATCTGGCTCTGGATCTTTACCTATTTCTACACCAGTTATTGTTCCTCTTCTGACTCCATCTGAGCCATTGGAGTTCCCGGGGCCTACACTTCCGGCTTCAACTGTCTCGGTGCTGGTCAGAACTACTTCTCCAGCATAGATAACTGCCTTGAGCTGTTCGGTTCTCTTGGAAATGGAGACCTCCCATGGTCTCAGCTTTGTTGTTGGTTCCTGGGAGCGTGCTTCCACTCCGGTATTGTCAGTGCTGTCCATGCTTCTCGGGGCTTTGGCGTACGAGGTGGCCTCCTTGGTGCAGGATGAGACCATGGTTCTGAAGGAGTCTATTTCAATTCCGGGCTCCCATTCCTCTATGGGGGTGCCTGCCTTCCAAGCCATGGAGAGGGCCTTGTCCACTGTAGGCTTAGTGTCAATACCACTTTCATCAGCCCAAAAGCCCTGCCTTGCCCCTCGCCCAGATCTTCCTCCAACCTCTGCCCTAGGACAGAAGCCTCAGGATCCAACCATTGTGGTCATGTCCTCTTCAGACACTTCTCCGGCCCATCCCACCCAAGAGGTATCCCTGAAGAGGAAGTGCAAGTGGAAGCACTTAGACTCTCCTGAAGAGTCTTGCACAGAAGATACCAGTTTCTACGAAAGGAAGGTTCCCCAAAGTCACTCCTGGAAGATGTCTCTTTTGGAAATATTTTAGAGCTCCTGAAACAGAGGAGTGGCTGGACTTTCCTTCAGCCTTCCTCAGAAGAATCAGTATACCTAGATGCTTACTGTGCCTGACCTTCTACCTCTTGGATCTCTCCGCCCACTGATGACTTGGAAGATACCTGATTCAATCAAGCCAGTTCCTAAGAGACCAGACTGCATTATATCAGCTCCTCAAGATCAACAACATTAGACTAAAGGGATACCAGTAGATGCCATGGTGGTAGCGGCAGCTACCAAAAAGGAACTTGCTGATGAAAGTCCTACTATCCATCCTCCTAATAAAGAGTCTAGGACTATGGATAGATTCAGGAAGCACATATAAGCTTCATCAAGCTTCGCTGTCAGCTCCTTGAACTATATGGCACATTTCATGAGACTTCAGAGAGATCTGATAAAGGAGCTATCATATACTCTGACAGGAGCAATAGATGAACGGGTTCAAGACAAGGTAGCTTCTCAGCTAGCAATCCTTGATTTGATATGCAATTCATCCATGAGGCTTATTGTGTATGCAGCCAAAGGGACGGCAAGGGCAGGCGGTTCTGGCGTAGCCATAAAGAGACTAACCTGGATGCGTTTATGTGAATTTGTGGAGCCATTCAAGTCTTCTTTTGTCAACGCTCCATTTGACAGAACATCCCTTTTTGACCCCAAAGTTAAAGAGACCCTTTCCAGATGTGAGAAGGATGGAAAGACCCTTTCTGTTATGGGCATATGCTTTTCCACTCCTCAACAGTCTTACTCCAGGAACCAGAGAAGTGGGAAACTATGGATGTTAAGTTGTCTATCTCGCCTTCATTCTTGCTGGATGGGTTCGGAGCCGACCTCGGCTCCGACTCGGCCACTCTAAAAGCTCGAGAGTTGGTTCCACCGGCTCGAGGCTCCCCTTATATCCCACAATGCTAGGTGTGAGTTACCTCAGATCTCGTTTGCCGCTACAGCGATCGAGGTGTTGGTTTTCTACCGGCTTCTTGGTGAGTAAACTTTCAGTAAAGTTAGTATACTTGAACCCCTTTATTTTTAATTTTAATTCTTGTTTCCCTTAGTTTAGTGGAATTCTCTCCCTTTTTTCTCTAAAATCCCATTTCTTCCCCACAAGAACTTATAAGTTCTTCCCTCGGGCCTTCAGGCCTTCTTCTTCCATTCCCTAGTGGTGTGTGTGTGTTGTTTCTCTTAAATTAAAACCTTTGATAGTTGTTTTATTTTTTGAGTTTTAAAATAAGATAGGGTGTAATCAGTGTGTTTGACTGGGTGTGTGTGATTACACTTTTTTTTCTAAGATGTCTAAAGACACAAAGGTCTCAGGCTTCAAGAAGTGTGATGCGTGCTGTCAGAAAATGTCTCTGACAGACGGTCACACTTCTTGTGTCTACTGGGGCCTTTGCACCTGCAGGACTCCTGTGCTGTATGCCACGGCTTCAGTCCCAGGGTCCTGCAGGAAAGAAAGAACAAATTGATCCTAAGAGGTTTACTCAAGCCTGAGGATTCCCTCTCTGTCTCTGGGAAGCCCTCCAAGGCTTCTAGGTCCTCGGCTCCAGCTACTGAGCCGAGACCTAAGGCTACTAAACCTCCATCTACATCGGCTCCGGCTGGAGCCGATGAGTCTACAGTTTCTGTGGTTCCCTCGGCTCCGGCTGGAGCCGAGGTATTAGAAATTCCCTTGTCGGCTCCGACCAGACCTTCGGAGCCGACATCTAGGAAGAGATCTAGGTCACCATCCCTTGGCTCCGTTCATTCGGCTCCAGCATCTCCTCTGCTGTCTGAACGGAGCCATAAATCTCACTCCTCTAGGTCATCGAGGCTGTCGGATCATGACCTTCAGAGGGTAGTGAGTCGACTTCTTAAGTCCGAGGCACTGGCCCAAATGCTTCAGAGCCCGACTCATCAGTCGATGCCTGCCCCTGTCCATCAATATGTTCCTCCTCCGACTCCGTTGAGCTCGGAGCCGGGTCGGTTCGGAACCGAGACTGTGGTAGCGTCGGAGCCGACACAATTGTCTTCGGCTCCATCGTCGGCTCCGATTTCTTCCTTGGAAGAATCTCGGCTCCGGACTTCCATCGTCGGCTCCGAGGGGGTGAGTGGCATCGGACCTTTGTCCGACCCCGCTCTCCCTCTCGGGGCTTCGGCGCTGGTAAGTTCGGCTCTGACATTGGCCTCGGAGCCATCACTGTCGGTGCCGAGGGAGGTTTTTAGCTTTCGGGCGGGACCTCTGGCTCTGCCTGACAGGGGTGCGTTCGAGGTCATGCGGAATGTGTTAGAACCTGGTTCTACCCCACAGTCGGCTCCTTCCGCCCCCCCCTCTTCGGTGCCTCAGGTCAAGTCGACTCACTCCCTCATCCCGGACCGCAGAGAGCCAGCTCCTCAGGAATCCCCCGTGGGGATCTCATCCTCTTCCGAGGCCTCTCCTGTTTTGGCAGAAGAGCCCCCTCGGAAGAGAAAGTGTAAGAGGAAACACATAGACTCACCTGAGTCTGTCACCTCTGACACAGATTTAGAGGATTCCGAGGGTTCCCCCCGTTCCCCTTCTGAAGATGTCTCCTTTGCAGACATTCTGGAAATCCTTAAGCAGAGGGAAAATTGGCCAGCCCTCAACCCTTCGGAGGATGAATCTGTGTACCTTGAGGCGTTTGGCTCTCGTCCTTCCACCTCCTGGGTGTCTTCCCCCCTTTGACCCCCTCATGCAGGTGGTAGCAAAAAAGGCATGGACGGCTCCTGATTCGGTGGACCCCACTCCCAGGAGACCCTCAAAATTCATAACAGCACCAGCAGACAAACAGTTTTTGACAAAAGGAGTTTCTGTGGATGCTATGGTGGTTGCTGCTGCCACTAAGAAGGAACTAGCTGATCCTTCAGTACCTGTCCATCCACCTAACAAGGAATCTAGGTCCATGGACAGGTAGGGAAGCGGATGTTCTCGTCAGCGACATTTGCAATGCGTTCGCTGAACTACCTATGCCATTTTACTCGTCTTCAAAGGGACTTGATCAAAGAAGCGAGTGACATGTTGAAGGATCCTACAGCTGCGGGTTTTCAAGATAAGATGAACACTCAGCTGGCTACCCTGAACTCCATAGCCAACTCCTCCATGCGCCTCCTTTCTTATGCGGCTGATGGAGCGAGCAGGGCCGCAGGGACAGGTGTGGCCTTACGTAGGCATGCCTGGATGCGGCTATGTAATTTTGCGGACCCCTTTAAAACGTCTTTCACTAATTCCCCATTCGATGGATCATCTCTCTTTGGTCCTCAAGTGAAAGAAACCTTGACTAGGTGCGAGACTGATGGCAAGACTCTTTCTGCCATCGGAGTCCGTTTTTCTACTCCTTCTAGGCCTTACCCCAAAGGCCAGAAAAGTGGGAAAATGTGGTTCCGTAAACAATCTCAAGGGACTTCGCCTGACGCACAGAGTCGGTTCCCCGCCAGAGGCAGAGGGGGGAACAACAATGGTAGACGTCGCCCTAGAGGCAGGGGGGGTCCGCAGAACCAGGGCAATCGAGAAACTTTCTCAGATAAGCCCTTTCAGCATCCCTGAGGTGTTGCCCGACTGTCCACCTTGGGAGGCAGTCGGGGGAAGATTGTCACTGTACCCAGAAGCCTGGCTATCCCTAACTCGAGACAAGTGGGTACAGTCCATCATTTCCGAAGGCTATTCCATTCCCTTTGTTCGCATTCCAAACCGATCAAAAAAATCCCTTCCAGATGTTCCACCCGCTCAAAGGGATCTTGCAGCTTTGGAAATTTCAAAGCTGCTTGCAAAAAGAGCAATTCAGCCAGTTCCAGCAGACCAGCAAGGATCCGGAATCTACTCCAGGTTCTTTTTAGTTCCAAAGAAAACAGGGGACTGGAGACCAATTTTGGATCTCAGTATCTTGAACAAGTCGGTCAAGAAAACAAGATTTCGGATGGTCACGCTGCAGTCCATCCTCCCCCTTTTGGGAAAAGGAAACTGGATGTGCTCTATAGACCTTCAGGATGCGTACTATCACATAAAAATTAACAGACGCTCCAGAAGATTCCTCCGCTTCAGGCTGGGAACCAGTCATTTTCAATTCAGGGCCCTGCCCTTTGGTCTCACCACTGCCCCCCGGGTGTTTACCAAATGCATGGCAGTGGTAGCTTCTCACCTGAGACGACAAGGATTCCAGGTGTTTCCATATTTGGACGACTGGCTCCTCACAGCTCCCACCAAGCATCTTCTTCTAATGGCCAGGGATTACACCTTTCGCATTTGTCAAAAGTTAGGCATTTCAATAAATTGCGAAAAGTCTGTTTTGTCGCCTTGTCGTACTATTACCTTTATAGGCGCAAATCTAGACACAGTCAACATGTCTGCGAGACTGACAGATCAGAGAATAACAGACATACACAAACTGGTCTCACTCCTCTTCAGCAACAACAGAATCAAAGCCAGGTTAGTTCTGAAAGTGTTAGGAATTATGGCGGCTGCCATACCTCTGCTTCCATTAGCCAGATTCCACATGAGAATCCTTCAATGGATGCTCTTTGCACAATGGTCATACCAGCAACTTCCGATGTCCCACACCATTATGATTACGCAGGCATGCAGAAATCATCTTCTGTGGTGGATGTCTTCCCCTCAGCTCTTATTGGGAAGACCCTTTGTTCCTTCCCCTCCGGTTGCTACTCTGACAACGGACGCCTCCCTGATCGGGTGGGGGGGGCATTATCAGGGCAGGACTGTCCAGGGCACATGGCAACCAGACGAATGCCACTTGCACATAAATGTTCTGGAGATGAGAGCAGTGCTTTTAGCGTTGCAAGCCCTTCAAGACTCTCTTCGCTTGGGAACGATTGCAATCCAGACAGACAACATGTCTGTAGTGTGGTATATCAACAAACAAGGTGGAACCAGGTCCTACCCCCTGTGTCGAGAAGCACTCAGACTGTGGCAATGGGCGATTTCTTCTCAGCGGTTTCTGATAGCAACGCACATCCCCGGGAAGTCCAATCAAATCGCGGACAAGTTGAGCAGAGCTATCCTCATGCCTCACGAGTGGTCTCTGAAAGACTCTGTTGTGAGAGAAATTTTTCTCAAGTGGGGTCAGCCTTGCTGCGACCTTTTTGCTACTCCCCAAAACAGCAAGTGCAGAGATTATTTCACACTATTCCCTTTACCAGGCCAGCCCAGCAGAGACGCTCTAGTCCAAGTTTGGCCCCGGGGACTTCTGTATGCATTTCCTCCTTCCCACTAATCTCTCAAGTGATACAGAAAGCTATCGCTCAGAAGGCCTCGTTGATCCTCATTGCTCCTTACTGGCCTCGACAGGTGTGGTTCCCCTTTCTACATCATTTTCTATTGGAGCGACCTTGGCATCTGGACCTAGTTCCAGATCTTTTGATCCATCAGTCGGGTCAGTTTCATCGCTCCCTTCCCTCTCTGAACCTCACTGCTTGGTTCCTCCAGTTCCAACCTTAGCCAGGCTTCCTCAATTATCTCACTCTGTTCGAGATATTTTGATAGCTTCCCATAAATCTTCCACTCGAAAGATTTATTTGAGTAAATGGAAACGCTTCACATATTGGGCTCAAGGAAGGGACATAGATCCTTTCACTGCTTCCATCCAAATGGTCCTTGATTTTCTAGCTGAACTCTTCCATGCAGGTTCATCTCCTTCTACTCTTAAAGTTCAATTGGCAGCTATTTCTAACTTTCATGTGGGTATTTCAGAGTCTGCCATAATGTCCCACAAGCTTTGCAAAGCCTTTTTGAGAGGAGTTTTTCTACTCAGACCTCCTATAAGAAATCCTCCTCCTCCTTGGGACCTAAATTTAGTTCTTACTTCCTTGATTCTTTCCCCTTTTGAACCTGCAGCCTCCTGTTCTTTAAAATTGCTATCATGGAAGACACTCTTTCTGGTAGATATTACTTCAGCTAGAAGAATTTCAGAACTTCATGCACTCAGCTGTCGACCTCCTTATCTGTTGTTCCATAAGGACAGGGTATCCTTACGAACCAACCCGTCCTTTATGCCCAAGGTAGCCTCGACGTCTAACCTAAATCAAAGCATTGACCTCCCTGTGTTTTTTCCAGAATATTCCAATAGGTCTGAACAAAAATTACACTGGCTAGATGTTCATCGTCAGTTAAGGTACTATTTGGATAGAACAAAACAATTCAGAAAATCTGACCAGCTGTTTGTCTCCTATGCAGAAGGCAGAAAGGGACTTTCAGTTTCAAAGGTATCATTATCTAGATGGCTAACATCTCTGATTTCCCTTGTTTATGAAATTAGACACCAAAAGCTGCCTAATAAACCTAAGGCCCATTCCACCAGAGCTTTGGCTACTTCTACAGCCTTCCAAGACAGACTGCCTATTGACACCATTTGTGCAGCGGCTACTTGGGCTACTCCTCACACTTTCATTTCTCATTATAAGTTGGATTTAGCTTCTAGACATAGAGCTAACTTTGGTTCCACTGTTCTCAGGAGTCTGTTACGTTAGGCCACCGGGACAAGGTGCTAGGGACGGTCCCATCCAGCAAGAATGAAGGCGAGATAGACAACTTAACATATAGAAGTTATGTTCTTACCATAACGTTCCATGTTAGTTGTCTTCTTCTCGCTTCTTCTTGCCCCACCCTCCTTCCCCTGGCCTGGACAGACCTAGAGGAGTTTTGATTGTGACCTCTCTTTCTACCACCTCTTACTTTAGGTATATGCTGCTGTGCATATTTTCCTGGATCAGGATGTAGGTCACCCTTCTCTTCTCCCTGGTTTATAGAGGTGGACTTTGTTTATAGTTATTCTGTTACTATTATAAGCTGGGCCTAGCTTACAAACGAGATCTGAGGTAACTCACGCCTAGCATTGTGGGATATAAGGGGAGCCTCGAGCCGGTGGAACCAACTCTCGAGCTTTTAGAGTGGCCGAGTCGGAGCCGAGGTCGGCTCCAAACCCATCCAGCAAGAAGAAGGCGAGAAGAAGACAACTAACATGGAACGTTATGGTAAGAACATAACTTCTATTTCAGAAAATCCCAAGGATCTTTCCATAACTCTTGTGGCAATGACACCCCCCCCCCCCCCGGGGTAGAGGGGGAAGTTACAATGGAAGATGCCATCCTTGACGCTGTGGTGGCCTGCAAAAATCAGGGTTCCAGGGATTCTTTCTCTGGTAACTCTTATCATCGCTCCTGAATGGAGGCCCAAATGCCATTCTCTGGAGGCAGCCGGGGAACGATTATCCCTGCACCTACCTGCCTGGCTAAGGATAACAATGGATAATTGGGTGTAGAGGATTATA
The DNA here is from genome assembly GCF_019279795.1 of Protopterus annectens. Lineage (NCBI taxonomy): Eukaryota > Metazoa > Chordata > Ceratodontiformes > Protopteridae > Protopterus > Protopterus annectens. Next base: position 342,067,505 of record NC_056742.1, on the reverse strand, counting down.
ACCAGAGATTACAATATCCTGTTTTCAACAAAAAACCAAGACAGTCGAAAAGAATCCCAGACGTTCCACCCAGTCACAGGAATGCAGCAGTATTAGAAATTCAAAAACTGCTTGACAAAAGAGTCATCAAAGAAGTCCCACCAGACCAGATAGGATCCGGAGTTTACTCAAGATTATTTTTAGTGCCAAAGAAAACGGGACTGGAGACTGATTCCGGACCTCAATCAGTTGAACAAGTCAGTTCAACAAACAAAATTCTGGATGGTCATGGTTCAGTTTATACTTTCGTTCTTAGGGAAAGATGATTGGATGTGCTCAGTAGATCTTCAGGATGTGAATTATCACATAAAAATGGACATGCACTCCAGAAGATTTCTGTGCTTCTAGCTGGGAGCCAGTCATTATCAGTTCAGAGCCCTGCCCTTTGGTCTCAACACCACCCCTAGAGTGTTCACCAAATGCACGACATTGGTAGCAGCCCTTTTCAGACTGCAAGGATTTTGTGTGTTTCTGTACCTAGACTACTGGGTTATTACCTCTTCCACCAGACATCTACTGTTACAGGCAAGAAACTATGTTCTTTAAACTTGTTCTTCACTCGGGATCACTATAAACTATGAAAAATCCCAGGCAGAGCCAACACAGCAGTTAGAATTTATAAGAATGATGCTAAACACGAACACCAGCATTGTGTCTCTTCCCCCAGAAAGACTTCAAAGAATAAAACTGCAAGCCATTCAGATTATTTGCAGCAACAAGGTGACTGCAAGACTGTTGTTACAAACTCTAGGATCAATGTCAGTCTCCATCACTTTAGTTCCCCTTGCGAGATATCACTTGAGGAGTCTTCAGTGGCTCTTGGCATCCCAATGGTCCTTACTGAATCAACCAATGTCCCATCTAGCAATGATCACCAATTTATGCAAGAGAGACCTGAGTTGGTGGCTTCATTCTAACGAAATTTTGTCAGGCAGACCCTTGTCCCTCCTCATCCCCAAGCCATAGTGACCACAGATGTGTCCCAGATAGGGTGGGGGGCATTATGTGGGAAAGACAGTCCAAGGCACTTGGTACCAGCTGGAGGCCAATTTTCACATTAATGTTCTAGAGATGAGGGCAGTGCTCTTAGTGTTGTGAGCATTCCAAGAAACCCTCTACTTGAGAACAATTGTGATTCAAACAGACAACTTGTCAGTAGTCTGGTACATCATCAAGCAAGGGGGAACCAGATCTTACCCTCTTTGTTGAGAAGCACTCAGGGTATGGCAATGGGTGATTTTGTCTGACTAATTTCTAACTGCAACTCATATTCCAGGGAGCTTCAACGTAATTGTGGACAAATTGAGCAGGAGCATCCTAATGCCTCACGAGTGGTCTCTTAATCCATTGGTGGCGGAAAGGATATTCCACTGATTTGGCCAGCCCTGCTGTGATATCTTTAATTCCCCAAAGAACAACAAGTGCAGCAGTTACTTTGCCCTAATCCCCCCTCCGGGGGAGTCACTGAGAGATGCCCTCCTTCACTGTTGGACCCCGGTCTGTTATATGTCTTTCCCCTGATTCCTCTCATATCTCAGTTTCTAAAGAAAGCCAACAGGTCAAAGAACAGAATAATTATCATTGCCCCATTCTGGCCTTGACAGATATACTTTCTTTTTCTTTGGCCTTATCTAATTCGGAAGCCTTGGTCGCTGGACCCAGCTTGAGACCTGTTGTCCCATCCAGGCAGACTAGTTCATCCAAATCTTCAAAATCTCAAGCTCACTGTATGGCTTCTCCAATTCCAATGATGCCAGGACCAGTCGATAGGGTCCTGGAATTTTTGACATTGCTTTTTTTAAGCAGGAGCATCTTCCTCAACTATACAAGTGCATCTAGCTGCAATTTCAAACTTTCATAATGTTCTAAATGAGACAATGCTAATGTCCCACAAGCTTTGTAAAGCCTTTCTGAAAGGAACTTTAATGCTCAGACCCCCATACAAAGACCCTTCTGCACCTTGGGACTTGAATCTGGCACTTCAGTTTGTAATTAAGTCCCCATTTGAACCATCTGCAAATTGCAATCTGAAGTATTTATCCTGGAAAAACTAATTTTTGATTGCTATTACTTCTGCCAGGATGAGATCTGAGCTACAAGCCTTATCTTGCAAACCTCCTTAACTAATTTTCCATAAAGACGGGGTTTCCTTGCGAACAAATGCTTCTTTTCTATCAAAGATAGTGTCCGAAACCAGTATCGACCCGACTATACAACTTCTAGTTTTCTTCCCCAACTTTTCAAACAAGGGTGAATATTGTCTGCATTTACTAAATGTACATAAATAACTGCATTTTTACTTTCACAGAACAAAGGAAATGAGAAAATTGGATCCGCTGTTTGTTTCTTCTCTTCTGCTACTATGGGCAAACCAGTTTCTAATGTTACTCTGGTTAAATGGCGTAAGGACTGTATAACTTTCATTTATAACAAAAGGAAAGTGCAACTACCAGGACCTGTTAAAGCACATTCAACAAGGGCAGTAGATGCTTCTGTAGTCTTTCATTCCAGGGCTTCTATTGATGATATATCTGCAGCGACTACCTGGGCATCCCCGCAAACCTTTGTTACTCATTACAAGCTGTATCTGGTCTCTAGGGGAAGAGCATCATTTGGCTAGATGGTGCTCAGGAATATTCTTCTGTGAGACATCGCAAGATTTAAATAGCTGGGGACTCTGTTCCACAGTCAAGGATTAAGTGAAGACTGACAGCAGCAGATAAAGAAGTTATGTCTTACCATAATGTTCCATCTGTGTTGTCGATCTTCACTTATTCTTGACATCCCCACCCTCCTTCCACCTGCTCTCCAGTTTCTTGGTGGAATGGATCTTTCCCAAAAGGTTGAATTTTCCTTTTTAGGAATACAGGTATGGTCTTGGTCTGTTATTTCCTGTCTAGCACTATTTTATGCAAACACGATCTGAGGTAATCTTGTGACGAGCATTATGGGTAATGCTAAGCTCAAGAGTTTTTGGAGGGTGCAAGCTGAAATAACGGCCGAGTCAGTTCTGAGATATGGAAGCAAAACCACAGTCAAGGATAAGTGAAGATCGACAACACAGATATAATGTTATGGTAAGACTGAACTTCTTTTTTCTAAAGCCATATTAGATGTAATTATTGGGTTTTTCATTCACACTTTCTCAGAGCAATACAAGGTAGATGCTGTCTCCAGAGCCAGAAGTGGATTTGCCAGATCCCTAATTCAAGGGTTACTAGATTCCAGTGCTGTTTGTCTTTCCCTCTCTTAGCCTATCTAAAATGTCTGGAAATGATTCCCTCTTTTAGCATTACTACAACAGTGATCTAATGATGAACAGAGTACAGCTGTTTAACAACTTTAAATAACAGTAGATGATTGTTGCAGCATATGCACACTCCCTTGATCCCTGTATCTCCTCTTTATTTACTTTGGCTTAGATGGAATCCATTTTTACCTTTTCTTCCCCCTCTGTTTATCACTTGAGTCTTTCCCCTATTTCATAAGCCTCAATATTCTTTGATGTAATAAAGTTCTGAAAAGTTTTGTGCTCATATGCCCCTTATGTACCAGCTCACAGACCTCATGCCTAGGTGTAAAACTGGACATATAGCATGTAAGGAAGGAGTACCTAAAGTCTGGCATACTGGCTGGACATACTGTTTCTTTGGCAGGATACACCCTAGTTTAATGCCAGTAATTAGCATTACTGCAACAGTGATCTGTTCAAATATCTGTTGTTGTGGTAATTTCTTAGACAACTATACTTTTTAAAAGAAGTGCACTACACTCTTTCAATAATGCAGGTAGTATTCTATCGTTTCTTTCTAAGTTACTTATTAAATTTTCAACTGTGCAATCCAAATTCTTTGAAGTCTACTTGGAGTACAAACAGTATATTTTTCTGCATTTATTGTTCCCACAGTTTCCATTTCTTTCTATGTAATTTACTCCTACCCTTAACCAAACATCCCATTCCTGTTCTCTTTTTTCTGTTTTAATATTCTCTGTTTAGAATTTGATTTCCATTTTCTAGTAACTGATTTCCATTTTGTAGTAACTGCTTTTTTGGCAGCCACCAGATTTAGAGTTAACATGACCTTAGGGGGTCTATATCATTTGAGTGATTGCTTAATTGAGTGAATCGCTATTTGTCAAACTGAATTAAGTGAAAGCTCAATTAAGCAAACACTTGGTTAAGCGAAAAGTTTCCCAGGAAAAAAAAAACAGCTGCTGGCCCACCAATCGGAACAAAATAAACTAAATTTAAAACTCTGCAAATGTGCTGTGCCCTCCACACCCCTCCAACTAAATATACCATCTCTGAAATTGCAGTACAATGGGGAAAAGGGCAAATACCCGATGATGGCCAAACATGTCCTTTCCCTGGGAAAATTTTCGCTTAACTGAGCGTTTGCTTAATTGAACATTCGCTTAATTCAGTTCGACAAACAGCAGTCACTCAGTTAAGAGTCCACTCAAAATGATATAGACTCGGCCTTACTATGTCTGCTATTTCAGGTAGGTTTTACTGTAGCAGAAAGTCATAATATTAATGTTTACCTTCCTTTTTGTTCCCTTTACATAACTGGATTTTTTTGTCTGCTGTTAATTATTCACTCTGATGACCAGTACTGTTCTTTTTTTTAACACCTTTATTGAATCATCACTTGTGACACAGGCAGATTCATATCTGCAGACAATTAATCAAACTATATTAACAAGTTCACATCTGTACACATTATATATCACATATATTTTTATGTATGCTATTATCATTACATTACAAAAAGTATTCAGCTCCTGTCTTTTCTTAAATCACATTCCTCATCCAAAACATTTTTTTGCATGTATTGTTTCCACAGTTTCCATTTTTTCTATGTAATTTACTCCTACCCGTTTCCAAAGATCCTATTCCTGATGTCCTTCAAGGATGCATCTGCAGTCCTTACAAATGGGTTGTCCTGTCGTCAGGCAGCCCTTCGGTCGGCCGGATTCCAAAGTCTGGGTCTGGCCTCGGCTGGTGTTGCACTTCACCCGACGTCATTGCGGCGGTTTTTCGGGTATAAAGGCATCAGCCGACGCCATTTTCCTCAGTCTTTCTTGCTGCGTGGCGCCTGAAGCAGAAGCTGTTCGCAAGTGCCGGTCGGTCAGATCCAGAGATTACTACTACCGAATACTACTTCGAAGACTTCTATAAAGCTAAGTACCCCGTTGGGGACTCTTTCTTGCCTCAGCCGATGTCAGAGAAAGTTAATAACTGTTTATCTTGTGGGAAACAAATACCTCATAAAGATTTCCACTCCTACTGCATACATTGTTTAGGCCCAGACCACGACGTAACAGCTTGCCTAGCCTGTGCTTCTTTTAACCGACGGACGCTTAGACGCCGTTCGGACTTTGCTGAACAGATTTTCGGCTGTGATTTTGCCTACATTATGCCGTCGGATCCTCCGACTACGCAAATAACCAAAAAACGCAAAGAAAAGGACCGACACTCGCGGTCCGCGGTTTCGGCTGAAACCGCGGTTAAGCAATCCACGAGTGTCTCGGTTTCGGCCGAAACCGAGCAAGCGGTTCTTTCTTCAGCAGATAACTTGCCTTCTACCGAGGCCTCTTCTGTACTGGTAGAAACGGCTTCTGAAATCCAGCCTTCTGTTGCGATTTCACAGGATTTATCAGACACCATTCCACTAGATATTTCTACCCCTGCACGTGGAGCTGCTAGGCCTCCTCCAGCCATGTCTATTAAGGCCTTTGCCAGGGCTAAAGCAGCCAAAACTTCCAAACCTGTGCCTGCCAAGCCCCCCTCTCACAGGCCCAGCACCAGTCCCCATATGTTTTCTTTGGCACAGGATCTCATCACTTTAATTCGTGGATCCCAGCCTCATCCAGACAGGGCCTCTCCTCCAGAAAAGAGGCCTAGAGCAGAGCCCCCTGAGCCAGTAGCCACAGATGATTCTTCTGATGATTCAGATCATACAGACCCTCCTGAGGCTTCTTATTCTCCTTACGAAGACTCTGATGCTGAGGAGTCCATCCCTTCAGCCTCTCCTCCTGAGGAATTTTCCTTTGGGGAAACCTTGCATGCTATGAGGGAACATTTTCAGTGGCAGGGCCAAGATTTCTCAGACTCTAGAAAAAGGCTTAGGACCTTTCTACACTTACCACAGCATAGGCCTTTAGCTATTCCTCCAGTTCTATCTGTTGTTGATGATGCATTTAATGATGCTTGTACTACTCCTGATACTTTACCTCCGGCTCCTGCTAAACCTGACAGGTACTACAGGGTCCCGGACACTCATCACCACTTATATAAGGCCCCTTTTGCAGATCCAGAGACTATCTCCCAGGGCCCTAAAGCTGTAGCAGCTACTTCTTCTAAAAACCCCCTCCCCTCTGAAAGGGAATCCAGGTCCTTAGAGAGATGTGGTAAAAAAGTTTACACCTCTGCTACTTTGTCAGCTAGAGCTTTGAACTGCCAATTTCATATGATTCAATATCAAGAGTTTATGCTTGACCAGTTGACTAAAAAGCTGTCCTCTGAAGAATCTTTAGATAAAAAGTATGTTCAAGAAATGTTACATAACATACAGCAGGTTAGCAACCATTCCTTAAAATGTGGCTATGATGCACTGGAGGCTTCCTTTAGATCAGCCATGACTGGCACAGTTATCAGGAGGCATGCATGGTTGAAAGAGCAGGCATTACCAGACCATGTCAAATCTAAGCTTTTGGATGCACCTATGGACAAGGTCAATTTATTTGGTGCCCCCGCACAGCAGGTTCTGAAAAAGATGGAAGAGAAAGCAAAATCTGTGCAAACAGTAAAAGATTTCTTACAAGTTCAACCTCCAAGGTTTAGCAGGAATTGGCCCTCCAAGAATTGGTCCTTTCCGGACTCCTCTAAGGCACAAAGAGGCAGGAATAGGCGCTCTAGAGGCAGAAACCAATCCAGGGGTGCCTACTGGGGTCGCCAGTGGCAGGGTAACAACCAACGAGCCACGGATACAGCCACCACCACTACAACAGCTCAATCACAGTGACTTGGCAGTGACACCGCCTACCAGGGAACAACTAGAAGCACCCTTAGGCGGAAAGCTAACATTATTTTCAAGAAACTGGCACTGCATTACAAGAGAAAAATGGATTTTGCAGACTATAGACAAAGGTTACAGGTTCCATTTCCATACATTACCAGGAAAGAGAGGAATGCCAAACCTACCACCTTCTCAAAGGGCAGAAGCTCTAAAACAAATATCTCAATTATTAAGAATGCGTGCTGTGGAAAAGGTACCATTTATGGAGCAAGGGAAGGGATTTTACTCCAGGCTCTTCCTGGTACCAAGAAAAGAAAACAAATGGAGGCCTATTCTAGATCTGTCCGCTCTAAACACATTCCTCATTGTTCCAAAATTCAAAATGCTGACCCTACAGCAGCTTCTTCCCATGCTGGGCAAGGAGTCTTGGCTGGTAACTCTAGATCTCAAGGAGGCATACCTGCACGTCCCCATAAGACCAATTTGCAGAAGATACCTCAGATTTCTTGCAGGATCAAAGCATTATCAATTCTCAGCATTGCCCTTTGGCTTATCTACTGCGCCCAGAGTGTTCACGAAATGCCTGGCATCAGTAATCGCTCATTGCAGACTTCAGGGAATTCAAATCTATCCTTACCTGGACGACTGCCTGATACAAGCGGACAACAAAAACAAATTAACAGAAGACTTACAAAGAGTCATCTACCTGCTACAAGCCCTGGGATACACAGTCAATACAAAAAAAGTCAAGGCTGATTCCATCCCAAATAATAACCTTTCTGGGTGCAGAACTGGACACATCAAAACAAATGGCATTTCTAACTGCAGAAAAGAAGGAGCAACTTCCTCTCTATTTCTTGGCATTAACAAAGCAGAGCCATCTAACTGCAAGAAAAGTGCTACAAGCTCTAGGCTTCATGGCATCCTGCATAATTCTGGTCCCTCATGCCAGGCTTCATATGAGAAAGCTACAGTGGTACCTAAAGAATTTGTGGTCTCAGCACAAGCACAGCCTGGAAACCAAAATTCCAATGATCCCATGCCTGAAGCAAGACTTCTTATGGTGGGCTCAGGCCTGTCGATCAAACACAGGACTGCCCTTCTACAAAAGTCAACCAAGACAAACTATCACGACAGATGCCTCAGACCTCGGTTGGGGGGCACACATGATGGACAAGTGCATTCAAGGCCTATGGACTCAAGACCAACTGCATCTGCACATAAATCTAAAAGAAATGATGGCAGTAAAATTGGCAATCCAGGCATTCAGACCTCTTCTCCACGAAGGCCAGCTGTTGATAAGGACAGACAACACCACAGTAATGTGGTACATCAACAAACAGGGAGGCACACACTCATACCCCCTATGCCGGCTGGCACTAGACCTATGGGATGTGGCTCTGAGCTACAACCTTCAGTTACAGGCAATTTATGTACCAGGGAAGGAAAACATTCTAGCAGACATATTAAGCAGAACTACAACAGATGCCCACGAATGGATGCTGCATCCGGACATCTTCAAAGCCATCACAGGAGAATGGGGATTACCACAAATAGACTTGTTTGCATCCCCATACAATCACCAGTTGAAGAAATTCTGCACAAGGACTTACCACCCACTTGCTTGGAAGGTGGACTCCTATCCTTCAGTTGGAAAAGCCTGACAGCATACGCATTCCCACCACTTCCTTTGATGCACAAGGTGCTTCTCAAGATCAAAGAGGAACGTCCGAGGATCATTCTGATAGCCCCAGACTGGCCAAGACAACATTGGTACCCACTGCTGAGGAGCATGTCCCGGGAACAAATATGGAAACTGCCCCTGATCCCATTACTCCTGACACAGAACAACTACAACATTCTGCATCCAAACCTAAAAACTCTGCAGCTAACTGCCTGGAACATTGCATGACAGAAATTAACCCAAATTTATCCCAAAGGGTTAAGGACATAATCCTGGAGGCTCGTAGACCTTCAACACGAAAGAATTATGCAGCAAAATGGAAAAGATATCTCATCTGGAGTGCTGCAAAGGGGCAAGATGTGACACTGGTGAACATAGCCAACATCCTGGAGTACTTGGCCGAGCTCTACCACACAGGCCTGTCCTATTCCTCCATCAAGATACATGCATCAGCTATTTCAGCACAATACAGCTTGGATCCTCCTGTCTTCTCGCATCCTCTGCTCAGACAGTTTCTGAGGGGAATTAAAAATGTAAAACCTCCCAGGAAACCTCCATTGCCAGCATGGGACTTGAACTTTGTACTAGAAAAACTGACTCTACCTCCTTTCGAGCCAGCAGCTACAGCAGACTTGCAATACGTATCCTGGAAAACTGCCTTCCTGCTGGCAATAACTTCAGCAAGAAGGGTCTCTGAACTACAAGCATTAATGGCAGTACAACCCTTCCTGATCTTCCATCAAGATAGAGTGTCCATGAGAACAAATCCTACATTTATGCCTAAGGTGGTATCCAGAGTCTCTTTAAATCAGGCTATCCACCTTCCTACATTCTTCCCCAATCCACAGAACAGGGGAGAAAAGCTCTTACATACCTTGGATGTGCACAGGCAATTACCCTACTACCTGGACAGGACAAAAAACAATAGAAAAACTGACCAGCTTCTGGTAGCTTATGCAACAGGAAAAGAAGGAAAACCAATTTCTAAACAGACAATCTCCAAATGGATAGGAAATTGCATTAGACTTTGTTACTCCTACCATGGAAAGAAAACTCCAGAGAACATCAGGCCTCACTCCACAAGGGCCACAGCCACTACCACAGCTTTCTTACGAGGAGTGGCTACCAAGGACATTATAGAGGCTGCTACTTGGACCTCCGTGCATACATTTGCCAAGCATTATAACTTACCTCTATACTCTAGATCCTGTGCTGGCTTTGCCACTGCTGTTTTGCAAGGGATCCTGACTACACCATAATCTATTCTCATTACCTCCTCCCCTAGTTTAGCTATGGTATTCTACCCATTTGTAAGGACTGCAGATGCATCCTTGAAGGACATAGTACAGTTTTGTACCTACCATAAATGTAGATGTCCGAGAGGAATGCATCTACAGTCAGGATTACCCACCCTCCTTCCCCTCTGAGGTACTCCTAGGGTATTTACCAATCTTCAGCTAGCTTGGGGGGATCTATTATGGTGTATTTGTTTGTATATATGTACATACATGTTTATTTTGTGTGTTTGCTCTCTACTATTTGGAAACTTTGGCATTTATCCAAATGTAGCCTACCAAGAGGGCACCTGGCATCTGGGGCAAGAAACACTGAGGAAAATGGCGTCGGCTGATGCCTTTATACCCGAAAAACTGCCGCAATGACGTCGGGTGAAGTGCGACACCAGCCGAGGCCAGACCCAGACTTTGGAATCCGGCCGACCGAAGGGCTGCCTGACGACAGGACAACCCATTTGTAAGGACTGCAGATGCATTCCTCTCGGACATCTACATTTATGGTAGGTACAAAACTGTACTTTCTCTTATCTCCGTTACAATATTCTCTATTTCAAGTATAGTTGGTTTAGAATTTTATTTCCATTTTCTAGTAATTGCTTTTTTTGGCAGCCACCAGAATTAAACTTAACATGGCCTTACTATGTCTAGGCAATTCAATACCAAAAAAGACAGGAGACTGGAGACCCATTTTGGACCTCAGCAGACTGAACAAGTCTGTGCAGAAGACAAAATTTCGGATGGTAACGCTGCAGTCCATTCTGCCCTTCTTGGGCAGAGACAACTGGATGTGCTTGTTAGACCTTCAGGACGCGTACTATCATGTAAAGATGCACAGGCGCTCCAGGAGGTTTCTCCGCTTCCGGCTGGGAGCCAGTCATTACCAATTCAGAGCCCTGCCCTTTGGTCTCACCACAGCCCCCCGGGTGTTCACCAAATGTTTGGCAGTGGTCACGGCTCATCTGAGACAAAAAGGATTCCAGGTGTTTCCATATTTAGACGACTGGCTCATTACCGCTACTACCAAGCAGCATCTTATCATATCCAGGGATTACACCATTCGCATTTGCAACAAACTAGGTATTTCCATAAATTTCGCAAAATCCTCCTTGTCGCCTTGTCAATGTATAAACTTCATAGGCGCCATGTTAAACACCACAGAAATGTTTACAACATTACCACCTCAGAGAGTGACAGACATACGGCGGAATGTTCAGTTTCTGTTTCAGTCCAACAGAATTCAAGTCAAGTTAGTACTGAAAACATTAGGCCTCATGGCAGCGGCGATTCTCCTTCTCCCCTTAGCCCGCTTCCACATGAGAATTCTCCAGTGGATGCTTTTTTCTCAGTGGTCCTATCAACGGCTCCCAATGACTCACAACATTTTGATAACCCCAATTTGCAAAAAACACTTCTCCTGGTGGATGGTCTCCCCTCAACTTCTTCAGGGCAGACCCTTTGTTCTTCCCCCTCCAGCTGCCACGGTGACAACGGATGCCTCCCTGATCGGGTGGGGGGGGCACTATCAGGGCAGGACTGTCCAGGGCACATGGCAACAATTAGAATGCCACCTGCACATAAATGTCCTGGAGATGAGAGCAGTGCTTTTATCGTTGCAAGCCCTTCAGGACTCTCTTCCCACGGGGACTATAGCAGTTCAAACGGACAATATGTCTGAAGTGTGATACATAAACAAGCAGGGTGGAACAAAGTCCTACCCCCTATGTCGAGAAGCACTCAGACTTTGGCAGTGGGCGATCTCCTCTCAGCGGTTTCTGATAGCAACGCACATCCCCGGAAGATCCAACGTCATAGCGGACAGACTGAGCAGAACAATTCTCATGCCTCACGAGTGGTCTCTAAATCAAGCGGTAGAATTTTCTAGAAGTGGGGCCAGCCTTGCTGCGACCTTTTCGCAACACCTCAAAACAGCATGTGCCTCAACTTCTTCACACTCTTCCCTCTACCAGGCCATTCCCCCAGAGACGCTCTTGTCCACGATTGGCCTCGGGGTCTTCTATACGCTTTTCCCCCCTTTCCGTTGATTCCGCAGTTAATTCAGAAAGCAACCGTGTTGAGATCCAAAATGATCCTCATTGCCCCGTACTGGCCTCGACAAGTATGGTTTCCGTTCCTGCACTGTCATCTACTGGAACAGCCCTGGCATCTGGAATCATTTCCAGACCTTTTGACACATCTGACGGGCAAGCTGCACCAGTCTCTTCACTCCCTCAACCTCACAGCTTGGTTGCTCCACTTCCAACCTTAGCCAGGCTTCCCTTTATTTCTCTTCCTGTCTGTGATATCATTCTTGCCTCCCATAAGTCCAATACTAGGAAGACTTATGCAAGTAAATGGAAGCGTTTTTTGTTCTGGGCAGAAGCTAGGTTCTTAGATCCTTTTAATGCACCAATTCATAAAGTTCTAGATTTTCTAGCGGAGCTTTTTCATTTAGGGTCGTCGTCCGCCACTATCAGAGTACAACTAGCGGCTATTGCCAATTTTCATGTAGGGCTCTCGGAAACCAATATTATGTCACATAAACTCTGTAAAGCTTTCCTCAAGGGCATCTTCTTGCTCAGACCTCCCATTAAGGATCCTCCACCACAATGGGATCTAAATTTAGTGTTAACTTCATTAATTCTCCCTCCCTTTGAGCCTGCAGCTTCTTGTTCCCTCAAGCTTCTCTCTTGGAAAACTCTGTTTTTGGTGGCTATAACATCTGCCAGAAGGGTGTCGGAACTTCAGGCCTTGTCTGTCCGTCCCCCTTATTTGGTTTTTCATAAAGACAGGGTAGCTCTCAGAACGAATCCTTCCTTCCTACCAAAAGTCTCGTCTGAATCAAATCTGAACCACACCATTGACTTGCCTGTTTTCTTCCCAAATTATTCAAACAGGGCTGAACAGAAACTACATTCCTTGGATGTTCATCGTCAATCAAGGTATTATCTAGACAGGACAAAACAGTTCAGAAAGTCAGAACAGCTCTTCCTCTCTTATGCTGAAGGAAAGAAAGGACTTCCGGTATCAAAGGTAACTCTTTCCAGATGGTTAGCATCCATCATTACCTTTGTCTACGAGTTGAGAAACAAACAACTTCCTTCAAGACCTAAGGCTCATTCAACCGGAGCACTATCAACCTCAACAGCCTTTTAAGCAAGGTTACCATTAGATGCCATTTGTGCAGCAGCTACATGGGCTTCTCATCATACTTTTATTACCCATTACAAACTTGATGTAGCCTCCAGAAATAGAGCTGACTTTGGTTCCACCGTACTCAGGAGTCTGTTCCGTTGAGCCACCCAGGACCAAGGTGCTAGGGACGCTGTCCCATCCAGCAAGAATGAAGGCGAGAATGACAACTTAACATTAAGAAGTTATGTACCTACCATAACATTCCATGTTAGTTGTCTTCTTCTCGCCTTCTTTCTTGCGTCCCTCCCTCCTGCCCCCTAGCCTGGACAGACTTGAAGGTCTCTGAGTCCTTCTCTTTCATGATACATAGTTATCCAGGGTTATCCGTATCATGAGTATTACCAACAGGAAGACCATATCTTTATATAAAGGCTTATTTTTTGATAACAATAAAACTATACTATGTGTTAGCTGCCAACGAGATCTGGGGAGTTAGCGCATGGTATTGTGGGATATAGGACTGCCTCGAGCCGGTAAAAATAGCTCTCGAGCTATAGTATAGGCCGAGTTGGAGCCGAGGATCGGCTCCGAACCCATCCAGCAAGAAAGAAGGCGAGAAGAAGACAATTAACATGGAACTTTATGGTAGGTACATAACTTCTTATTATACCTCTCCATAAAGGAGGAAGTTCCACAGACTTATCTAACTTTAGACCTATAGCCATTCTTTCACTACTAGCTAAAATCATGGAAAGATGCATACACAAACAAATCAAGCACTTTCTTATTCAAAACGGAAAGCTCGCCGACTCTCAGCACAGCTTTAGGCCATTCTACAGTACCACCATGGCTCTTCTATCTTTCTTTAATGTCATCAGTCTTCATCATAACAACAACAAACTATCTTCAGCACTCTTCCTAGATCTCTCAAAAGCTTTCGATATGGTCAACCATCAGCTACTGCTCAATACCCTACAAACCATCAGTTTAGACCAACATGCAATACAATGCTTTTACTCCTACCTAAACGGTAGACAGCAGGCTGCCTTACGGCAGAGCAAGCTGTCATCCCAACTTCCTCTAACCGTAGGTGTCCCACAAGGGTCCATACTAGGTCCACTTCTTTTCTCTATCTTTATCAATGATCTGCACACCACCATCCCAGGAGCCACCTGCATCCAGTATGCAGATGACTCAATGCTAATATGCTCCGCCTGCTCTCCTACTCAACTTCTAACCCTCACCCAGACCACTTTCAACATGGTAGGAACATGGCTAGCTAATCACCGCCTGCTTCTAAATCCTAACAAAACCAAGCTACTACTTTTCTCCCCTAACCATAGAATTTCTCCTCCTTCCTTCAACTTCAAATCTAGCAATGACACCATTATCTCCCCTGATGACCATACAAAGCTTCTAGGTGTAATAATAAGCAACAACCTTAAATTTGATAAACATGTCAATTACACTATTAAGTCCGTCAACAAAAAACTTGGCTCTCTGTACAGAGCCAAACCTTTCCTCACCCCCCCTAGCTAGGGTAGCTATTGCAAGATCACACCTCCTCTCTACCCTTATGTATGCCTCCCCTGTACTCACCAACCTAACCAAAACTGATCTCAACAAATTATCAGGATGTTACAATCATATAGCCAAATTTGCTGCAGGCATGGCATTTAGGACCCACCATTGCCAGAACCTCAAAGCACTGGGATAGCTAGAATATCCTACCCTTCTACAGTTCAACCAGCTTACAGTAATGCATAAAATACTCTATCAACCTGATAACACCCCTGCCCTCATAAATATTCTCACCCCTCATAGTGCCCCCAGGCCATTACGCTTAGCTGATAAACTAATGATACTGACCCAAAAATCCAACAATTCTGCAGGCGATGCTATA
Source organism: Protopterus annectens (assembly GCF_019279795.1). NCBI lineage: Eukaryota > Metazoa > Chordata > Ceratodontiformes > Protopteridae > Protopterus > Protopterus annectens. The sequence goes on along the minus strand of NC_056742.1, from coordinate 342,052,430 downwards.
TATGCCAATTCAACCGGTAAAATCTGGAATCTACTCCCTACTACCATTACCAAGGAAACCTCACTACCCCTATTTAAAAGAGAACTCAAAAAATACCTCACATCTCATTGGCTGTGCTCTTGTTCTAAACCTGACTAACAACTTCACTAATACATGTCTTGTTACCCAACCTGCTCTTTAGCCAAGTATCTATGCCTCATAGCATTTCAATGTTTAAGCATTGTGAATTATGAGATCTGATTGTATTCTATGTTCACATTTTCTGATACGTCTTTGACAATCAGATGTAAGTCTGCACATTGTGTATATTGATATCTGCCTGTATTCTTTGCCTATATTTTTCTAAACATGTCTGCCTGAGTTTATCAGTCAGTGATGTATGTATTGTCTCTTTTTTGGTGTGTGGAGCTTTTCTCCCCAGGCCTCCGCTGAAAATGGACATATATCCAGTTGGACTATCCCGGTCAACAAATGTAAAACAAACAAACAAATAAATAAATAAAATAAATCATTGTGTGTTTAGTGTGTTTTAAAATTCACATTTTTTTGTCTTTAGATTTGATTTCCTTCTTATTATTAATAGTATCCCCTTACCTCTTTTCTAACCTTTTCTAGCTACCAAATTTAATATTTTTCCTTGGTAATATTCAGTACCATTGTTGGTAAGCTATCTTCTTCTTTTTTTTAACCTCGCTTTGAGGTATTCTGTTGTAATACCATTGTTGGTATAAATCTTTACTGTTTCAACTGTTAAAAAAAAAAATATTTCCTTCTGTGTTTGTAGGCTTTATACCTCACGTTGTCATACAGTATGGCTGCCTGCTGGATTGAAAAAATGTACTTCCTGTAGGCATAATATCCCCAGCTCTGATGCCCACAGGGAGTGTGTCTATTGTCTATGCCTGGCACACTTGGACACCTCCTGCTCCATTTGTGCCACATTTAATACCAGGGCCATTAGTGATAGGAGGAACAAGCTTCTTCTAAAAGGCCTCCTTCCAGCTGGTACTTCAACATTAGGGGCCCAAACCCCCTCTCATAATTCCAAGGAGCCCATGGAGCACCAAAACCACTCTCCTGCATGGTCTCCTAAGTCAGTGCTTCTTTCGGAGTCACCTCAGAAAATTTCAAACCATTCAAATCTGAAGTCTTCAGATCTGATGTCTACTGTTGCCAATTCTCCTTGGCTCCATAGTCCAGGGTTTTCCTTGGAGGTGATATCCCTGAAGTTAAGGTCTCCTTTCCTTCAGGAGACCCCTAGAAAGTCTTCCAGGCCTTCTTCCACGTCTTTCTCTGTTAAGTCGTCCCGAAGTCTTTCTGAGGAAGCGGTGGATAAGATAATGAAAAAATTCCTCAGAACACAGATCCAGATGGGGGTCTTGCCAGCTTCAGCTCACATCAGATCCGTGAGCCTTAAACCTTCTTTCCAGCCTGTTATCACTCCTCCTCTGATCTGACCTGCTGTTTCGGAGCCCTTAGATCTGTGATCTCTAAGAGTTGAAACACTGGATCTGAAGAGTCTTCTATCTTCCACTCGGGCAACTTCCCTGATCCAGTCAGCTCTTATGCACCTGGAGAATTGTGGTTCTTGGATGCAAAGCTCTGGCTTCAGATCTGAGGGGATGACTTTGACTCATGTTGCTTCCCCTCGGGGCTTTGGCATTAGACAGTTCGGCTCTGACTCCTCCCTTGCAGTGGAGGGTCGGGAAGGGCCTGGGATTATTTGCTTCCAAACAGCTCCAACCAGGGAACTCCCTGCTTCTTCCAACACCTCTCCAGAACACCCCACTGAAGAGGTTCCTTGGAAGAGGTTATGCAAGAGGAGGCAAGAATCCCTCATAGAAATAAATGGATTTTGATGAAGGAAAAGGGTCCCCTAGATCTCTACCTGAGAATGACTCATTTGGAGACATCTTAAAGATCCTTCACTAGAGAGGTGGTTAGTCTTCCCAAACCCCTTCCCAGGAGGAATCAATTTTCTTGGAAGCCTTCAGGTCTGGACCATCTATGTCTCCCCTGCAGATGAGCTTACTGACCATGTTTCCCGCTGACATGGAAGGAACCAGACTCCATGGAACCAATCTCCAAATGCCTGGACAGAATTTTGAAAGCCCCCTCCAACAAACAACACTGGACCAAGAGAATCCATGTAGATGCCATGGTCATTGTGGCAGCCACCAAAAATGAGCTGGCAGAACAGAGCTCCACTGTCCATCTCCCTAATAGGGAGTTTAGAGCGCTGGACAGGTTTGGGAAGTGTGTATGCTTCAGCAGCCTTTGCCTTATGGTTGTTGAATTACCTGGCACATTTCACTAAATTACAGAGGGACTTAGTTAAGGAACTCTCTAACTCTACTCCTGGGTCTATGTCCACAAAGGAACAAAAGTCCTTTTCCTCATGATTGGCACCCTGCAATCCATTAGAAATGCGTCCATAAGGTTAAGTTTGCACGCAGCCGAAGGTTCCTCATGTGCGGCCAGTTCAGGCTTAGCCATTAGGAGATATGCCTGGATGCAGTTGTGCAATTTAGAGGAGCCTTTTAAGGCATCATTCATCAATGGTCCTTTTGATGGATCCTCTTTGTTTTGGTCATCTGTTAAAAATACTTTCCCACAGTGAGAAAGACTGAAAGACCTTGTCTGCCGTGGGAATCCATCTTTGTAGTCCACAGAGACCTTTTTCTAAGAATCAATGCAGTGGTAAAAAAGATGTGGTTCTGGAAATCTCAAGGACCTTTCCAAGAGTAATGTGGAGACATCTCCCCCCAGAGGCAGAGGGTTAAATAGCTACAACAGAAGACGCCATCCACACAGCAGAGGAGGTCCACAGAATCAAGGATCTCAAGATTCCTTCTCGGACAGATCCTTTAAGTTCTACTGAAAGGTTGCCCGACTGTCCCTCTCTGGAGGCAGTTGGGGGGGCTTGTCCTTGTACCTCAAAGCTAGGATAGCCATCACAATAGATTCATGGCTGCAAAGATCATATCCAGAGCATATTTCATTCCCTTTTTATAAGTTCCCCAAAAGTAAAGAAAATATTTCCCTCATGTCCACCCAATCAGTGGGAGTTAGCAGCTCTAGAGATTTGAAAGCTGCTGGACAAAAGAGTCATCCAAGAGGTCCTTCCCAGACCAAAGACTATCCAGAATTTACTCAAGTTGACTGCATGGTTTCTCCAATTCCAGTGAGGGCTAGACATTCCAGGCTTTCCTCCCCAGTTTGCAGAATTCTTTTCTTGTCCCACAAACCTTCAACTAGAAAAATTTATTAGAGCAAATAGAAGTTTTTCTTTTGGGCTCATCAGAGAGAGTTGGATCCTTTCACTGCTCCACTCCCAGCTAGTTGAGATTTCCATGCCTTCATCTTTCAAAGCAGAGCAAGCTTCTCCAATAGCAGAGTTAATTTAGCAGCCATCTCCAATTAGCACATTGATCATAGTGCTTCTCCTTTACCGTCATCAAAATTATGTAAGGCCTTTCTTAAAGGTACCTTTTACTGAGACCTACAATTAGGGACCACACTCCACCTTGGGATCTGACTTTGGTATTACAAACTTTGGTGCATCTAGCTTTTGAACCTTCAGCTAAAGTAGACCTTATGTTTCTGTCTTGGAAAATGGTCATTCTAATGGCTATAATTTCAGCAAGATGATTTTTCACAAAGATAGAGTTACCTTACACACCAAACCTTCTATTCTACCAGAAGTTGCTTCTGAAACAATCATTAACCAAGAGATCAGTTTACCAGTTTGCTTTCCTAAGTTTGACAACAAAAGAGAATATACCCTCCATCTTTTAGATGTACATAGGTAAATTTGCTTTTACCTTCACAGGACTAAGGAGTTTCAGAAAAGTAATCAATTGTTTGTCTCCTTTATAGTACTAAGACGGGAAGGAAATTTTATGAAAAATTCCATAAAGCAAAAACTATTCTAGCCAAATGGATAACAGATTTTATTTCCTATATCTATTCCTTGAGAGGTTTAACCTTACCAAGTCAGCCAAAAGCTCACTCAACTAGATTAATGGGTACATCATCTGCCTTTTTGGGCTAGAGCCTCCATTGATAATGTTTGTCTAATGCTAATAGTTTTATTTCTCATTACAAATTGGATATCATCTCCAGATGGTTTAAAACTGCAGTGGGTCTATATGAAGCTGGATCAGATTGGTCTTTACTGTCTTTCAAAATTACAGCCACTGCAGCTTTTTCCAGGATGTTGGTGCCTCCCCTCATTTTAAAATACTGTTAAACAAAACCTTCCAGATCTTTATCACTTTCTTTCCTCATAACTTCCAAAACTTCCACCAGAATACCATGTATTCATGGAGGCTTTCCTGTAGCTTGGTTATACATCACCATTTTTATCTAATCTCCTCCTATCTTATTTATTTTATTTATTATTTATTTATTTTTCATTTGTTAACCGGGAGAGTCCAATTGGATATAAGTCAATTTTCAGTGGTGGCCCATGGAGAAAAGCTCCATAACAATTTTATAGTTAACAGATAAGACAATAAGTATAACAAAAATGCACATTTGACAACATACATGAGATGCATTTTTTACACCTTAGAGAATTTGGATGTACAATTAGTCTTCTTGTCAAAGATGAGACTTTACATCTGACCATATGGACAATAAAAGCATGTAGTTAAACTATAAATCTAGTTGATAATAGAAAAAAATAATGAATTACTAGCCAGGGGTGGTACAGGAGCATAGCCTGTTATTCAGGAAGTGTATTTTGAGTAGTTTCCTGAATTGGATTGAGGAGTTTGTTGCTTGTTATATGGGCAGGAAGGGAGTTCCAGATTTTAGAGATGTAGTGGCTGTAAACGGATTTACCTGCCTCATTGTTAAATTTGGTTATCTTAAGGAGGTGTTGGGTGCTTGATCTTAAGGATCTGGTAGTGGTGTAGGGTTGATGTAGTTGTTGTAGGGTTGGGATGTTGTCTAACTGATGTAATAATTTGTGTGCGAGTGATAGTTGATTGAATTGAAGTATTAGTGGGAGTTCTAACAAATGAGTTTTTTGAGGCTTTCGCAATGGTGGGTTCTAGGGGGCGATACTATGAAAAATCTAGCTATCTTATAGCAGTTGTCAAGTTTGTTTACGTCAGTTTTTCGGAGATTGGTAAGCACAGGGGAGGCATAAAGTAAGGTGGATAGCAGATGTGTCCTGGCTATAGTAATTTTGGAGTGGTTGGAGAAAAATAGTTTGTTGCGATAGAGTAGACCCAGTTTTTTATGAACTTTTTTTATGGTCTGGGAAATGTGGATGTCAAATTTAAGGTGACTGTCAATTTCCAGGCGTAGCAGTTTAGCGTGATTGTTAGGGGTGATGGTGGTGTGTGAGGAGATTGTAAAGTTATATGAGGGGGGTAAAGATCTGTGGGGAATGAAGAGGAGTAGTTTTGTTTTAGCTGGGTTAAGAATGAGGTTTTGGTTGGTGATCCAAGTTTTGGCTAGGGAAAAGCAATTCTTGTGTTTGGGAGAGGAGGAGGTTTAGGGTATTGACTGTGCATATTATGGTGGTATCATCTGTATATTGGACTATCGAAGCTTTGGGGATGTTGGATGCTAGTTGATTAGTAAATAAGGTGAAGAGCAGTGGACTCAGGATGGAGCCTTGGGCAACCCTAGGAAGACAGGCAATAAGGGAGAGAGTTGGTTTTGCTATTTTACAGCCTGCTGCCTACCATCTAGACAGCTCTTAAACCAATAAATAGCAGAGATGCTAAGGTTTAGGGTGGATAGTGAGTGAAGCAGTTTTTCATGGTTGACCATGTCAAAAGCTTTGGATAAATGTAAGAGTGTAGCAGATATGAGAAGTCCATTATTTATGTGGTTATTGACAGTATTAGTAAATGATGGAAGTGCGGTGGTGGTGCTGTGGAAGGATCTGAAACCGTGTTGCTGTGTGGATAGCAATTTGTTTTCTAGGATGTACTTCATCAATTGCATGTGGGCAACTCTGTCAAGAAGTTTTGATGGGGGTGATAGTATAGATATAGGGCAATAGTTACTGAGTTCGCGAAAGCTACCACCTTTGTGCAGTGGAGTTATATGAGATATTTTCCAAAGCTGAGGTACTTTGCACTCAGAGATATTATTAGTTGTTGTGCCTCATCTACCTTTAACCTTGGTATATTTACGTTTTCGATAAATATTTCCATTTGTCCTTTTTCTTGATTTCCCCACTTCTCTGTTTTATATAATTTTTCATAAAATTTCCTAATTATCACTAATACTTATACATGATCTCCGGGTATTGTTCTTGTTATAGGCTTCCAAAAGTTTGGCCACAACCTTTTCTGTTTTCTGTTGCCTAAGTCATTTTGCCAAAATTTTTTTGTGCTCTGGAGTTATTATCAAACAAAGAGTTGCTTAATAGCAATCTTTCTAAACTCATGCATATTATCCAGGTCCTCCCTTATTTTCTTTTTAGCACTCCACAGTTGTGTCTTTTCTTGTTCTGTAAGATTTCTGTTACTTTGTAATACTTTAACTTTTGTCAGCCCCTCTAAATAATTTTAATTACTTCCTAAACAGATCTCTTTTTTTTCTACCCTATTTTTAAACTCCACTTTAATTTTATTCCACTCACTAGCAAAAGCATCTGGAGTACTTTCTATCTTCCCTAATAATTCCTGGATAATTTCTAGTACCCATTCTTTAGATTCCTCTCTTTTTAATAGGTAGGTGGGGAAGTGCCAGTCTCTGATCTTTACTTCATTATACTGCATTTTTATATTGGTAGTTATTGGTGCATGATCTGAAATAGTTATTGAATGTGTATCAAAGTTCTCATTTAAGTGGACATTGTTCCCGTGAAATATAATTTCATGAGAATTTGTCCACGTGAAATATAATTTCTGTCAAGTGTAACTCATTTATTGCACCTTGAGGAATTAATGTGTACATCCTCTCCAGGTTCCTGCTGCTGAATTCATGTCTTTTATACTAAATGTTTTCATAAATTTCTTCAAAAATATATCTTTTATTATATTTTCCCTTCTAGGCTCCCAAGATACATCCTTATTGTTGCAGATCAAATTCCATTCCCACCTATAAGTAATTTTCTCTGTGAAAGTTAATTATTTCTCCCAAAACTTTTTTGAGCTCCAAAATAGCTCTTTTAGGTAGAATATAAGTACATGCCATTGTAATCCTCATTCCTTGCTAGTAGCCCATTACTACTAAGAATCTGCCATTATTATATTTTTCCCTGTTCTATCACTACTGTAGCTCCTCTAGCAATTAATATAAGTATCTCTCATTTCCTTTGTCCCTGACATTCTGCAGAATATCCATTCTGAATTTTTTTCTTTATCAAATTCTCATGCTCTGTTCTTTCCAAATGTGTCTCCTGTAGCATTGCTATTTGCGCGCTGCAATATATTTAAGTATTATTTCCTATTTGTCTATACATGGGAGACCATTCACATTCCAAGATAATATGGAAAGTATCACCACTGTGGTAAGAAGTCTTTACTCTCATCTATTATATATGGTAGCTTTTTTAAATGTCTATTTTTAGCTTTTGTGATACATGCACCCATTAATGTTTAGCAAGTTAATCTTTTATACAGTTTTTCTTATAATAAAAATTGGAACCCATGCCATGTTTTACAAGACGTTTTGTTTTAATAGAAACAATCAAACAAAAGAAAAAAAAACTAACACCCCCATAATCTTTTAACTTAATATAAAAACACACATAACTATATACATCTTCAAATAATGAAGCTTAACCCTCCTAATGGGAGCATTTGTGTGAGATAGACAGGTGTTAACACTGGCCCTAATTAACATGAAATTGATTTTATCCATGGTAAGACGCATGCTATTGCCTGGCTTCTACTTTCACTAATTGGTGTCTCTTCTTTTTTTAATCTTTATTCCTCCTCCCCCATACTTGAAAACTATTTGCATAGTTTCAGAAATTGTTAACTTTTAGGCTTGAAGAAACAAACCAGCATTCTGTTTTTTATTGCCCTGTTATCAGCTTCTCAAGTTTTTATAGAAAGCTTCTTACAGGAAATGCAAAGTAATCCTCATTGCTCTGTTCTGGCCTGGTCAAATATGGTTTTGCTTCCTATGGCCTCATCTGGCGTACCGTCCTTAGGTGTTGGATCCAAACCAGGATTTCCTTTCTCATCCATCAGAAATAACTCATCCGGACATTCAAACCTTCAAGTTGACTGCATGGTTTCTCCACTTCCAGTGATAGCCAGATAGCCCAGGTTTTCTTCTACAATCAAAGGTGTATAAGAGTAAATGGAAAAGATTTTCCCTTTGGGCTATCCAGAGACAATTAGACCCCTTTTCGGCACATATTCCAGCTATTTTAGATTTTCTTGTTTCCATATTTAACAATGGTGCTACTTATTCTACTGTAAAGATTCATCTTGTCGCCATTTTGAATTTTCATATAGGATATAACAATTCCTGTTTAGCCTCATCTAGATTTTGTAAGGCCTTTTTTAAAGGTACTTTTTACTCTGGCCCCTCATTAGGGACCATACTGCACACTGAGATTTAATTCTATTCTTCAAGTCCTGACTTGACCTCCATTTGAACCAGCTGCGAAGGTGAACTTAAAATTTTTGTTTTGGAAAGCTGTTTTACTGGTAACAAACACATTGGCCAGATGAGTATCAGAACTCCAGGCCCTATGTTTAAGCCACCATATCTAATTTGTCACAAGGACAAAGTATCTTGCTGCACTAATCCTTCCCTTGTACCTAAGGTGGCTTCAGAAGCAGCTATGAATCAATCCATCATTCTCCCCGTTTTCTTTCCAAACGTTTCCATCAAAGGAGAATATATATGCTGTGACGTTTAGATGTGCATAGGCAACTTTGAGTCTATTTCCACAGAACAGAGGAGTTCAGAAAATCAGACCAGGTGTTTCTTTTTCCAAAGCCAAACTGGGTAAATCTGTTTTAAAGGTGACTTTAGCCAAGTGGTTCACTAATTGTATTTTTTTTTTGTCTGTAAGGAAAATGGATTGACTCTCCCTATACCTCCTAAGACTCCTTCCACTAGATTTGTGGATAAATATTCTGGCTTCTGGTTTAAGGTTTATATAGATGACATTTGTGGAGCTGCCACTTGGTCTAACACTCATACCTTCATTGCTCACTACAAATTGGACATTATATCTAGAACTAACTGAGTTTGACTTCACAGTACTCCAGAATATCCTTCTTTGAGGACAACCCCGGGGTTTCTCTAGCTGGGGACTCTGACCCATTGGTTGAGGAACAGTCAAAAAAGACATCAGATACAACACTTTTGTGCTCACCATAACTATGCATCTCTGTTTTCATCCTTCCTCAACCTCCCACCCTCCAACCCCCTTCCTGCTTAAAAATTCTATTTCCTAGTCTCCTAGTTTGACATGTCTGTTGATGTGCTCCTTCTTCTGATTCCTTTATACAGTTTTCACTGGGACATTATTATACATTTTCACTGTATTTTTTGCACCTTTTAGTTGTTATAGACAGTCTGTAGCCTGAAGGGAGGATAAACTCGATCTTAGGTAATTCTAGGTATACGAAATGATCAGGCCCATAACTGAGTATAATGTTCCATTCTGCATGTACCTAACCAGGCACTTACGGCAACTCGAGCAGCCCCAGAGGTTTCTCACTAAAAAAAATACAAAGCGTAAGACACATGTCTTATGCAGACTGACTAAAGGTTCTATCCCTTTACTCTGTCTCGTATTATTTATCAAGAGGGGACTTATGCTCGACCTACAAGGCATTCTCTGATCCAGCCCTGATGAAAATTACATATTCACAAGGAAAATTATACAAGGGTTACGTGTTCCATGGACCTGAACCTTATTTGTGACTCTAACAGATCTTGTTAGACAGACAAATTTGTAGCCCAAAGGCTACGTTGTCTATGGAATAAACTTCACATCTTCATAAAATAAAACCTGTCCCACACTCTTCTAAAATAATTTGGATAAATGGATGGGAAACCATAAAATCAATCCTAGGGTACTGCCCATGTCCCTTACGGACAGAGGCAGTCTGCAAAATGACTCAGGGCTCCAACACCCAAAGACCCACTACCCTGATACTGTCCTATCCCATATCTGGAGAATTAAGATATAATATTGTCATATCCTGCGTATTATTGGCTAGGCCTGTAACGGCTCTTGTGCCATTAGCCTAGTAATCACCTATAAACTTATTAGGGTAAAGTGAGGAGCTCGAGCTTTGGAGCCACCTTTAGAAGTGACTGAAGTCAGATCCAAGGTTGGATCGGAGACCCCATCAGCTGAGGAAAGATGAAAACAGACAACACAGATACATAGTTATGGTGAGTACATAGATTTTGTTTATATTCAGTGTTCTCATATTTACTTGTTTCAACTTAAAATTTGTTATTAGATTAAGCCAAGAGTCTTAATCCAGACATTCACCTATGCAAAAGTAAGACAAAACATACTGGTCTGCATATATTATGATCCGTTTACTTCACAAACCATCCCCCACCAGAACAACCCAAGATTATTGCCCATTAACTTAAACATTCTTTTGTTCAGCTCTTCTTCTTCTCTTTCTGCACTGCATATATTTCTTAATATCATAAAAAGAAGAGAAAGAAATATCACCTGTTTAATAACTGTATCACATACAAGAACAATTAAAAATAATTTACTATAAAATATTTGAATCCAATATTGTCCTTTTCATTCTTCCAAAACCCATGGGTTCAGATCTGATCCCCGGATCTGACTCGGCCGCATATTCCAGACTTCAGATCCAACTCTCGAGCTCATTCCTCTACCCATAATGCCTTAGTCCATCCCTGTTACCCCAGATCTTGTTTGCTGCCATTGTGCCCAGACGTAGCTTCCTCGCTCAAGTTATTATTAGTGATTACTTGTAAGTTTAACCTTCAAAAGTTATTTTTTCTGTACTATACCTTTTTCTCTTTTTCTTCCCTCTCAGTTTTTTGCGAGCATTAGGTCTGCTACTATTTATTAAGTATAGTACTTCTAGTTTCTTAGCATAGCTGGTATTCTACTTAACCTTTTTAATTAAGATAATTATTTTATATTACCATTGTAGGTAACTTTCTCTTTGTTAAAAAAAAAAAAAAAAAAAACTCTTTTCTCTTTATTGTAGTGCTTAAATTTCTTAGTGGTCTTTTTTCCATTGGTGTCCCTTAACCATGTTTCCATGTAGGATAAACTAATGGGCTTCAAGAAATGCACTTCTTGTGGGCGTAAGATTCCAAATTCAGTAGCCCACAAGGAGTGGGTTTATTGTCTTGGGGCTAGTCACCTGGATACAAACTGTTCAGTTTGTTCCACCTTTAATCCCAGAGTCTTGACTGACTGTCATAATAAATTGCTATTAAAGGGCCTTCTTCCTGCTTCTACTACATATTCAAGGGCTCAAACTCCCCCTCGAAAATAGCTAAATCCATCAGCCTTATCCAAGAAAATGATCCCCACAGAAGGCCCCTCTTAAAAAAACGTAAAATTTCAAATCTGACTGTGTGCTGGATCCTAAGACCTGATCTTTGAATTGGAAGCCTTCTGACTCAAAATCTACAGCTCCAATAATTTTATCTGCTTGTCCGACAGCACTGCCTTCAGATCCTAGGTCCTCAAATCTGAATCCTAGCACATTACAAAGTGGTTATACAGCAGAGTATACCATTAACCCCATATCTCCTACTCTGATGTCCCCTTCATTACAGACACCTCAGAGCATTCTACACCTCCAGCTACTACATCCTGCAGGTCCTCTATAAGTTTATCAGAAGAGGATGCGGATAGGATGATGCAAAAATGCACATCAGAAGCATGAGACACCAGTTAAGTCTTTATCCCTTTACTCGTTGGAGCTGGCATAGGACCATTGCTATTCTTGTACCAGCCTATTCTCAAGTGTACTTAGGTGCACAAGGCAGATTTTAGTGTGTGTATGTGTATGTGCATGTGTGTATGTGTGTGCAACAGCTGCCTTGGATTTACTGTGGAGCCAGTGAGAGAGACCTCCCTGAGCACAAAACAGGTTTTGAAGTTCTTCTGTAATTGATCTGTTTTGAGTTCCAGGAGGTAGCAGTACGAAACTACCTGCTCAGTACAGGTATCTCTTACTGCTGCTTGTCTTTGAAAACAGCTGATTCTCGCCTCTCTTTATGATGTGTGAGCCACTTGGTAAATGACATACACAGGAGTATTTCTGTGTGTAAGTGTGGGAGTATGTGACTGGTGTGTGTACGTTTTATTTATTTAACATTTGTTTACTGGGAAAGTCCGACTTGGAACGAAGCCAATTTCTGGTGGCGGCCCGGGGAGAAACGTTCCAGATGCATGTCTTTATAACGTGGGAGGAAACCAGAACACCTGGAGAAAACTCACACAAATGCAGGGAGGACATGCAGACTCCGCACAGAAGGCACCCCAGCCGAGAATCAAACTGGAGAACCTCTTGGTGTGAGGCGACAATGCTACCGCTGCACCACTGTGCCATTGCATATGTGTGTGTGTGTATGTGTGTGTCTATCTGAGAGAATGTTACTACTGTGAGTACTGCAGTTTTGTGTGTGTGTGTGTGTGTGTGCGTGTGTGCGTGTGTGCGTGTGTGCGTGTGCGTGTGCGTGTGTGTGTGTGTGTGTGTGTGTGTGTGTGTGTGTGTGTGTGTGTGTGTGTGCCAGTATGTGTCTGTGGCTGCTAGATGTATTTGTATGTGTATGTGTGACCTGGTGTGTGTATGTGACTACTGTATGCTTGTGTGAGAAAATGTGACTGCAATGCCGCTCACTCGCGCGTGTGTGTGTGTGCGTGTGTGTGTGTGTGTGAAAATGTGACTGCTGTGAGTACTGTAATTGTGTGTGTTTGTGTGTGTGTGTGTGTGCTTTTGTGCAAATGGGACTGTGACTGCTACATGTATTTGTGTGTGTGACCTGATGTGTGCATGTGACTGCCCTGTGTGTGTGTGTGTGTGTGTGTGTGTGTGTGTATCTGAGAGAATGTTACTACTGTGAGTACTGCAGTTGTGTGTGTGCTTTTGTGCAAATGGGACTGTGACTGCTACGTGTTTGTGTGTGTGACCTGATGTGTGCATGTGACTGCCCTGTGTGTGTGTGTGTGTGTGTGTGTGTGTGTGTGTGTGTGTGTGTGTGTGTGTGTGTGTGTGTGAGAATGTGACTGCAGTACCTGCTACTTTTGTGCGTTTGTGTGTATGCATGCAAGTATGCATGTTTGTGTGTCTCTTGGTCACTATTTGAGTTTGAGACCACAGAAGTACAGAATGACTAGTGGCTTGTGCTATAGCTCCCTATTGAAATGTCAGTAGTTGCAATGCTGAGTCCTGAAGTGATGAAAAAAAAAAGACTAAAAGTACAGGAGAAGAAATTGTAATCTTGGACTTAGTATATATAAGCCTAGATTTTCAGTCATTCATTTTTCACTTTTCTGAACTCTGCATTCTGTGTCTCAACATTTCAAACAGTTATTTTGAGTTACTCTAACATTATGGTAATTTTTTTAATGTTTTTTTAAAAGAAGCAAACTAAAGTTCATGAGATACATTAGTAATAGGTATTAGCCCATATTTTACCACATTAACATGCTTTTAAGCTATTATTTTTCTCCATTAAATGGGAAATATATAGAAAGAAAGTTGTCAGAAGGCAGTTAGGAAGGAAAGATCTGAAAAGGTTGATAAAGGGGGATATTCAAAAGAGGAAATCAAAGAATTATTAAAGAAGCATTACGTCCTCTAGCACAGTTTTTGAGGAGGGTACTTCTAAACTGATATTTCACAAAAAACTGTCTAATTTTCCTCACTGACCTTAGTGCTACATAGTTATAAGAATGAGAAGAGTAGATCAGCACTTTCACTGGTACCTACTTTTCTTTTAACTTTGAAATTTATCGGCTACAGGGTACTTGTGACAAAGGGGGATACTGCCAGCACAGCTATCCGAAATTTTGAAAATGATTATATGTCATTTGTGAATATCACCATGATTTATATAAGATGCTTGTGTTACAAATATATTAGAACTGTACGTCATGTCTATATCAAACTGCTAGTACAGAAGTGTGTATTGAAAAAGGTTTTTGCAAAGTGCTGTTTGAAATGTAACCACAGTGTGCCCTACTGGAATAGAACAGAAATGTACATGCACTATTGTAACTGTTTAAATGTATATGTTTTAATAGTGGAAACTGGAATACAGGAGGTTAACTTCAGAAAAATAGCTGAAATTAAATTACTTTATGGCTAGGCCATAAAAGATGGTATATTTCAGTTTCAATGCAAGAGACACTATGTCTATACTAGGGAGCTTTTTGTATTGCCTTTAGGGTGAAATAATTACTAGTATTGAAATGTGGAGGAATGTAATTGTTTTATGACTTCCAGCATCTGCCAAGGATCTGAGATCTATGTATTTTCACAGGTAGATGCTAAATACTGTCAAGCTTCCAGCAGTGTGGGGTTTTAGCTGGGAACTAGAATCAGATGGCAAGAAATCATGTCATTCTGCAAGCTATCCCAGCAGTAATATCTAAGATACTAATTTGAGAAGTCTCTTAGAGACAGAGCATTCTGTATTCTGTCTTGGACATGGCAACAAGAAGACCCATTCACCACACATCCGTCTTGCTCTATAAGTAAGTTTTTATGGTATAGTAACTCTCTTAGATACAGTCAGAAATATAATGAGGCTTAGTTTAAATATTTTTCTTTATTTATTAGAGACTGTCCTTCGGTGTTGTTTTAAATGTTTCCTGTGATATTGAACTCTGATGTCACTGTGAATATATATTTAGTATTATCTTGTTCTTTTATTGTTTATTATTAAATATATTTAAATCTTTCATTGTGGCTGATCTGTGTAAAGATATTTAAGTTTTGAGAGTACTTGCATGTTTATTTGGTGACACCGTGTGGGCTACTCCTAATAGCCTTGCTCTTGGTTAAATTACCATTTGTATTAATATTAGACAGTACGATTGGACACCCTTTGTTAAGGGCCTTAAAGTAGCTGATAAGGAGTTGACTGGTGGCAGTGGTAACTACCTTATAGTCTGGGCAGAAGGGGGCATAGGTAGTAAACCTGTGTCAGCCTCTCCCGGGTGTGTGTGTGTGTGTGTGTGTGTGTGTGTGTGTGTGTGTGTGTGTGTGTTTGTGTGTGTGTGTGTGTGTGTGTGTGTGTGTGTGTGTGTGTGTGTGTGTATAAATCAAACCTCAAAGAGAGTGTGTGTGTGTGTGTGTGTCTGTGTGTGTGAGTGCGCCTGCTACTTGGGCAGGGACACGAAGCACTGGTTAGATAGAGAGGGTGCTGGTAGGTCTTGGCGTGGTCACTCAGCTGAGATCTCAGCTGTATAGCTGTGCCAGTGGGGAGTCTTATTGGGGGATCTGGAGAAAGAGGGAGAAACTAGCCCCAGACTGTCTGTGGTCTCTGTGTGCTCTTAAGGGAAATAGCACTTGATGCAGAGAGCTGCATCTGGAAATACTGTGTATGTACTTGTCATCCTCCCAGTGTACATCCTCTACTGGTGCCAATGATGAGGATTGAGGCTTCTCGATTACTGGTCCAGTGGAGGGTCGTCACAGTCCTTATTAGTGAATGAGCCTGATACCGCTTCTGTTAAGTGGACTATACCTATTCTGACTTGATCATTCTCTGCTGCTGCTGTTTCTTAGCCAATGTTTAATTGTAAGATTGTAGTCAGAGAGCATATTAGGATACTTCCAGAAACAATAGCTAATAACAAGGACATGATTTGATTACATCCTCAGGATCGGTGCGTTTCTGTGTTTAGAATATAGAGGTGCAGACCTTTACAGATACTGATAATGGTCCCTGAAGTTAAAAAGGAAAAAGGAAAGCCTATCTGTTTTGTCTAATGATTGTGTTTACATGACCTCATTTCCAAGATTATGAACATAATGATATTTCTTCACATCTCTTTCATTGAGGGCAGCAGTGGTTGGATAGGATTTATGTAACACCCATTATTTTCCAGGGAGTTTTACTGTCTTTTTTTCAGCATGTTAGACTACTACCTCTGTACCTATAACAAATTTATCATTTGATCAAATCATAGCTGTTAGACAAATGTGGTACAACATTTTCACATGTAGTTAGTGGCTATGAAAGCATTAGATGTTTATTATATTTATCACTGCAGCAGCAGCCTTAGATATATGGGTTATATCCTGCCAAGGATATAACAGCCAACCAGGTTACAAAGCTACAGGACACCATCCAAACACCCAAACTGTCTAGCAGCTTGAGCTGAGCTGACCAAAATCAAGTTTTTATGTGAAGCCCTTCAGAGATTTACTGCCCCTGAAGACTGTGCTCCTCTGAGGCTTTCAAGGATTGATGGGTTGTACTTTCCTTTGCTGGATAGATAAGATGTCCTTACATTCACTGCTGCAGTATTCTTAACATATAGGATTTCCTTCCGTGGAAGCCCTCCGTTCAGCCAGTCTACCAAAAACTCATGTTGCTTTAAAGGTATGCTAAATGTCACCCAAACACTCCTTGCGTAGTGTAAGGCACAAAGGTGATGTTCAGGCCTATGATAGTCAGAGGTTATTTGCCACCAATCTGACCGTAACTTTTCACCATTGGTCTGTTTACCTGCGTCTGTTTTCTACCAGTTGAACGCATTTACGTTCTCCATTGACTACCTACACCTGTTTGCTGACTTCTTTGCAGTTGCAGATAAGTGCCATGTTGGGGGGGTTTTTTTGTTTTTTGTTTTTTTCTTGTCTTGTTTTGTGCTCCTTGGGGTAATGTCATCCAAGAAGGGTAAATGCCAGTGTGGAAGACAGATTCCCCGTAAAGACTGCCACAATAAGTGTCTTTTTTTTTTTGTACAGGAGCTTCTCATGACTATATGTCTTGTTCTATTTGTCAGTGTTCATCCTGAAAACCCTTCACAGTAGACTTTCTTCCCTTTCCTTGTATCTAGAGAACCAGTGTCTTAAGCTTCTCACTGAAGATACAATGGAAGGAATCTTCCACCCCAAGAGTCAGCTGCTAGGGAAGAAGAATGTGAAAATTGTACAGTCAGAATCTTCTGTTGTCCAGCCTCTGTCTGATGTTTCTCCTGAGGTCATTACAAACCCAGAGGCTCATCTGGCTGTGTTGTCAGATTTTTCTGCCATGCCCATGTTGGAGGCCGGTGAGGATCTTGCTGGGAGCACGTCTGAAGAGGTTTTGCAGGTGTCCATCTCAGACATTCGGGGGGACTACTGTTGATTTTTTCCAAGGGGCCTAGGGGAGTTCCTCCATTTTTTTATTGGGGAAGAAGTTCCTATTATGGTTCTTGACTGTCTTCCTGGGTCTGAGCCTTCTCAGTTTATGGAAGGAATGTTCCCTTAAAAAAGAAACAACAAATTAAACATGTCTCTTCTGTTCCTAGGGATCCACAAAGTGAGTGGCAGGCCTTTACTCAGGGGTATTTACTGCTTTAATGTCCTTAAAGCCTCCTCAAGGGGTTTCGGTTCATGCTCCTCCTCCTTGGTCCTCTACTAGGATTCTTCTGAGGATGATTCAGAGTCTGATGATGAATCCCTGACTTATTCTATTCATATCCCTTCTCCTTTGGATTATGGGTCACAGGAGGAGGAATCTATTAGTCCTGATGTTCCTTTTGAGGAAATTTTATTTGGGGACACACTCTCTAGGATGATGGATTTTTTTAAAGTGGGATTGTGCTTAGGTCTCTGATATCCATAAGAGGTACTATGAGTTGCTGCAGTTGGAATCTCCTAAGCCTGCTGCTATTCCTGCTGTTTTGGTTGCTTTGCTGAATGCTTTTTCCAATGCCTGTCATACGCTTGATTCTCTGCCCCCTGCTCCCAAGAAATCTGACAGGTTTAAAAGGGTGCCCGGGGATTGTTAGTTTTTATATAAATGTTCTACTCCTGATCTCTGTAGTATCTTTAGCCTCTGATAAGCCAGCTCAGTTGCTTCCTTCACCCAAGTTATTGCTCTCTGACAAGGACAGCAGAGCTATGAAAAGGTTGGGTAAGAAGGTTTACAATTCTGCTACCCTAGCTTTCTGGGCTATTAATTATCAGACCCATATGTCTATGTATATTTTGGTTCTTCTTTTTCAGGCCTGTCAACTTATTTCTGATTTTCCAGACTCTGAGGGTAAAACTTCTGATGTTAAGTTGTCTATCTCGCCTTCATTCTTGCTGGATGGGTTCGGAGCCGACCTCGGCTCCGACTCGGCCACTCTAAAAGCTCGAGAGTTGGTTCCACCGGCTCGAGGCTCCCCTTATATCCCACAATGCTAGGCGAGAGTTACCTCAGATCTCGTTTGCCGCTACAGCTTCGAGGTTGGTTGTTTCTACCGGTTCCTGGTGAGTGCTATTTTTCTTGTAAAAATAACTCTTAAAACCCCTTTTAAGTTAATATTCTTACTTAGTTAGTGTAGGTTAGAAAACTTTATTCCCGACCCTAAATATTTTCCGTTTCTTTCCCAAGAACCTTTGGTTCTTCCATTGGGCCTTTAGGCCTTCCCTTCCCTAGTGGAGTGTGTGTTTTTTGTACTTTATTCTAGTTTATTGTAGTTAAATACTAGTATTACTACTAATTTTATTGTGTTTTCCTGACAGGGTATAACTTGTGTGTTTGTGTGCGTGTTTGTGTACACCTGTCAGTCAAAATGTCTAAAGAAGCAAAGGTCTCGGATTCAAGAAGTGTGATGCGTGCTGTCAGAAAATGTCTCTGACAGACGCTCACACTTCTTGTGTCTATTGTCTGGGGCCTTTGCACCTGCAGGACTCCTGTGCTGTGTGCCATGGCTTCAGCCCCAGGGTCCTGCAGGAAAGATAAAATAAATTAATTCTTAGAGGCTTACTGAAGCCAGAGGATTCCCTGTCTGTTTCAACAGGGAAGCCCTCTAAGGCATCGAGGTCTTCGGCTCCGGCTTCTGAGCCGAGACCTCAGGTTGCTCAACCTTGCCTTTATCGGCTCCGGCTGGAGCCGATAAGTCTCAGTCCACAGTTTCTGTGGCTCCCTCGGCTCCGGCCGGAGCCGAGGTTATTGAGGTTTCCGTGTCGGCTCCGACCAGACCTTCGGAGCCGACAACTAGGAAGAGGTCCAGGTCACCATCTCTTGGCTCCGTTCATTCGGCTCCAGGATCTCCCCTGCTGTCTGAACGGAGCCAAAGGTCTCACTCCTCTAGGTCATCGAGGCTGTCTGATCATGACCTTCAGAGGGTAGTGAGTCGACTACTTAAGTCCGAGGCACTAGCCCAGATGCTTCAGAGCCCGACTCATCAGTCGATGCCTGCCCCGGTCCATCAACATTTTCCTCCTTCGACTCTCTTGAGTTCGAGCCGGGTCGCGGAACCGAGACTGTGATTACGTCGGAGCCGATACAATTGTCTTCGGCTCCATCGTCGGCTCCGCTTTCTTCTTTGGAAGAATCTCGGCGCCGGACTTCCCTCGTCGGCTCCGAGGGGGTGAGTGGCATCGGACCCTTGTCCGACCCCCCTCTCCCTCTCGGGCTTGGCTGGTGAGTTCGGCTCCGACATCGCCTCGGAGGCATCACTGTCGGTGCGGAGGGGGGTTCTTAGCTCCTCGGAGCGGGGACCTCTGGCTCTGCCTGACAGGGGTGCATTCGAGGTCATGCGGAGTGTGTTAGAGCCTGGCTCTACTCCACAGTCGGCTCCGTCCGCCCCTCCCTCTATGCTGCCTCAGGGTAAGTCGACTCACTCCCTCATCCCGGACCGCAGAGAGCCAGCTCCTCAGGAGCCCCCTGTGGGGATTTCATCCTCTTCCGAGGCCTCTCCTGATTTGGCAGAAGAGCCCCCTCGGAAAAGGAAGTGTAAGAGGAAACACATTGACTCACCTGAGTCTATCACGTCAGATACAGATTTGGATGATTCTGAGGGTTCCCCCCGTTCCCCTTCTGAAGATGTCTCTTTTGCAGACATTCTGGAGATCCTGAAACAAAGGGGAAATTGGCCAGCCCTCAACCCTTCGGAGGACGAATCTGTGTATCTTGAGGCGTTTGGCTCTCGTCCTTCCACCTCCTGGGTGTCCCCTCCCTTCGACCCCCTCATGCAGGTGGTTGCTAAGAAGGCATGGACGGCTCCTGATTCAGTGGACCCCACTCCCAGGAGACCCTCTAAGTTCATCACAGCTCCAGCAGACAAGCAATTTTTAACAAAAGGAGTTTCTGTGGATGCTATGGTGGTAGCTGCTGCCACAAAGAAGGAACTGGCTGATCCTTCAGTACCTGTCCATCCACCTAACAAGGAATCTAGGTCCATGGATAGGTACGGAAGCGGATGTTCTCCTCAGCGACATTTACCATGCGTTCGCTGAACTACCTGTGCCATTTCACTCGTCTTCAAAGGGACTTGATCAAGGAAGCGAGTGAAATGCTAAAGGATCCTACAGCTGCGGGTTTCCAAGACAAGATGAACACGCAGCTGGCTACCCTTAATTCCATATCCAACTCCTCCATGCGCCTCCTTTCTTACGCGGCCGATGGAGCGAGCAGAGCCGCAGGGACAGGTGTGGCCTTACGTAGGCACGCCTGGATGCGGCTATGCAATTTTGCGGACCCTTTCAAGACGTCTTTCACGAACTCCCCTTTTGATGGATCATCTCTCTTTGGTCCTCAAGTGAAAGAAACCCTGACTAGGTGCGAGACTGATGGCAAGACCCTTTCTGCCGTCGGAGTCCGTTTTCGACTCCTTCCAGGCCTTACCCCAAAGGCCAGAAGGGTGGAAAGATGTGGTTCCGTAAACAATCTCAAGGGACTTCGCCTGACGCACAGAGTCGTTTTCCTACCAAAGGCAGAGGTAGGAATAACAATGGTAGACGTCGCCCTAGGGGCAGGGGGGGTCCGCAGAACCAGGGCAATCGGGAAGCCTTCCCTGACAAGCCCTTTCAGCATCCCTGAGGTGTTGCCCGACTGCCCATCTTCGGAGGCAGTCGGGGGAAGATTGTCACTGTACCCAGAAGCCTGGCTATCCCTGACTCAAGACAAATGGGTACAGTCCATTATTTCCGAAGGCTATTCTATCCCCTTTCTTCGCTTTCCAAATCAGTCAAAAAAATCCCTTCCAGATGTTCCACCCGCTCAAAGGGATCTAGCAGCTTTGGAAATTTCAAAACTGCTTGCAAAAGAGCAATTCAGCCAGTGCCAGCAGACCAACAAGGATCCGGAATCTACTCAAGGTTCTTTTTAGTTCCAAAGAAAACAGGGGACTGGAGACCGATATTGGATCTCAGTGTCTTGAACAAATCAGTCAAGAAAACAAGATTTCGGATGGTCACGCTGCAATCCATTCTTCCCTTTTGGGCAAAGGAAACTGGATGTGCTCTATAGACCTTCGGGATGCGTACTATCACATAAAAATGAACAGACGCTCCAGAAGATTCCTCCGCTTCAGGCTGGGAACCAGTCATTTTCAGTTCAGGGCCCTGCCCTTTGGTCTCACCACTGCCCTCCGGGTGTTTACCAAATGCATGGCAGTGGTAGCTTCTCACCTGAGACGACAAGGATTCCAGGTGTTTCCATATTTGGACGACTGGCTCCTCACAGCTCCCACCAAGCATCTCCTGCTGATGGCCAGAGATTATACTTTTCGCGTTTGTCAAAAACTGGGTATTTCAATAAATTGCGAAAAGTCTGTTTTGTCGCCTTGTCGTACTATTACCTACATAGGCGCAAATCTAGATACTATAAACATGTCTGCAAGGCTAACACACCAAAGGATATCAGAGATTCACAAATTGGTGTCACTCCTTCTCAACAACAACAGAATCAAAGCCAGGTTAGTTCTAAAGGTGTTGGGAATCATGGCAGCGGCCATACCTCTCCTTCCATTAGCCAGATACCACATGCGGATCCTTCAGTGGATGCTTTTACTCAATGGTCATACCAGGAACTTCCAATGTCTCACACCATTGTGATCACGCAGGCGTGCAAAAAGCATCTCATGTGGTGGATGTCTTCCCCCCAGCTCCTGTTGGGAAGACCCTTTGTTCCACCTCCTCCGGTTGCTACACTGACAACGGATGCCTCCCTGATTGGGTGGGGGGGGGGCATTATCAGGGCAGGACAGTCCAGGGCACATGGCAACCAAACGAATGCCACTTGCACATAAATGTTCTGGAGATGAGAGCAGTGCTTTTAGCGTTGCAAGCCCTTCAAGACTCTCTTCCCTTGGGAACAATTGCAATCCAGGCAGACAATATGTCTGTAGTGTGGTACATCAACAAGCAAGGCGGAACCAGATCATACCCCCTGTGTCGAGAAGCACTCAGACTGTGGCAATGGGCGATTTCTTCTCAGCGTTTTCTGATAGCAACGCACATCCCCGGGAAGTCCAATCACATTGCGGACAAGTTGAGCAGAGCTATTCTCATGCCTCATGAGTGGTCTCTGAAAGACTCTGTAGTGAGAGAAATTTTTCTCAAGTGGGGTCAGCCTTGCTGCGATCTTTTTGCTACTCCCCAAAACAGCAAGTGCAGAGAATATTTCACTCTATTCCCTTTACCAGGCCAACCCAGCAGAGACGCTCTAGTCCAAGTTTGGCCCGGGGACTTCTGTATGCATTCCCTCCTTTCCCACTGATCTCTCAAGTAATTCAGAAAGCTATCGCTCAGAAGGCATCCTTGATCCTCATTGCTCCTTACTGGCCTCGACAAGTGTGGTTCCCCTTTCTACATCGTTTTCTCTTGAGCGACCGTGGAATCTGGACCTAGTTCCAGATCTTTTGATCCATCAGTCGGGTCAGTTTCATCGCTCCCTCCCCTCTCTGAACCTCACTGCTTGGTTCCTCCAGTTCCAACCGTAGCCAGGCTTCCTCAATTATCTCACTCTGTTAGAGATATATTGATAGCTTCCCATAAATCTTCCACTCGAAAGATTTATTTGAGTAAGTGGAAACGCTTCTCATATTGGGCACAAGGGAAGGACATAGATCCTTTCACCGCTTCCATCCAACTAGTCCTTCATTTTCTAGCTGAACTCTTCCATGCAGGTTCATCTCCATCTACACTTAAGGTTCAATTGGCAGCTATTTCTAACTTCCATGTGGGTATTTCTGAATCTGCCCTAATGTCCCACAAACTTTGCAAAGCCTTTTTGAAAGGAGTTTTTCTTCTCAGACCTCCTATAAGAAATCCTCCTTCTCCTTGGGACCTAAATTTAGTTCTTGCTTCTTTGATTCTTTCCCCTTTCGAACCTGCAGCTTCCTGTTCCTTGAAATTGTTATCATGGAAAACTCTCTTTCTGGTAGCTATTACATCAGCTAGAAGAGTTTCAGAACTTCAAGCACTCAGTTGTCGTCCTCCTTATCTTTTGTTTCATAAGGACAGAGTATCCTTACGAACTAACCCGTCCTTTTTGCCTAAGGTGGTCTCGACATCAAATCTAAACCAAAGCATTGACCTCCTGTCTTTTTCCAGAGTATTCCAATAGGTCTGAACAAAAATTACACTGCCTGGATGTTCATCGTCAATTGAGGTACTACTTGGATAGAACAAAACAATTCAGAAAATCTGATCAGCTGTTTGTCTCCTATGCGGAAAGCAGAAAGGGACTTTCAGTTTCAAAGGTATCATTATCCAGATGGCTAACATCTTTGATTTCCCTGGTATATGAAATTAGACAACAAAATTGCCTAATAAACCTAAAGCCCATTCCACCAGAGCTTTGGCTACTTCTTTAGCCTTCCAAGACAGACTGCCTATTGACACCATTTGTGCAGCGGCTACTTGGGCTACTCCTCACACTTTTATTTCTCATTATAAGTTGGATTTAGCTTCTAGGCATAGAGCTAACTTTGGTTCCACTGTTCTCAGGAGTCTGTTCCGTTAGGCCACCCGGGACAAGGTGCTAGGGACGGTCCCATCCAGCAAGAATGAAGGCGAGATAGACAACTTAACATATAGAAGTTATGTTCTTACCATAACGTTCCATGTTAGTTGTCTTCTTCGCCTTCTTCTTATGCCCCACCCTCCTTCCTCCTGGCCAGGACAGACCTAGAGGAGTTGTGATTGTGACCTCTCTTTCTACCACCTCTTTCTTAGACATATGCTATTATGCATATTTCCTGGTTCAGGATGTAGGTCACCCTTCTTTCTTCCTGTTGTTAGAGGTGGATTCTGTTTTACAGTTATACTGTTACTATTATAAGCTGGGGTTAGCTTACAAACGAGATCTGAGGTAACTCTCGCCTAGCATTGTGGGATATAAGGGGAGCCTCGAGCCGGTGGAACCAACTCTCGAGCTTTTAGAGTGGCCGAGTCGGAGCCGAGGTCGGCTCCGAACCCATCCAGCAAGAAGAAGGCGAGAAGAAGACAACTAACATGGAACGTTATGGTAAGAACATAACTTCTATTTCTTTCCTTGCTAGGGACTTCCTCTCAAGTCGTTTGTCATTCTATTAAATGTAGTTATGATGCTGCAGATGCATCTTCTAAGGCTCCTGTTTTTGGTTCAGTGATCGGGGGTATTCTTGGCTTAGGCCTCATCTCTGCCTAATAATATGTTAGATATTGTTATCTGTGCTAGCATGACTGGCTGAAGTTTGTAAATACTTGCACATAATTGTAAATTACCCTGTGTTATATATGCCAGCATGACTAGCTATAATTTTGTAAATAAGTTGATAGTTTTTGATTATTACTTTGATTAATGTAAGATGTTTGAATCAAACAGTGTTCTTCAGGCTGACTAAATGTATGTTTCTTAAAAAAAATTCTGAATGTAGGTTATGCCGGTCAGCTGACCTAGATGTGATGTCATTATGTGCCAGAGCTGAAAGGAATAGAATCTCCACAGCAGCTGTTTTGTTTACTTTGTAAAGTCTGATATGAGAAAGTAGAATTCTTGTAACAGCTTTCTATGACTTTTAAAAAATTCTGCTATGTCTGCTAGGTTCTGAGTTGTTGTAGTTGTTCAGTTGTCAGTTGTTTTGCAGCTCAGTAGTTATCACTCAGAGGTTTCCAAAGCTGTTCAGCTATAATAGTAGGATTTGTTATACTAGTTGCTGAGGACCAGTCAACAGCCTGAAGAGTGGGCATAAATTCTTATCTTGCCTGGCAGAAATAAAAGTATCATCTTGCCTTGCTGAGTTAATTACATTAGGCAAGGACATGTAATCTTTAGATAGTTAGGGAACTATAGTTAGAGTTTTTCTACAATCAGTGTGAAATCTGTCCTACATTGTTATTTTCTTAATTCCTGTGTGTGAAATTTTGTGGTTTATTAGACTCAGTTATTCAATGTATACATGTTTGAAATAATTTTATTTATATTAAATATTTTACTACCTTCTATTGTTGGTGGTTATTTAGAAAGTACCTTTAGTAACCTGAGAGTGTTTATGCTTATTGTGACAACACCAGGGCCGCTCCGAAAAGCCTTACTGCTTGGATTAAATGCTGCCATTTATATCAATATTTATTTTATCCAATATAATTGAACACCCCTTTTGAAGGGTATTGTGGTATTTGACTGGTTGCAGACATTAACTTGTAATTTTGGAAAGAGGACATAGCAGGTAAATCTGTGCCAGTCTTTCCCATGAGTGTTTGTATGTGTGAATATCAAATATTTATGAGTGAGTGTGTCAAATACCTAGAACTGGGACAGAGTGCTCTGCAGTGGTTGGTGTGAAGACTCATTTGGGGACCTGGAGTAAAGCATATAGTCCATTCCCAGATTTGGAGCCTGTTCCTGGTGTACTCTTAGGGGAAATTGTGTATTTCTTTCCTTGCTTTCAGAGATGCTGCCTTACCAGAGTCAGTGGTGAGGATTGAGGCTCCTTAGTTACTGCCTCGTGTTTAAGCGAGGTTGTCACAAAGGGTAGGGCCTTACAGGAGATTAAACATGTTTTTGTTTCTCCTGTGCCTAAATTTCAGAGAAACTAACTCACTAAGACTGCCTTTGTTGATAGGCACTCCGTCCCTTCTACTAAAGGTAAGAAGAGTGGCAAATGGGCTCCTCTAGCTAAGGCTTCTCAGTTTTCAGGGACTCCGAAGCCTTCCTTTTCAGACAAACCAGGTGCTGTATGACTTATCCGTCCCTTCCCAGCCATGTTTCTCTTTTTGTTTGCCTTTCTCTTTCTCTTCCTGTTTAGCTTCAGATTACCCAGGATTCTTGGGTTCTGTCAGTCATTCGTCAAGGATACTTCATGGTTTGGAAATCCCATTCTCTTTTTATTGGCATTCTTCAGCCTCCTCAAGAACAACTTCCCTTTTTCCCAGAGGTTTTTCAAAATTTCTTGACTCAGGGTACTATTTAAGAGATACCTGTGTCCCAAAGGAGAAAAGAGGTCTACTCCAGACTGTTTCTAGTGCCCAGGAAAGAGGGCACTTGGAGACCTGTTCTAGACCGCTCTCATCTTAACACTTTTCTAAAAGTGCCTTCCTTTCAGATATTGTCCATTCAAATTCTATTTCCTCTCTTACTCCCTCAGACCTATATGGTTTCTCTGGATCTCAAGGATGCTTATCTCCGTATTCTGATCCATCCTCTTTTCAGGAAGTTTTTGCATTTCTTTGTTGCTTCCTGGCATTCTCAGTTCTCTGCTTTGCTGTTTGGCCTTTCTACTGCTCCAAGACTGTTCACCAAATGCCTTGCTCATGAGATTGCTTTTTGAAGGGTTCAAGGGATCCAAACATTTCCTTACTTGGGTGAACTGTTGATTCAAGTGTCCTTTCCATAAAATCTTAATTTTGCCAATTTCCTTTTTCAGAGTCTGCGGTTCATTATAAATTTCAAAAAGTCTTCTCTGACTCCTTCTCAGGATCATGTTTTTCTGGATTGCAGGATTCACACGGTGCCAATGCTTGCTTCCCTGTCCCCCCTCCAAAGGCCTTAACTCTCATTTCTTTCTTTCACACACTTTTTCCTCTAGCCTCCATTACCACCAGGGAGTTTCTGAGAGGAGCTCTGGGTTTGATGGCATCCACCATTCCGATGCTTCCTCTGGCCAAACTTCACTTGAGGAAGTTTCAGTGATTTCTAAAGTTAGTGTGTCTTCAGCATGGACATCCTCTAGACTTTGTAGTTCCTCTTCTTCCTTGTCTCAAACAGGGACTTCACTGGTGGATTCAGCAGTTTTCTCTGAATACAGGAATCCATTTTCATCCCCCTATTCCTTCTCAGGAATTGTTCATAGACGCTTTAGACATGGAACGGGGGGTTGACATTTGGCTCACTAAAAGTTCAGGGGGTGTGGTCGCCTTGTCAGTAGAAGGAACACATCAATATCAAAGAGATGAGAGCTCTTCTGCTGGCACTTCAGTCCTTACATCCTCTTTTCTCTCCAGGGCCTCTCAATGTGTTCACAGACAAAACCACAGTGATGTGGTATATCAACAAAGAGGGAGGAACGAGATGTTATCTTCTTTGCCGGTTGGCAGTTCTGGTATGGAATGTTGCTGTCAAGTATTAAGTGACTCTTCAGGCAGTTTATATCCTTTCCGGGCAGAACATTATGGCAAACACACTGAGCAGGTCCTTAACTCAGTCCCACGAATGGATGCTTCACAAGGATGTGTTCTGGACATTATCCACCAGTGGGACACTCTTCAAGTGGGTATTTTTGCCTCCCCTCTGAACAGACAACTTCCTGTGTTTTGTGCCAGAGTCCCAGGTCCTGGTGTGTGGAAGGTGGATGCCCTCTCATTTTCTTGAAGGGGATGTTTCTTTATGCATTCCCTTCCTCTTATTCCAAAAGTCCTGTTCAAAATTCAACAGGATGCTCCCAAAACCTTGTTGGTGATTCCCTTTTGGCAGCGACAGCACTGGTTCCCTCTTCTTCTACATTTAGCCAGGGGCAATCATCACAAGTTACCTCACAGGGTGGATTTACTCTCACAAGACAAGGGATCTCTTATTCATCCCCACCTGTCCACACTTCAACCGACACTGTGGGTGATAGGATTTTGATTCCTCATAGACACATTTTTCTGAGGATGTGCTGCAAGTCTTGCAGGTGTCCACAAAACCTACTAATAGGAAATCCTACTTATTGAAATGGAAGAGGTTTTCTATTTGTTGTCTCTATCATAACCTGAACCCACTTACTGTTGATGTTCCTTTGATTGTCTCTTATTTTTGTGAGTTACTAAGTGTTGATTTGGCCTCTTTTTCTATTAAGACCCACTTATCAGCTGTTTCTGCTTGTTTGCCTTTTTCTCCTCCTTTAGCTTTTAGATTTGAGGTGAAACAATTTTTTAAATGCGTCCTTAATATTAGACCTCCCAGGAAGCCTGTTCCTCCTCCCTTGGATCTTAATTTTGTTTTGGAGAAGTTGACGTAGGCTCCTTTTGAGCCTGCTGCTTCAGCTTCCTTGCAACATTTTTATTTATTTATTTAACATTTGTTAACCCAGAAAGTTCTACTTGGAACGAAGCCAATTTTCAGCAGAAGCCCAGGGAGAAAGGCTCCAGATGCATGTCTTTGTAATGTGGGAGGAAACCCACACGAACGCAGGGAGGACATGCAGACTCCACATAGAAGGCACCCCAGCTGAGAATCAAACCAGAGAACCTCTTGCTGTGAGGCGACAATGCTACCATTGCACCACTGCACTGTCCACTTGTTCCTGGAAGACTGTTCTTTTGTTAGCTCTTACTTCTGCCAGACAGGTGTCTGAATTACAGGCCCTTATGGCTTGTCCTCCTTTTTTGATCTTTCATGAGGACAGAGTTTCCTTGTGCACTAACCCTTCTTTTATGTCTAAGGTGGTTAATGGCCGTTTACTTAATCAGTCTATTAATCTGCCTACTTTTTTTCCCATCGCAGCAAACTGACAGTGAGAGGGTGCTGCATACTTTGGACGTGCATAGGCAACTCGGGGTTTATTTGGATAAGACTAAGGCTGTTAGAAAATCTGATCAGTTGTTTGTTTCTTTTCTTCCTAGATTTTGGGACTTGCCGTATCCAAGCAAACTATTTCTTCTTGGATTTGTAAGGCTATTTCTTTTTGTTTCACTTTTCATTGCAAGAGCCTTCCCTCTTCAGTCAAGGCTTATTTTATTAGAGCTGTGGCTTCTTCGGGTGCTTTTTTCAAAGGCTTAGATACTAATTCTGTTCTTGAAGCAGTTACCTGGACTTCTGTGCATACCTTTACCAAGCACTACAAGTTGGATGGTATCTCTAGAGCTAGGGCTGGTTTTGCTAGTGGCATTCTTCATGGCTTTTTAGAGGACTCTTTTGCTCCTTCCCCCTCCCTAGTTTCCACTTGAGCTTTAGCCCTCTCCCATATGTTAAGAATCCTGCAACAGTGAATGTAAGGACATGATACAGTTGTGTAAAATCTTACCATAATGATAGATGTCCTTGCCTTCACCGCTGCAGTATTCGCTCCCTCACTCCCTCCCTCCCTCCTTTCCCATAGTTGTTTGCCTTCCTGGATGTACAGATTACCCCTTCGGTTCCTTGGACTTCTGTTTCTACTGGAGCAATCAGTTCTGACTATGGTAGGCCTGAACATCACATTTATGCCCTATGTTACGCAAGGAGCATTTGGGTGACATTTGTCATACCTTTAAAGCAACAGGAATCTTTGGTAGACTGGCCAGACATCGGGCTTCCACAGCAGGGAATCCCATATATTAAGAATACTGCAGCAGCAAAGACAAGGACATCTACCATTATGGTAAGATTTTACACAACTGTACTTTCCCTTTGGGGAAAAACTTCCAATTCTTAATTTTATTGATGTTTTATTACTTTCCTATTCAGGATAGTTATGTTAAAGTTAGGGATGTTGTGTTTTAATGGACATACTTTTAAATGGAGCATTCCTTTTTTTCTGTCAGTTGAAAAGGAATGTAAACTAATTGAAAACTAATTTTCTGTAGAGACGTGTTTAGTTTTCCTTTGTAGGGCTGAAATGATGTTGTATGTGGCTGACATGATGTTGTAAAGTGCTTTTTACTGTGTTGCTGCTGTCAAAAAAATGTAACCGTTG
The DNA here is from genome assembly GCF_019279795.1 of Protopterus annectens. Lineage (NCBI taxonomy): Eukaryota > Metazoa > Chordata > Ceratodontiformes > Protopteridae > Protopterus > Protopterus annectens. Next base: position 342,022,450 of record NC_056742.1, on the reverse strand, counting down.
GGACTCCTTTTTCATCTTGATCATTAAACAGACCCCTGATCCTATGGTCGCTCCTTCTTCCAGCCACAAAAAGAAAAATATCTGATACTGTCAGTTTTCATTCTGCCTCAACAGATGTGTTTGGATCTGATCCCTCGGATCCGACTCAGCCGTTGCAAAAGGTCATGGCCATCAAAAAACTCACGAGCTTCTCCCATACCCATAAGCACCAACCCCAAGTACCTCAGATCTCATTTTCCGCTATATGTGAAAGATGTGGTGACCATTGCTCTCGAGCAGATAAGTCTTTACATTTTATAACTTTATCTTCTGTGTACTTTAAAATCTTTAAATTCTTAAAGTTTTTAAGTTCTCTTTTTTCCCTTATCTTCTTCTTGATGCTTTTGCAGTTTTTTTTCCTGGTTTTAATATATTCTGTCTCTTTTCTTCCTCTCTTACATTTCTTGTACCTTGAATACTATTGTTAGTATTCTTTTTTCCCTCTTCATTGTGTAGCCTTTACTTACCATAGCTGGTAATTTTCGTTTCCTCTCTCTTTGGTTTCTACCAAAAAAAAAAATCTTTATAGATGTGTGTGTGTGTGTGTGTGTGTGTGTGTGTGTGTGTGTGTATACGTATACACACACATAGACACGTATATCTGTTTCTTAGTTGTTGAATATCTGGTATTTTTCTTGTTAGTGTTTAAAATGATGGAAAAAGAGAAACGCCTGGCTAGGTTTAAAAAATGTCTGAAGTGCGGACATAAGATTCCGGTTTCTGATGCCCACACTTTGGGTGTATTGTTTAGGACCACTGCACCTTCAAGAGGACTGCTCCATTTGTCATGCCTTTAACCCTAGAGCCTTGGTTGAACAGAAAAACAAGTTGATTTTAACAGGGTTTTTCCCTTCTTCTTTTGGCAAGGCGTTATCTGGATCTCCGTCCCCTGAGAAATAAAAAATAATTAAATCTTCTTCCCCAAGCTCTTGTTCATCTTCATCAAAGCCTATGGAGAAGTCTAAGAAAAGGCGTGTTTCAGATCTGACTTCCCCTTCGGATCATAGAAGGAAAATATGTTAGCTATCAGATCAGACGTCATCCTTGGATCTGAAGCTAAAGAAGAGAGATTCATCAGATCTGACTTCATCATCGGATCCAAAAATAAAGAAAAGCAAAGATTTGTTGGGTCAGATTTCCTTGAGTCTGACACAGAAATCATTTAATTCAACTTCCAGTGCCATTTACCTCCCAAGGATCAGATACTTTCCTTTGGTGGACTCAGTTCCCTCCATGGTTCCTTCCTCCTTTTTGGAGAGACCTAGGTCCCCTTAGATAGTATCCACTTGCTCTTCCAAGGGTCTAACAGAAGAAGATGTGGAGAGATTGGTGAGAAAAATTCTCTCAGCGTGGAGCCTGATAGGTGTCTCTTTGCCTCCTACCCCTTTGGGTCAGGAGGTCCGATCTTCTACTACATCCCCTTTACCAGTTCTTCCTCTGATTCCTTCCATGGTCTCAGAGTCCTTGGGTCTGGGCTGTCTGGCTCATCTACCTCAGATTAGAGGATACCCTTATCCACAGATCTGAGATTTGTTCTGAGCACTTTGGTTCAGTCAGATCCAGAGAGTTCTTGGAGCCGAGGCTACCCTGTCGGATCTTGAGTTGTTGGAATTGACTTCAAAGTTGTCGGAGCCATCTCTGCACCTTGGAGCTGTGGCATGGGTTAGTTCAGTTCTGGCTTATGCCTCTGGAGCAGGGAGGGACAATGATCCAAAAGCTTGCTTTTTCGGATGCGGGGTCCTCTCCCTCTCTGGACAAGTCTGCCTTTGAGGCCATGGAGAGAGCATTGTCTGCCTCAGGAACACAGACGGTTCCTACCCCTCAGGATCATCATTCTGCAGCCTTGATGTCTTTGTGCTTGAAGACTCACCCATCATTTCCACAGAGACCACTGGTACTAAAACGCCAGACTTCCCAGCAGGGTGTTCTGGCTTCTTCTGATACCTCCCCAGAGCATCCCACTGAGGAAGTCCCTAAGAAGAAAACATGCAAGAAGAAGCACTTAAGCTCCTCAGAAGAATCTATCACAGAAGACACAGACTTTGTTGAAGATGAAGGGTCACCATGGTCAACTCCTGAAGATATCTCATTTGGAGACATCTTTGAAATCCTGAAACAGAGGGGGGGGGGGTTAAAAGCCCAGCAGCTCTTCGTCCAAGAAGTTTGTGCTCCTAGCGTATTTATTTGATCTCTCTGCGGGTATGGAATGACCCTTTCACCACTGAACCAATACCTCAGAGACATGACAAAATTATGACAACACCTGAAAACAAACAGTTCTGGACAAGGAAGGAGTGTGTCTGTTGATGCCATGGTTATGACAGCAGCCACTAAGAAGGAACTTGACAAGGAGAATTCCACTGTCCATCCACCGAGCAAGGAGTCTCTGGTGATGGAGAGGTTTGGAAGTGTGTATATACTTCAGCAACCTTCGCCTTAAGTCACTGAACTCTTTGGCACATTTCACTAGGTTACAGAGGGACCTGATTAAGGAACTGTCAGGTGCAGTCTCAGGATCCATTTCTGAAGAAGTACAAGCATCTGTAATTTCTCAGTTTGCTACCCTGCAATTAATTTCCAACTCTTCCTTCAGGCTCATTTCACACGTAGCTGAAGGAACCCCAAGAGGAGTGGGTTCAGGCATTTTTATAAGGAGGCACGCCTGGATGCACTTGTGTGATTTTGCTGAGCCCTTCTAGTCTTCGTTCATCAATGCTTCTTTTGATGGCACTTCTTTGTTTAGCCCCAAGGTAAAAGACATATTGTTTAGGTGTGAGAAGGACGGAAAGGCCCTGTTTACTGTAGGCCTACATTTTTCCACCCCTCAAAGATCCTTTTCCAGGAATGAATGAGACAGTGGAAAAATGTGGTTCAAGAAGTCCCAAGGACCTTTCCAGGACACACTTGGAGGAGGTTCCCCCAGGGGTAGAGGGGGAAACTCGAATGGTAGATGCCACCCCTGTGGCAGAGGTGACCAGCAAAACCAAGGGTCCAGAGATTCGTTCTTTGACAAATCCTTCCAGCACTCCTGAAAGGAGGCCCTATTGCCTTTCTCTGGGGCAATCAGGGGTTGGCTATCCCTGCACTGGAGAGCCTGCCTAGAAATAACAGATATTTGGTTGCAGATAATCATTTCCAGAGGTTCTATAATATCCTTTTCTCTTCCTTCTCCCCCTTCCAGAAAAATCCCTGATGTCCCACCCAGTCAGAGGAAACAGGCAGCAATTCAAGTATAAAAGCTGCTCGAAAAAAGAGTCATGCAAGAGGTCCCCCTCAGGCCAGACAGAATCGGGAACTTACTCAAGATTCTTTTTAGTGTCAAAGAAAACAGGGGACTGGAGACTAATTTTGGATCTCAGCAACTTGAACAAGTCAGCTTGATGCACCAGGTTCCAGATGGTCAGGTTCAGTCCATTCTTCCCTTTTTGGGAAAGGATGACTGCATGTGCAAAATAAACCTTCAGGATGCGTACTATCACATAAAGATGAACAGGCGATCCAGAAGGTTCTTACGCTTCTGGCTGGGAGCCAGTCATTACCAGTTCAGAGTTCTGCCCTTTGGTCTTACCACAGCCCCCAGGGTGTTTACCAAGTGCATGGCAGTAGTAGCCGCTCAGTTGAGACTACAGGGATTCTGGGTGTTTCCATATCTAGACAACTGACTCATTTCCACCCCGACTAGGTATCAAATGTTAAAGGCAAAAGACCATGTTCTCTAGACATGCTGTCTTCTGGGGATAAACATAAACTATGAAAAATCTCATCTAGAGTCAACTCAAAGTTTAGAATTCATAGGAGCACTACTCAACACAAAATCAACCATAGCTTCACTTCCCCCCTGCAGAGTTCAGACAATAAGAAGGCAGGTCAAAAAGATAATCTCCACTACCAAGATTTCAGCTCACTTGGTTTTTCAGGCTTTGGGGTCTATGGCAGCAGCAATAACACTAGTACCATTGGCCAAATTTTACAGGAGAATTCTTCAATGGATGCTAGCCATGCAATGGTTGATACTTTGTCAACCCATGTCTACTCTGATATGAATCACCCACATATGCAAGAGAGACTCATTTCGTGGATTCAATCAAATCAAGTTCTACAAGGCTGTACGTTTATTTCCACTCAGCCCAAGGCCATAGTGACTACGGACGCTTCCCAGTTAGAGTGGGGGGGGGGGCATTTTCTGGGGAAAACAGTCCAAGGCACTTTGTTCCTTGAAGAGGCCAACTTGCATACCAAGTGTCCTAGAAATGAAACCAGTGCTTTTAACTTTGCAGGCCCTTCAAGATGCTCTCCCCTTGGGGACAGTTGAAAGTCAAATGGACAGTATGTCAGTAGTTTAGTACATCAACAAACAAGGAGGTACCAGATCTTACCACTTGGGTTGAGAAGCACTCAGGGTGTGGCAGTGGGTGATCTCATCCAGCTGCTTATTTATAGCAATGCATATTCCAGGGAAGTCCAATGTGATAGCAGACAAACTGAGCAGGTGCATTCTTCTGCCTCACATGTGGTCTGTCAGCAGGAACATGATGGAAATGATTTTCCACCATTGGGGCCAGCCTTGCTGTGATCTTTTTATCTACCCTAAACAACAGATGCAGCAGCTACTTTGTCCTAATCCCCCCAAAGAGGGAATCATGATTGGCCCCCTGGTTTACTTTACGCTTATCCACCAATTCAGCTAATTCCAAAATTCCTTCAGAAAGCTTCCATGTTGAAAAGTAAAGTCATCTTCATTGTACCCTACTGGCCTTGTCAGATTTGGTTCCCCTTCCTTTGGTCTCACTTACTTCTCGAACCTTGGATTCTGGATCTGACTCCATACCTCCTCTCTCACCCGACAGGAATGATCGATCCAGATATACCAAATCTCAGGCTGACCGCCTAGCTTCTCCAATTCCATTAATAGCCAGACAACCTATGGTCTCTTCCCCTGTCTGACACATACTTTTATCTTCACATAAACCTTCTACACATAAACTGTACTCCAGTAAATGGAGAAGGTTTGTTTATTGGGCATATCAAAATAATATTGATCCCTTTTCATCTCCCATATATAACATCCTTGAAGTTTTAGCTGTACTTTTTAAAGAAGGAGCTAGTTCCTTGACAGTTAAGGTGTAATTAGCAGCAATATTGAATTTTCTCATTGGATTTGAAGGTTATTCTGTTGCATGTCATAAGCTCTGCAAAGGCTTTTTGCGAGGCATTCTTCTTTGAAGGCCTCCTTTTAAAGACCCTACTCCCCCATGGAACCTGAGTCTGGTACTACGGGCTGTTACCCAACCCCCTTTGAACCAGCAGCTAAGTGTGACCTTAAGTATCTTTCCTGAAAGACAATATTTCTAGTAGCAATTACTTCTGCCAGAAGAATTTCAGAGATCAAAGCCTAGCCTTCAAAACCACCATACTTGATTTTTCATAAGGACAAAGTCGCATTGCAAACCAATGCTTACTTTCTCCCTAAGATGGTGCAGAGTCTTTTATCAATCAGTCCATTAATTTGCCAGTATTCTTTCCTAAATTTGCTACCAAGGGTGAATACATGTTACATTTATTGGATGTTCACAGACATTTACGTTTTTACATACATAAAATAAAACACATCAGTAAAACTGACCAATTATTTGTTTCATTTTCAGAAATAAAATTGGGGAAACCATTTGCCAAAGTATCTTTAGCCATATGGCTGAATGATTGTATTTCCTTCATTGATAACAAATTGGGCATTACCTTATTGAAACCATTACAGGCTCATTCAACTAGGCCATGGCAACTTCTTCAGTGTTCCAGTCTAGTGCATCCATGGATGACATATGTGCATCAGCAACTTGGGCTACTCACCATACCTTTGTTACTCATTACAAATTGGATCAGTGGTGCTCGGGAATATCCTTCCTTGAGTCCACCCAGGATTTTAGGTAGCTGGGGACTCTGTCCCATAGGTTGAGGACAGAATGAAAATTGACAGTATCGGATAAAGAAGTTATATACTCACCTCAATGTTCCATCTGTGTTCTCCATTTTCATTTTTCCTCAATTCCCCTCCCACCATCCCCCTACCTTCGAAAACTCCTGGAGTTGCGAGTGGTTATGGGATGCCACTTCCTTGATATTGATATTGAGCTCCGGATGCAGTCTCTTATCTATATGACTGCAAATATTTCTTTTTGCTGTTATCAGCAAACAAGATCTGAGGTACTTGCAGTTGGTGCATTATGGGTAAGGGAAAAGCTTGAGTTTTTTTTTTTTGCCACAAGCTTTTGCAATGGCTAAGTCAGATCCAAGAGACTGGATTCGAATGCATAGGTTGAGGAAGAATGAAAATGGACAACATCGATGGAATGTTATGGTGAGTATATAACTTTCTGTCAAAAAAAGAAACAGAAAACCAAGAATACAGCTACTCCTCCTCAAATTTCATTGGCTAGGAGTAGTTTACTGCATCTGGATTAGGGTTTAGTTCATGCTATTGCTTCCTCTTGTAAAGTAGTATCTGATGTTGCCTTTTTCGTCCATTCATCAATCAGTGGGTCTTGGATTTGACCTTGGATACAACTTTGGCTACTTTTCAAACTTAAGTTCCATAGCTCAAGCTCCTTTCCTTACCCATAATCCCCTCCAACCCCTGTATTACCCCAGATCTCGTTTGTACTTTCAGCATTTGGATGTGGTTGAAGTAGCTCAAGCATTAGCCAGGTAAATGAGTTATTGTTGATCTTATAGCTTCTATTATATTTTAGATGAAGTATTTTGACTTTGTGCTTTTCTTTTTCTTCTGCCAGTTAAAAAAAATCTGCATAGCTATATTTTTATACATTTAGGCCTTGTGCTTTCCCCTTTTTCTCTACTAGAAGTCTAGTATTTCTCTTACATTTGCTGGTATTCTTCCTTTTTTATCTCTTTAAATGGGATATTCTTCATTACCATTACCATTGTTGGTGTTTGCCTTTTATGTGGCTGTTTCTCTTTGTTTTGTTGTTGCTGTTGTCATTCATTCTTTCTAACATACCAGAGAAGCTTACTGGATTCAAAAAGTGTATATCCTGCAGCCATAAAATCCCTACCTCTGATGCTCATTCTGTGTGTGTGAATTGTTTAGGGGCTGGTCTTCTCGACATCGACTGTGATATTTGCTCAGGTTTTAACCATAGAGCTCTGGTAGAACACAGGAATAAGTTGGTGAAGTTTGAGATAAACCTAAAGAAGCAAAGGCGAAAAGACAATAGAAGAATCTGAGGAGCCAAGGAAGCATTCCCTGACAATTCTCCAAACTCGTTTTTGTCCTGAGCTCTACCTTCTAAAATTCAGAATACCTCAAATCCAACTACCTCCTTGGATCTAGCTCTCTCTTCCACTAAGTCCCCTTCTCAAAGGCATTCTAGATTCTCCTCAGAGCCAACAGCCTCAAAACTACATTCTCCATTCCTTCAAGACATGCCCTGTAGGGCTCTGAGACATCCATCCACCTCTTCATCTTTTAGGTCTACTTGGGTCCTGCTCGAAGTGATGTGGTCAGAATAATGAGGAAATTCCTCAGCACCCAAATTTATATGGAACTTCTTCCATCTCCATCTTCCATTGGACCCATACACTTTTGATTCTCCCAGAACCCTATTGTTACTCCTACTCTAATCCGACCCTCAGCCTTAGAGACATCAATTCTGAGACTTTTTGGGGTTGTCCATGTCAGATCTGAAGGTCTGGTCCTCATCAACTCCAGCATCTTCTCTAATCCAGCCATCACCGACTCTGTCAGAGCTGGAAGAATCTCAGAGCTGTAGCTTTGGTGCCAGATCTGTAAGTAGGGACTCAACTCCAAGACTCTTAGATCCATCTCTTACCATTGGGGGCTTCAGTGTTAGGTTAAAGACAAGGTCAGGGGGATTCCCTGGGCTATCTTAGTCAGGTGACTTTGGCTCTTATTGGAGAAGGTTTTGGATCTCCCATGGGTTCTGGCTTTGAGGCAGTGGAAAGAGCTTTCTACAAATCAAGAGACAGGAATTCCTTGCCCCGTGGGTCCTCCCCCTCTACAACTGTCTGCCGTGGGTCCTGAGTCTGCTCCTTCTATTCCATCAGGACAGCTGCCCCAATCAAATCTCAACACAATCCTCATCCAGGACTCCCTGAAGACTTTTGAGTCTTCCCTGGAATATTCTCCCAAGAAAGCTCCCTGGAAGCACAAGTGGAAGAGGAGGCACATTGACTCCCTGCAGGTGTCACTAACAGAAGACATGGACTTTGATGGATGGGCACAATCCCCCAGATACCCCTTGAGGATGTCTCATTCTGGGAGATCCTTGAGCTTCTAAGGCAGAAAGGTGGTTGGTCTGCTGAAACCCCTTTCCAGAAGGAGCCAGTGTTTCTCTAGGCTTTCAGAACCAGCTCAGCTACTTCGTAGGTGGTTCCCCTGGTGAACAAAATGGTGGATCTGATTTCCTATCAGCCACGGAAGGATCTGGATTTGGCAGAACCCATCCCCAAAAAGCCAGATAGATATCAACTAGCACCCATAGACCGCGTCCACTGGAGCAGAGGCCCTCCAGTTGATGCTATGGTTGTGGCTGCAGCCACTAAAAAAGGAATTTGCTGGGGAAGATCTTTCTATCCATCTACCTAGCAGACAGTTGGACTGATTCATGAAGAGAATCTATGCTTCAGCAACCTTTGCCTTTTGATCACTAAATGTTTTGGCACATATAACAAGGTTTCAGAGGGACTTGACTAAGGAGCTATCCAAGTGCATCTTGGGGTCCATGACTGTGGAGGGCAAAAAGACTGTGTCTTCGCAACTGACCACCGTTCAGTCCCTCTCAAAACTTCTCCAAGTGTTTGATCTTCAATGTTACGAAAGATGTTTCTACAGCCACAGGTTAAGACATTACGGTTTGGATGCATGCCTTTATTTGATTATGCAACTTTGCAGAGCCTTTCAAGATGTCCTTCATCAGTACTCCTTTTGATGGCTCGATGCTTTTTGGGCCAAAGGTTAGAAACTCTTTTCAGGAGTAAACAGGATTGGAAAACTCTGTCTGCAGTAGGAATATGGTTTTCTACTGATGAGAAGACCTTCTGTAGGGACCAGTAAGGGGGTAGGAAGATGTGGTTCCGAAAATCACAAGGTTTTTTCTAAGACTGCTAAGGAGATACATTTGCCTGAAGCAAATGGGTATCTAATGGTAGACATCCCACATGGCAGAGGAGATGCACAAAACCAAAGCTTCAGGGGTCCATTTACTGAGAAGTCTTATCGTTGCTCATGAAGGATTTTCTGACTGCTGCACTGGAGGCAGTCAGTGGGCACTTATCCCTGCACCCGGAATCCTAGACATCCATCACCAAAGATGTATGGGCAGGCAGTAATTACCAGAAGCTATTAAATTCCATTTTCCGTTCCTCCCCCAAAATGATCAAAGAAAGTTCCCAATGTGCCAGTCCACCAAAGAAAAGATGCATCCTTAGAAGTTGAAAAGCTTCTGAAAAAAAGAGTCATCCAAAAGGTCCCACGAGACCAGCAAGGGTTCAGAACTTATTCAGGATTCTTTTTGGTGCCAAGGAAAGATGGGAAGCTCAGGCCAGTTTTAGACCTAAGTCATCTAAATCTGTCTGTAAAACACTCAAAGTTCCAAATGGTCACAGTTTAGTTGATTGGATGTGCTTGATATATCTCCAATATTGTACTATCACATCAAAATAGACAGATGGCCTAGGAGGTATCATCTCTTCCAAAACCATTCCCAAGATGCTAGATAAAATTATGGCACCACCAGTAGAAAGGCTCTATTGGAGTAAGGGCGTACTGGTTGATGCCATGGTTGTGGCAGCGGCCACTAAAAAGGAACTCGCTGAAGAGAGTTCTTCCATTCATCCCCCTAATAGAGAGTCCAGGGAGATAGACAAACTGGGGAAGTGGGTATACACTTCAGCGACATTTGCCATACGTTCGCTAAATTACCTAGCCCACTTCAGAAGACTGCAAAGGGACTTACTTAAAGATGTTTTCAGCTCATTAACAAGAATCACTACGGAGGAGGCCCAGAGTTCTGTGGCCTCTCAGCTGACTGCCTTACAATCAGTTGTGAACTCGTCCATGAGGCTTATTGTCACTGCAATGGAAGGTGCCTCACCGGCATCGGGTTCAGGTTTATCCATGAGGAGACAAGCCTGGATGCGCCTGTGTGACTTTGCAGAGCCTTTTAAGTCTTCCTTTGTCAACGCTCCATTTGACAGATCTTCGCTTTTCGGTCCCACTGTAAAAGAAACACTCTCCAAGTGTGAAAAACACAGGAAGACCTTGTCTGCCATTGAAGTACATTTTTCAACCCCCCCCCAACAAACCTTTTCTAGGAATCAGCGTAGGGGCCACAAGATGCAGTTCAAAAAAATCTCAATGTCCTTTCCCTGACACGCAGGCAGAGAGGGAAATGGTAACAACAAAAGACGCCCTTGTGGCAGAGGAGGCCCACAGAATATAGGGTCCAGAAATAACATCTTTGCTAGGCCCTACCAGCACTCTTGAAAGGAGGCCCAATTGTCTTCCTCAGGAGGCAGTTGGAGGTAATTTTTTCCCTGCACCAAACAGCCTGGCTAAGTATAATAAATGATATTTGGATGCAGAGAATTATTACCAGTGGTTATACCATACCCTTTTTCCTCTGCCCCATCAGTATCGAAGCTCCCCGATGTTCCACCCAGTCAAAGGGCATCAGCAACTCAGCAAGTTCAGCAGTTGCTCACAAAAAGGATCATCCAAGAGGTCCCACTAGACCAGATAGGATCCGGAACTTACTCAAAGGACTGGACTAATTTTAGATCTCAGCATGATAAACAAGTTGGTCATGCACACTAAGCTCCAGATGGTCATGGTACATTTCATTCTACCCTTTTTAGGGAAGGACGACTGAATGTGCTCGATAGACCTCCAGGAAGCATACTATCACATAAAGATGAACAGATGGTCCATGTGATACTTACTCTTCTGAGTAGGAGCCAGTCACTACCAATTCAGGGCACTGCCCTTTGGCCTCATGACAGCCCCAAGGGTGTTTACCAAATGTATGGCAGTGGTAAGAGCCCATCTAAGGCTGCAAGAAATCCAGATATTCCCATATTTGGACAACTGGCTCATCACTGCCCCAACCAGGCATCAGTTTGTACAAGCGAAAGACCAGGTACTAGAAACTTGCTTATCTCTAGGGATCACAGTGAATCTCAACAAATCACACTTGCAACCCACCCAGAACCTAAAATTCATTGCTGCAATCTTCGACACTCAATCCATGCTTGCATCCATCCCATTTTTGCAAGTACAGAACATCAGAAGACAAGTCTGAAGAATCATTTGCAGTACGAAGATATCAGCCAAAAAAGACCTGCAGGCTTTAGGCTCAATGGCGTCAGTCATAAATTTAGTACCCCTAGCAAGATATCTCATGAGAGTTTTACAATGGATGCTAGAAACCCAATGGTCCTTTTTCACTCACACTTTGTCTACAAAGTTAAGAGTGACTCAGATATGCAAAAATTACCTCTCATGGTGGACACAGTCATGCCAGCCCTAACAAGGTCGCTTGTTCATAACCCCCTCAGTCCAAGGCCATAGTGACTACAGATACTTCTCAGTTTGGCTGGGGGAGGCATTATCTGAAGAAGACAGTCCAAGGCACTTGGTTCCCCTTAGAGGCCAAACTGCATATCATTGTTCTGCAGATGAGTGGTGTTTTGGCGTTGCAAGCATTCCAAGATTTTCTCCCTCTCGGGACAGTTGCAATTCAAACAGACAATATTTTGGTAGTTTGGTATATCACCAAGCAAGGAGGAATCAAGTCTTACCTCTGTGTCGAGAAGCCCTCAGAGTGTGGCAGTGGGTGATAGTCTCTAGTCACTTTCTGATAGTAATGCACATTCCAAGGAAGTCCAGTCTGATAGCAGACAAACACAGCAGGTCCATTCTATTACCTCATGAGTGGTCCCTCAACCACAAAGTGGTGAAAATGATTTTTCGTCAATGGGGTCAGCCTTGCTGCGATCTTTCTGTATCTCCCCTAAATAACAAATGCAGCAACTTCTTTGCCCTACTTCCACCAGTGGGGGAGTCACAGAGAGATGATGTTCTCCATGATTGGCCCCCGGCCTGTTATACACCTTTCCCACAACTCCTTTGATCCCCAGATTCTTACAGAAGGCAGTCAGATCGAAGAGCAGAGTAATCCTCATCACACCTTTCTGGCCTTGACAAGTGTGGTTCCTCTTCCTATGGCCTCACCTACTGTTTCCACCTTGGATTCTAGATCCAACTCCAGAACTTTTGTTCAGTCCTACAGGACTGATTCACCTAGACCTTCCCTACCTCAGACTGACCGCATGGCTTCTTCAGTTGTGTTTATTGCCAGGCAACCTATGCTTTGATCCTAAGTCTGTTCTATTCTTTTATCGTCCCATAAACCTTCTACTAGGAAATTGTACAAAAGCAAGTGGAAAAGATTTGTTTTTTTGGATGGAGAAAAATCACATAGAACCTTTTACAGCTCCTACATATGCAGTCCTGGAATTTCTGGGAGAATTGTGTAACAAAGGAGCAAGCACATCTCCCATTAAAGTTCATCTTACAGCAATTTCAAATTTACATTTGGGATTACACGATTCTTCCTTGGCTTCTGCAAAAATTTGTAAAGTATTCTAGAAAGGTATCCTTTTGCTAAGACCTCCCTTTAAGGACCCTGTCTCTCTGTGGAATTTAACTCTAGTACTACAGACCCTTAGTCAATCTCCCTTTGAGCCTGCAGCCAAATATGATTTAAAATACCAGTCTTGGAAGACAGTCTTCCTGATTGCTATAACCTTGGCCAGGAGAATATCAGAGCATCTGATGCTGTCAGTCTTCATTCATTCTTGACTGATGGGTTCAATTCTGACCTCTCGGAACTGACTTGGCTGTTATACATAGCTCATGCCAGCCAAAAACTCTCGAGCTAAGGCTGTGCCCACAATACCCCTTTTCCCATTACCTCAGATCTCATTTGCCGCTCTGAAAATTGGACACAAAAGCCTATACTATCAGCAAAGTGCCTTTATTTAGTGTTTTTTTCTAGCAATTTGCTAAAAAGTTAACTCTTTCTTTCTTGATAGCCTCACTATTTTTCTGAGTGTTTGTCTGCTTTCCATTGTATTCTACCCACCCCTTTTACCTACTGGTATTTCTTGTTACCATCACTGGTAACTTGCCTTCCCTCCCTTTCTCTTCTTACCGTTGGTAATCTTAGATACCATCATTGGTATCTTTCTTTCACTCTCTTTACCTTTTTAGGTATTTCTGGTATAACATTGCTTGTAGTTCTTGACTTTCAGAAAAAAAAAAAAACTTTTCTCTTTTCTTTTTCCTCATACTGTCTGGTGTGTGTGTGTGTGTGTGTGTGTGTGTGTGTGTGTGTGTGTGTGTGTGTGTGTGTGTGTGTGTGTGTAAGTGTGTGTACTGGAAATGGCAGACAAACAGAAAGGGACATCTGTTTTTAAACAATATCAGAACTGTGGCAGAAAGATGCCCAGTTCAGATGGAGAAAAATCACATAGAACCTTTTACAGATCCTACATATGCAGTCCTGGAATTTCTGGGAGAATTGTTTGACAAAGGAGCAAGCACATCTCCCATTAAAGTGCAGCTTACAGCAATTTCAAATTTACATTTGAGATTACACTATTCTTCCTTGGCTTCTGCAAAAATTTGTAAAGTATTCCTGAAAGGTACCCTTTTGCTAAGACCTCCTTTAAAGACCCTGTCTCTCTGTGGAGTTTAACTCTAGTGCTACAGGCCCTTAGTCAATCTCCCTTTGAGCCTGCAGCCAAATATGATTTAAAATACCTGTCTTGGAAGACAGCCTTCCTGACTGCTATACCCTCGGCCAGGAGAATATCAGAGCATCTGATGGTGTCAGTCTTCATTCATTCTTGACTGATGGGTTCGATTCTGACCTCTCGGAACTGACTTGGCCATTATACATAGTTCGTGCCAGCCAAAAACTCTCAAGCTAAGGCTGTACCCACAATACCCCTTTTCCCATTACCTCAGATCTCATTTGCCGCTCTGAAAATTGGACGCATCAGCCTATACTGTCAGCTAAGTGCCTTTATTTAGTGTTTTTTTCTAGCAATTTGCTAAAAGGTTAACTCTTTCTTTCTTGATAGCCTCACTATTTTTCTGAGTGTTTGTCTGCTTTCCATTGTATTCTACCCACCCCTTTTACCTACTGGTATTTCTTGCTACCATCACTGGTAACTTGCCTTCCCTCCCTTTCTCTTCTTACCTTTGGTAATCTTAGATATCATCGTTGGTATCTTTCTTTCACTCTCTTTACCTTTTTAGGTATTTCTGGTATAACATTGCTTGTAGTTCTTGACTTTCAAAAAAAAACAACCCTTTTCTCTTTTCTTTTTCCTCATACTGTCTGGTGTGTGTGTGAATGTGTGTGTACTGGAAATGACAGACAAACAGAAAGGGACATCTGTTTTCAAACAATGTCAGGACTGTGGCAGAAAGATGCCCAATTCAGATGGGCATCTTTCTTCATATACTGTTTGGATGCACCCCATCTGGACATTACATGTAAAATTTGTCAGGGCTTCAGTGTCCGTACTCTAGCAGAGAGACGTAATAAACGTATCTTGAAAGGTATGTTAAAATGTATGCTTGATGAAGCCCTCTCTAAGGCTGAGACTTCTAAATCTTCAAAGCCAGATACAAAAAAAGAGAAGTCATTGTGTGCCAACCTCACCATTGGTTGATGAGGTAAAGTCTCGTCGCAGGTTCCATCTGTCTCTTCAGAACTGAGAGCAAAAGTACTTAATTTGACAGAATCAACACCTTTGGCACCAACAGTGCCTCAGTCTCCATGGGTACCAATGGTTATTGCACAGATATAGACTACATAAGCACCAACCACTGTTTTGGGGCAGATGACCTCTTCAGTACCGACAATAGCTTCTGCACCAGCATCACTTATTTCTCCTTTGGTCCCAGCTTCCCCTTCTGCACAGCAACTGATGGTGCCAAAAGTCGAATCAGTTATACTTCCCAGGACTAGATATTTCCCTTCTGTGGACCTGTTCTTGAGTCAACTCCCAGCCCCTTTGTTGATAGATCTGAGTCCCCTTCAGGAATGTTGAGACATTCTTCCAGGAGTCTCTATGAACTGGACGTAGTTGGATTAGTGAACCAGCTTTTGGGGGCTAGGGGTCTTCACGCATCTATGCAGACCTCTCTCCCTCCTGGAGCCGAGGCTTACTGTCCAAGGACTCCACCAGTTTATCCTCCTAAAACCTCCTTCCAAAGTTTGGAACCCTCATTTCGACGCTCCCGGTACCAGCTACCTTGATGCCGATGGGGGACCTTACCTCGGCAATGAGGTCATCTCTGTTGTCTTTGGCTCCTACGGATCTGTTGCACACCTGGGACTGTGGTTTGGCTGTCTGTTCCAAGATTTTTTGTATGGTTCTGGTTGCTTCTATAGCGCTGTCTCTGGCTTTTGAGACTATGGAGGTTTCAAACCCTCCCTTAGCTCCTGTTCTGGATGACGGTTCATCGCAGCAGGATGTGACCCTGGTTCTGAGGTTGTCTTTTTCGGTTCCAGGCTCCCATCCCTCTTCAGGTGGGCCTGCCTTCCAGATCATGGAGAGCACTTTGACCTCAGCAGGCTCCTTCCTTGCTGGAGTGCCATATTTTCGTATCCTCTGGCTCGCAGCTGTCACAATCTACTACGTCTGGATAGCGGGCCTAAGAGCTGCAAGACACTCCTGTTCAGGGTCCCCCTGTTGGAGTCTTCTTCACAATTTCCCCCAGAGGAGCCACCCCACAAGAGGACACGCAAGAGGAAGATCTAGATTCTCTTGAAGAATCAGACATGGAAGACACAGATTATGCTGAAGAGGAAGGTTCCCCACCGGTCACCCTTCTGAAGATGTCTCCTTCGGAGACATCCTTGAAATATTGAAATAGAGGGGTGATTTGAAGCCCTCAAACCCATCCTCTGAGGAATCTGTGTTCTTGCAAGCTTTTTGCATCCGCCATCTATTTCCTGGGTGACCCCACCCAATGATGATCTAATTAAGCTGATTGTTCAGTGGGCATGGAAGGCTCCTGATTCCATAGAGCCCATTCCCGGAGACCAGATAAAATTTTGGCAGCCCAGAAGACCAGCCTCATTGGACAAAGGGTCTAGGATGCCATGGTGGTGGTGGTGGCTACCAAAAAGGAACTTGCCAAGGAGAATTCTACTGTCCATCCTCCTAACTGAGAGTCTAGGAAGATGGGCAGGTTTAGGAAGCGGGTTTTTGCATCATCGGCCTTTGCTATCAGATCCTTGAACTTCTTGGCACATTTTACTAGACTCCAAAAGGACCTGATAACTGAGCTTTCAGACACCGTTGCAGGAGCTGTATCTGACAAGGTTCTGGACAAAGTTGCCTCGCAGCTTGACACCCTGGAGTCTATCTCGAACTTGCCCATGCAGCAAGGAACGTCTAGTTCAGCAGGTACAGGCATTGCTATTAGACAACATGCCTGGATGCACTTGTGTGACTTTGCAGAACCCTTAAAGTCTTCCTACGTCAGTGCTCCATTTGTCAGCTCCTCTTTGTTTGGCCCAAAAGTTAAAGAAAGACTAGCCAGGTGTGAAAAAGTTGGAAAGACTCTTTCTGCTGTGGGCGTTTGTTTTTCTACTCCTCAACGATCCTATTCTAGGAATCAGAGGAGTGGGAAAACATGGTTCAAAAAATCCTAAGGGCCTTTTTGTAACACACTTGGTGAGTACTCCCCCTGGGGCAGAGGGGGCAACTCTAATGGAAGACATCCTCCCCCTGGTAGAGGGGGGGGTCTGTGAAATCAGGGCTCCAGAGATTCCTTTTCCGGACAACCCTACCAACACTCCTGAATGGAGGCCCTATTGCTTACCTCTGGAAGCAGTCGGGGGAAGATTTTCACTTCACCAATCCACCTGGCGTACGATAACTTCAGATACCGGGGTGCAGAAAATTATCACCAAAGGTTACCATATTCCCTTCAGTCTCTTACCAAGGCTTCAAAAGCGAATCCCCGATGTTTCGCCCAGTCAGAGGGATCTAGCAGTGGTATAAATCCAAATAGGATCCAGATTTTACTCAAGATTCTTTTTAGTGCCAAAAAAGACAGGGGACTGGAGGCCAGTTCTGGATCTCAGCCTATTGAACAGATTTGTACAACAGACAAAATTCCAGATGGTCACGGTTTAGTCTATCCTTCCCTTTCTGGAGAAGGACAATTGGATGAGCTTTATAGATCTTCAGGGTGCATATTACCACATAAAGATGGACAAGCGCTCCAGAAGATATTTCCACTTCTGGCTAGGAGCCAGTCAGTACCAATTTCAAGCACTGCCCTTCAGTCTCACCACAGCCCCCAGAGTGTTCACCAAATGCATGGCAGTTGAAACAGCTCACTTGAGACTGCAAGGATTCTGAGTATTTCCATATCTAGATAACTGGCTCCTCACTGTCCCCTCCAGGTATCTACTGCTTTATGCTACAGACTTCGTGCTGCACCTCGCCGAGGCACTAGGCCTTTCAATCAACAAAGAAAAATCACAATTGAGTCCTATACAAGATCTAGAGTTCATCGGAGCAAGACTAAATATAATTTTCTGTGTAGCCTCCCTTCCCCTCCACAGGCAGATGAAGCTAAGGTTACAAGTTCAAGCAATAATTTCCCAAAACAAAGACCTGATATTGTGAATCCTCGTTCATTCCTTACATATGGGTATCAGTTCCGACCTCGGAACCAAGACGGCCATTTTCGAAGCTCACGTCAGCTACAAACTCTCGAGCTACACTCTTACCCATAATCCCCCTCTCCCTGTTACCTCAGATTTCATTTGCCACGTTGCCATTCGGTCATGTCAAGCTGCTTCTCCTGAGCTAAGTATAGATATTTGTTGTCAGACTAGTCATATATATAACTTTATCTTTCAGAAAAGTTTCTATTTTGTTGTCTCTTACCCTATCGCATTTAGCGACCATATTTTCTTGAGTTTTCTTCTCTTTACTCTACACCTTTTACCACAAGGTATTTCTCCCTTACCATCATTGGTAATCTCTTCCTTCCTTCATACCTTTGGGTATTCTTTTGTACCATTGCTGGTACCCTTTTTACTGTCCTCTTTTTCTTTCATGGCAGATAAGAAAGGTAGTCCGGGATTTAAAAGGTGTTCTGATTGTGGACACAAATTATCTACATCAGATGCACACTCTTTGTGCGTTTATTGCTTGGGGGTGTCCCACTTATATGTTGATCCGTCCTGTGCTATTTGTAAAACTTTTTCTAACAGAACCTTGTTGGAAAGGAAAAATAAGTTGTTGCTGAAGGGACTTCTCAAATCTCCTTTCTCAGATGCTATTTCTGGGTCGGAGGCTTCAACACCCTCCTAGAGCCCATAAGAAAAATTTGGATGATCCTACTAAGGCCAAGTCTTTGCCTTCGCCTCCGGCTGGGGACTCCCACCAACCAAGACCTAAAAAGGCTAAAGTTTCTGCTTCGGAGCTCACTCAGTCAGCCCCAGTGCTTTCGGTGCCTAGACCTTCGGCACCGAGGCCTTTGGCACCATCAGTGATCTCGGCTCCATCTTCTCCTGTAGCCTTTACTATATCGGCACCGAGGGGCTCCTCGGTTCAGAATGTTACAACTACTGCATCGGCACTAACCATTCAGTTGGCGCAGACCTTGACCACGTCGGCTCCGACATCTTACTCGGAACCGACGCCTCAGTTATTGGCTCCAATTTTGTCTGTTCCAGCTTCAGTACCGGCAACCACTTCGGCACCAATCCTTGTTTCACTGCAAACTATGACCTCGGCACCAATGATTACCTCGGTGCAGACACCCGTAGCCCAGTCTCTCTTGACACCGTTGTTCTCGGTGCAGACTGGTGAGGTGGGCACCGAGCTTGTCTCTTCTGTGGACCGACCTGTTTCTCCCTCAGTCTCCGTGAGGTCCACTAGAAGCCTTTCCGAACACGACGTGTTGCGTCTTGTGGATCAACTGCTTCTGGCCAGAGTTATCCCGACCCCCAGGACCTATCCTTCCTTGGGAGGTGATCACCCATCTCCAAAGACCCCTTCTTATTCTCCTCCTTCATTGCCTTTGAAGTCCATTGATATAGCACAGTCTTCCCCCTCTGCGGTTCCCTTTATGGATCTCACTAAGGAACCGCAGTTGCCTTCATGGCAGGAGAGTTTTGCTACGATCCAGGATGACAGTTGTGACACGCGTAATTTGCTGTTCCACAGACATACGGGGACTCCGATTCGGCAGGCTGAGCCACTTAGGGGAGGGGTGACCCCTGTCCTGGACACTCACCCCTCTTCAGGTGGACCAGCCTTTCAACTGATGGAGAAGGCTCTGGCTTCTGCTGGCAATACTGGGCTGTCTATCCCCCCACCCTCCTCTGGTACACTGTTTTCACAAGTCGCACCTAGCGGACACCGAGTGCAAGGGCCTCAGGACATATTCCCACAGGAAACCCTTTTCCGCTGTCTTCCCCAGCTTCTCCCACTGAGAAAGTCCACTGGAAAAGTTCGTGTAAGAGGAAGCACATGGACTCCACAGAGGAGTCCCTCAATGAAGACACAGACATTGATGAGGGGGAAGGATCCCCTTGGTCACCGTCTGAGGTATCCTTTGGTGATATCCTTGAAATCCTTAAAAAGAGAGGTGACTGGCAGCCCTCTAATCTGACCTCTGAGGAGTCTGTGTTCCTGCAGGCCTTTTGCGCCCAGCCCCCTACCTCCTGGGTTACTCCACATGCCGATGAACTTGTCCGGCTCATCATGCAGCATGCATGGAAGGCTCCTGACACCACCAAGGCTATTCCCCGGAGGCCAGATAAGATTTCGCCCCCTCCTGCTACGAATCCCCATTGGTCTAAAGGTCTTCCTGTGGATGCTTTGGTGGTGGCAGCCGCAACAAAAAAGGATCTGGTTGAAGAAGAAAGCCAGACTGTCCATCCACCTAACAAAGAGTCCCGGGCCCTGGACAGGCTAGGGAAGCCCACATTTGCATCAGCGACCTTTACTATCAGGTCCCTGAATTATATGGCACACTTTACCAGGCTTCAAAGGGATCTGATTTCCAAGCTCTCTGAAATCTTGGCTGGTGCCTTGTCTGATGAGGTCTGTGACAAAGTGGCCTCTCAGCTGGCCACCATTGAGTCAGTATCTAACTCCTCTATGCGACTGATATCTCACGCATCAGAAGGAGCAGCTAGAGCAGCGGGTTCAGCTGTGGTCTTGAGACAGCAAGCTTGGATGCGCTTGTGCAATTTCGCTGAACCCTTTAAGGCTTCCTTTCTTAACACTCCCATTGAGGCCTCTTTGTTGTTTGGAACCAAAGTTAAAAGGACACTGGCCAGATGTGAACAGGACAGTAAGACTCTTTCTCCCGTAGGTGTCCGTTATTCTTCCCCTCAACGTGCTTTCTCCCAAAACCAAATGAGTGGGAAGATATGGTTCAAGAAGTCTCAGGGTTCTTTCCGTGACACACAGGCCAAGTTCTCCCCTAGAGGCAGAGGGGGAAACTTACAGGGAAGATGCTACTTTTGGGGCAGAGGGGGTCCGCATAACCAGGGTTCCAGGGACTCTTTCCCTGGCCAATCCTACCAGCACTCCTGAAGAACAGCCCAACTCCTTTCCTCTGGAGGTGGTTGGGGGTTGTTTCTCCTTGTACCCTTCTGCCTGGCTAACCATCACCACCGATTCTTGGGTACAAAGGATTATAACCAAAGGTTATCATATCCCCTTCGATCTTTGTCCTGTCCCTTCAAACAACCTTCCCGATGTTCCACCCAGTCAAAGGGAAGAAGCAGCACTAGAGATAGAAAAGCTGCTAAGAAAGAGAGTCATCCAAATAGTCCCTCCAGACCAGATAGGATCCAGATTCTACTCAAGACTATTTTTGGTGCCAAAGAAAACCGGGGACTGGAGACCAATTTTGGATCTCAGTGAACTGAACAAGTTTGAGAGAGTACAAAAATTCCAGATAGTCACAATACAGTCTATCCTCCCGCTTTTGGAAAAAGACGATTGGATGTGCTCGATATATCTTCAAGATGCGTACTACCACATAAAAGTGGACAGACCATCAAGAAGATTTCTGCGCTTCCATGTGGGAGCCAGTCACTGTCAGTTCAGAGTACTGCCCTTCAGACTCTCTACAGCCCCCCAGAGTGTTCACAAAGTGCATGGCAGTCGTTACAGTTCACTTGCAACTACAAGGATTCCAGGTGTTTCCATACCTAGATGACTGGCTCATTTCCGCCCCAACCAGACATCTACTGGAAGAAGCCCTGGCATACTCTCTCCTCGCTGCACAAAGGCTAGGCATAACCATAAACTGGCAAAAATCCAATCTCACCCCATCTCAGTCCACAGAATTCATAGGGGGTTATCTTGGATACAAAGAACTGCAGAGCTGCCATTCCAGAGCACAGAATTCTAAGGATAAAGCAACAACTGATCCCAATCCTTTCAAGGGAGAAATCTACAGCTCACTCTGTCCTACAGCTGTTGGGTTCCATGGCAGCCTCCATCACCATTGTCCCCCTGGCCAGGTTTCATATGAGGCTTCTACAATGGCTACTGCTCACCCAATTGTATCCTTTTTCAGTATCCTCTTTCAGCCAAGATTCGAGTAACCCACAGGTGCAAACAGGATTTAAATTGGTGGATGACACACAATTCATCACAATGGTCTCGCCCCTTCTCCCCCCAGCAACCCAAGGCCACAGTGACCACGGACACCTCCCTGATGGGATGGGGGGGCTATGTCAGGGACAGACAGTCCAAGGCACTTGGTCCGAATTGGAGGCCCAACTGCATATAAATGTTCTAGAGCTGAGGGCAGTGCTACTGGCGTTGCAAGCATTCCATCCCCTGCTGCCATCTGGGACGATTGCGATTCAGTCAGACAACATGGCGGTGGTCTGGTACATCAGCAAACAAGGTGGAACCAAATCTTACCCCCTTCTTCGAGAGGCATGAGGATATGGCAATGGGCGATGGCTACCAACCATTTTCTTCTAGCAATGCACATTCCCGGGAGTTCCAACATGATAGCAGACAGACTCAGCAGATGCATTCTACAGCCTCATGAGTGGTCCCTGAATCCCTTGATAGCGGCAGAGATCTTCCACCGCTGGGGCCGTCCTTGCTGCGACCTCTTTGCATCCCCGGCCAACTACAAATGCAGCAACTACTTCACCCTGATTCCCCCTCCGGGAAAGTCACCCAGGGATGCTCTAGTCCATGATTGGCCCTCGAGTCTTCTTTATGCATTCCCACCTTTTCCCCAGTTTCTGAAGAAAGCCTGTCGGTTGAAGAGCAAGGTGATCCTCATAGCACTATATTGGCCTCGTCAGATTTGGTTTCCCTTTCTTTGGCCTCACCTACTAGATCGACCATGGATTCTCCATACAACCCCGGAGTTGACCTCACATCTGCAGAACATCATTCATCCCAACTTGGACAGCCTGAAGCTCACAGCTTGGCTACTCCAATTCACTTGATTGCCAGGCAGAATGATCTTTCTTTACCAGTACGTGACATTCTCATTGCATCTCATAAGTCTTCCACTAGAATTACTTATCTAAGCAAGTGGAAAAGATTTACCTGTTGGCTGAAAGTAAAACAAGTAGATCCCTTCTCAGCACCAGTGTCGATAATACTACAGTATCTGGTCAACCTTTTTCAATCGGGTCTATCACTTCTACCATTAGAGTTCATTTGGCTGCAATATTTAATTTCCATGAGGGTGTCCAAGACTCCTCTCTTATGTCACACAAATTGTGCAAGACCTTGGTAAAAGGAGTGAATCATCTGGAGCCACTTGTTAGAGAACCTATTCAACCATGGGATCTATAATTAGTTCTACAAGCTTTGACAATGCCACCCTTCGAACCAGCTTCTTCTTGCGACCTCAAATATTTGTCATGGAAAGACGTTGTTTTTGGTCATCATTACTTCTGCCAGACATATCTCTGAGCTTCAAGCTTTATGCATTAAGAGTCTATACTTGATTTTTCATAGAGATAAGAGTGTCTTTGAGAACTAATCCTTCATTTCTGCCAAAAGTGATCTCTGAAATGTCCATTAATCAAACCATTGAATTGCCAGTTTTCTTTCCCAATCATTCAAACAGAGGAGAGTATTGCCTACATACCCTAGATATTCACAGGCAAATCCATTTTTACCTAAACAGGACTAGGACCTCTCGTAAATCTGACCAGTTATTTTTGGCCTATTCTGGACCTAGATTAGGATCTGCTGTTGCTAAGGTCACATTAGCTAGATGGTTGAAAGACTGTGTGACCTTCATTTATACACAACGTAATATTCCGTTGCCTACTACCATGAAGGCTCATTCGACACGGTCGGTGGCAACATCTGCTGCCTTGCATGCCAGAGCTTCTTTACATGACATCTGTGCAGCTGCAACTTGGGCTACACCTCATACCTTCATCAATCATTACAAATTGGATTTGGCCTCCAGGGGAAGAGCATCTTTTGGTTCTATGCTGCTCAGAAATGTCCTTCCATGAGAGCCTCCCAGGAATAGAGGTAGCTGGGGACTCTGTCCCATACATAAGGAATGAACGAGGATTAACAATATCAGATAAAGAAGTTATGTCTTACCATAATGTTCCATCTGTATTGTTGATCCTCGTTCAGTCATTACGACCCTCCCTCCTTCCCTCTCCTGTGGCTTCTAGTGGATCTCACCATCCGGTTCTCTTAGGTCATTTAACCACAGGTAGCCGCTACCTTCTTTTGACTTGCAAACTCAATCTGAGGTAACAGGGAGAGGGGGATTATGGGTAAGAGTTTAGCTCGAGAGTTTGTAGCTGATGCGAGCTTGGAAAATGGCCGGCCCGGTCCCGAGGTTGAAACCGATACCCATACGTAATGACTGAACAAGGCTCAACAATACAGATGGAACGTTATGGTAAGACATAACTTCTTTTTCCTGTTCGCCTAGTACTGCAAACTCTGGGGACCATGGCAGCAACTATAACCATAGTATCCCTAGCAAGGTATCATATGAGGCTGCTTCAATGGCTCTTGGCATCACAATGGTCAGTTCTAATGCATCCGATGCCCCATCCAATCCTGATAACAAATCGCTGCAAAAAGGATTTATCTTAGTGGATGAAGCCAGAAGAAAATCTATGGGATCACACTTTTTCTCCCTCTCTGCCCAAAGCCATTGTGACCGTGGACGCTTCCCGGTGGGGGTGGGGGCATTATTTGGGAAAGGCTGTTCAAGGCACTCGGTCCCTGCAAGAGGCCAATTTGCACATCAACATCCTAGAATTGATGGCAGTGCTTTTAGCATTGTAAGTGTTCCAGTCTGTCCTCCTTCAGGGACAACTGCAATCCACTCAGACAACATGTTGGTAGTCTGGTATATCAACAAACAGGGAGGAACCAGATCCTACCCACTATGCCGGGAAGCCCTAAGAATTTGGGAATGGGCTATTGCTTCGAACCGCTTTCTGATAGCAGCACATATTCCGGGGAACTCCAACGTGATTGCTGACAAGTTGAGTGGATGCATCCTCCTGCCTTACGAGTGGTCTCTCAACCACAACACAGCGATGAAGATCTTTCATTGCTGGGGCCAGCTGTGCTGCGATCTGTTCACCTCTCCAATAAACAAATTCAGCAGCTACTATACCCTAATTCCCCCTCACGTGGAGTCCCCGAGAGGCACACTTCTCATCGACTGGCCCCCAGGACTTCTTTATGCCTTTCCCCCTGTTCCACTAACTCCCCAGTTTTTGAGGAAAGCCCAAAGGTTTTGAAGCAAAGTAATTCTCATTGCACCCTACTGGCACTGCCAAATCTGGTTCACTGCCTTTGGATTCTGGACCCAGCTCCAGACTTGCTTTCTCACCCTCAGGGCTTGGTGCATGCCAGTCTCCAAAATCTCAAACTGATGGTTTGGTATCCCCAATTCCAGTAATTGCCAGGCAGAATAACTTATCCTCTTCAGTACAAAGGATTTTTCTGGCTTCCCATAAACCATCCACCAGAAAGCTTTACAAAAGCAAATGGAAAAGATTTTCAATTTGGGCCTGTATTAACAACATAGATCCCTTTTCAGTGTCAGTTGATAAGGTCCTGGAATATTTAGCGACCTTATTTGAAACGGGAGCTGCTAGTTACACAGTTAAGGTTCATTTAGTTGCTATTTCCAATTTTCATAATGGACTTGATGATCATTTCTTGATGTCTCATCGTTTATGCAAATTTTTCTTAAAGGCGCTCTACATCTAAAACCCCCATTCAAAGATCTTGTAGCGACATGGGATTTGACTTTAGTCTTACAATGCCTAGTTTGACAGCCCTTTGAGCCAGCAGCTACTTATGACCTCAAGTTTTTGTCTTGGAAAACCCTCTTCCTTGTGGCTATCGTGTCTGCTAGGAGAATTTCCAAGTTAAAAGCTTTATGTGTGAAACATCCTTATATCATTTTTCACAAAGAGAGAGTATCACAAAGAACCAACCCATCCTAACTGCCCAAAGTGGTATCAGAATCTAATATTAACCAGTCTATAGACTTGCCAGTCTTCTTTCCAAAATTTTCAAACAATGGTGAATACTGTTTACATCTGCTGGACGTCCACAGACAATTATGTTTTTACTTGAACAGAACAAAATCTTCTAGAAAATAAGACCAATTATTTCTATCCTTCTCAGGACCCAAATTGGGCAAGCCTGTATCAAAGATTACCTTATCAAAATGACGTAGAGACTGTGTTACCTTTGTCTACAATCAAAATAAACTCAGACTGCCTACTACGATTAGAGCGCATTCTACCACATCTGTTTCCACTTCAGCGGTCTTTCATTTCAAGGCCTCTAAGGAAGAAATATGGGCAGCTGCAACATGGGCTACCCCTCATACCTTTATCACTCATTACAAATTAGACATGGTCTCCAGTGGAAGGGCATCTTTTGGCTCTGTGGTACTCAGGAAAATCCTTCTTTAGGGCTGCCCAGGATCTAAACTAGCTGGGGACTCTGTCCCATTAGTCAAGAATGAATGAAGATTGACAATATCGGATAAAGAAGTTATGCCCTTACCATAACTTTCCATCTGTGTTGTTGATCTTCATTCATTCTTGACATCCCACCCTCCTGCCCCCTCCAAGAGACTTCTGGAGGATTGGACCTGGTCCTGGAGGTTATAGGGCTGTACCTTTGACAGGGTTTCTGTATTTTTTTTATATCATTGCAAACTCAATCTGAGGACATGAGAAGAGGGTTATTGTGGGTAGAGCCTTATCTGAAGAGTTTTTGGCTGGTGCAAGCTATGCATAATGGCCGAGTCGGTTCTGAGAGGTCGGAACTGAACCCATCAGTCAAGAATGAATGAAGATTGACAACACAGATGGAATGTTATAGTAAGGGCATAACTTCTTTTTCACACTTTATCCTCAAAACTCCCTTACTTTGTCTTTCACAATGATAGGGTTACCTTATGGACCAATGCTTCCTTTCTACTGAAGTTGGTGTCAGAATCCAATATTAATCAAGCCATTCATGCTCCAGTATTCTTTCCAAATTACAGTAACCAAGGTGAATTCTTGCTGCATTCATTGGATGTCCATAGACAGTCACGCTACTATTTGCATCATACAAAAGATTTCAGGAAATCAGACCAACTTTACATTTCCTTTGCTCATGGGGCAACCTTAAGTAACTATAGCCAGGTGGATAACAGAATGTATTTCTTTGGTGTATGCAAAGTTAAATGTACCCCTCCATAAACCTGTAAGAGCTCATTCTACCATATCTGTGGCAACTTCGACATTTGTTCATTCTAGAGCTTCCATGGATGATATTTGTGCTGCTGCTACTTGGTCAAATCCACATACTTTTATCAACCACTACAAACTAGATCGGGTCTCAAGGGGAAGAACGGTGTTTGGCTCAACTGTTCTCAGGATCATCCTTCCTTAGGGTCCACCCAGGGCTCAGATAGCTGGGGACTCTCTCCCATACATTGAGGATGAAAGAAAATGGACACCACAGATGGAAAGTTATGGTGAGTACAAAACTTTTTTTTTTCACTGTTATTTCTGGTTCAATACTGGGACCCAGCATCTGTCACAGTTTATAAGAAACCAATGTGCTTTCTCTAGCTGTATTTTTTAGTTTCCTGTTCCAATACTTTTCATCTCTTTAAGGGTCCCTGTCAAAGGAGCAGGAACTTTATTTCACTGTTAGAATGACAACTGTCACCCATTCCCATGGATGAAGTTCCCTGTCTGTTGAACCTCTATTAGCCTCAAGTGCCTTGATCATATGTTGCTTCACAAAGGATAGTACATCTTCTGTCTTCCTGGCAGTTACGTTGTACTCTTGTACACTATGGTGAGAATTCATTTTCTTGCCAGGTTTTCTTTTTTGAAGTCTGGTAGTCCCTGGAATACTACCGATATGGTAAATGAAAGGAAGAAAACTTAGCAGGAGATTTTGTACCATCTTAATGACAGATAGGACACTAGATTTTCCTTTCTTAATTTATTAAGTTTTTAAAAATAGCTTTTAATGTTTTATTGACAAATTCAGCCAGTCCGCTGATCTGACGATAGCAGATTGATAACAGTTTTTTCATGACCTGTTGCGTCTGAAAACAAGTTCACCATTTTCTGATCTGTCAAGTTTGTTTTTTTTTTTTTTTTTTTTTTTTTTTTTTTTTTTTTTTAGACATCTCATGCCAGTCAGCACTTTGTTGGTGGCTTTAGCATCGGCTAACTGATGTGGAATGGCTTTTTGATACCTACTGGCAAAAGCTGAGATTATTAATATATATATATATATATATATATATATATATATATATATATATATATATATATATATATATATATATATATTGATACCTTCTACCAATCTTATGTAAAGCTCATATCAGAACCATAGCTTTTCTTTCAAATGAGATATTTTATTGGCATAGGTATTAGAAGGGTCTTGATGAATTTTTGTGGAGAAATTAGCAACACTGTAAATGTGAGGCACATCATGTGTCCCCTGTGATATAGACTCCTAAGCAGAAGATTCTGCCTGATATTTTGCTTACATCTTCTGTACTCCTAGCTGCCTGCCTGTGGTGCACGCATTTTTATTACTGCATACCTATAGGTTCGGAGTACTGTAAGCTGCTTCACAGTAACTTTCCTTCTTCTTTTTACCCTGTAAAGTAAATTGTTAATTGCTTTGAAATATCGAAATCTTGGAATATGGTCTTTTGGACATTCCACTGGATACCTGCAGATTACTTCTGACTTCCTAAAGTATGGGGCCCTCCCATTGAACCACCCTAAAATTAAGCCATTTGACCTGGTGGTAAGTCACCACAGGCTGTCCATCCTTCATCATTTTATCATGTTTTTGTTCCTTCTCCTCTCTCATACAGCTCCTTGCCTTCTTTTCCCTTTTATTCATATTTTATATATTTTCTTTGCCAGGTTTTTCAGTTGAATCTCACTTTCAGTGGAGGCTTAGGGACTCTGCTTGGTTAACTGACTTGCTCAGAGTCATAGAGTAGGCACATGGAGACTGTTAATCAAACTTAGGACAATAGGATGAAATTCACTACCAAATCATAGCTTTAATCCTCTGCTGAAAACTGCCAGACCGTCATCTATCCCCATGGGCCACTGCAACTACTGCTTCATATAATATCTGGATGACTACTCCTATACTCCTACACATTTCCTTGGTGACAATAAGATTTGTAAGATTTGTCACATACATACATGTGTACATATATATATATATATATATATATATATATATATATATATATACAGACACACGGACACACACACACACATATATATATATATATATATATATATATATATATATATATATAGGTTCATAGGTTGGTACTAGGCTATCGGCCATAGGGCCTATACAAGCCTAGCCATAATAATTCCCTGGCTATTTCTTCCCACACTATTTACTTCCCTGGACCCCTGTCTAGCAGAGTGACTGACATGATCCCTGGGGTGAATTTCCTTTATCCCATCCAATAATCAAGGTTGCTTTTGAAGAAGGCCAAAGAGGCGCTCTGCTTGACATGTATGGGCAGTCTATTCCAAAGTCTGGGGAGTCTCTGGGTCAGGAACCTATCCCTCCAGCATGTTTTGTTTATTGTGATGACAAGATTTAGATCCCTGGAGCGTGTGGCTCTGAGGGATTGGGATTTCTTTAAGTGTAGCATGTCCAAGAGCTCTAGGTTTGACATGGCCTTGTATGTTAAGCAGAGATCACCTCGAAGTAGACGATATGCGACAGAGTATAGCTGGAGTTTTTTAAAGTGGTCAGCATAGGGCATCTGTTTTAGGCCTGTGATTCTTTTAGTGAGGTATTTCTGCGGCCTTTCCAGTTGTTGCAGATGTCTTGAGAGGTACATACCAAATGAGGTGTTGTATTCTATAATGGGTCTAATGAGGGATGAGTACAGTGGGACAATGACCTCCTTTTTTCTGGATGAAAAGCCCTTAGTGATGAGGTGTGCCACATAGAAGGATTTCCTGACTATTGTGGCAATGTGGTTATTGAAGGTGAGACCACTGTCCACCTTTGTCCCCAAGTCTCTTATCACACTTTCGGTGTTTAGTGTACTGCCACCTATGTGATAATTCCTTTACATGCTCCCACCTAAAACACCCATACCACTAACTACACTCCTAAATCATTTTTCTTTGCAAAATTTAACAATATGTTATAGATCTTTCTCTTTACAACTTTCCAAATTATTCTTTATATTATACATTCTTATTATTATACATCTTTCCTATTTTTTTTGCATGCCCCCACCAGCCTGCCTTACACATATTCTCAAACTGACACCCTCGTAATTGCTAAGCAGTGTATCTATTACTGTAAAGCTGGTATATGTTAAGTTGTCAATCTCTCCTTCATTCTTGCTTGATGGGTTCGGAGCCGATCCTCGGCTCCGACTCGGCACTTGCTAAGCTCGAGAGTCACTTTTACCAGCTCGAGGCAGCCCCATATCCCATGATGCAAGGCAGTAAGTACCCAGATCTCGTTTGCCGCTTCGCTGATGAGGTCCTCCTTTTACCAGCTCCTGGTAAGTGATTTTTACATTAGTATTTTTGCCCCTTTTTCTTCTAAAACTTTAAAATTTATAGTTTTAACACAGTTGTAGTCCTTTTCTGACTAGAAATTCCCTGTCTCCTTAAAACTTTTAGTCAGACTTCTCCCATCCCATCCCCCCCTTGTTAGGGTGTGTGTGTATGTTATTGATAGTTTTTTGGGATATATAATTTAATTTCTTGGACTGGTGTTGTTTGTGTGTATTGTTCACCATGTCTAAGGAAATGGTCTCAGGCTTTAAGAAGTGTGACTCGTGCTGTCAGAAGATGTCTCTGACAGACGGTCACACTTCTTGCCTTTACTGCCTGGGGCCTCTTCACCTGCAGGACTCCTGTGCTATATGTCACTCTTTTAGCCAGAGAGTCCTGCAGGAAAGAAGAAATAAATTGATTTTGAAGGGCCTTCTTAAGCCG
The DNA here is from genome assembly GCF_019279795.1 of Protopterus annectens. Classification (NCBI taxonomy): domain Eukaryota; kingdom Metazoa; phylum Chordata; order Ceratodontiformes; family Protopteridae; genus Protopterus; species Protopterus annectens. The sequence continues at coordinate 341,991,785 of NC_056742.1, read as the reverse complement.
GAGGGCTCTCCGGCCAAGTCGGCTCCATCTAAGACTTCAAAGTCTTCCAAGGCCCAGGCTTCTGTGTCCAAGCCTGTGGCCTCGGCCCGACTTTTAGAGTCGAGATCGGCTCGGCTGGAGCCGATTCTGGTTCTCAATCCTTCGGCACCGATGGCTATCGGTCCCGATTCTGGTTCGACCACTTCGGTGTCGGCTCCGATCGGTTCCGACCACCATGTGGCTCAGGCATCGGTGTCAGCTCCGATCGGCTCCAACACCCTTACTTTTATGGCTGTATCGGCTCCGGCTGGAGCCGATGCATCCAAGCTACCTGTCGGTGCCGATAAGTAGTCGGCGCCGACAGTTTCTGTGGTTTCATCGGCACCGATGGCTCCTTCGAGGAAGAGGTCTAGGTCCCTTCCTTGGAGCCGATACTCTCGGCTCGCCTCCTCTCGGAACGGAGCCATCGGAGCCGATCTTCAAGGTCATCCAGGCTTTCTGACCATGATTTAGAGAGAGTGGTCAGTAGATTACTAAAATCACAGGCACTGGCCCAAATGCTACATAGTCCGTCTCAGCAGACGACTATTAGTCCACACCCATTGCAGTTCCTCCTTCGACTCTACCCCAGAGTTTGGAGTTGGAGTCTTCGAATAGTTTCTGCTACGGCTGAGGGACAGATACCCCCTTCTGCTCCTTCAGCCTCTACTCTTATCTCCTCTTCGAGACCTTCCTTAGAGGGATTCGGTGGCCGGGCTTCCCTGGTCTCCTCCGAGGGGGTGAGTGGCATCGGACCCTTGTCCGACCCCACTCTTCCCCTTGGAGCCTCGGCCTTGGTGAGCTCGGCTCTGACATCTGCCTCGGAGCCTTCCTTTTCGGTGGGTCCTGGTGGTCCTAGCTCTTCGGAGCGGGTTCTCTCGGACCTCCCTGGGAGGGGAGCCTTCGAGGTGATGAAGAGTGTGCTGGCCACTGGACTCAGCCAGCAGTCTGTTCCCTTAGCTCCTCCCTCTATAGTGCCTGTTGACATCTCTGCCACTTCTCTTGCTCCCGGACCCAGAGATCCTCCGCCTCAGGTTTCCCCACTGGGAATATCCCCCTCTTCCGAGGATTCTCCTGATTTGTCGGGAGATCCTCCAGGGAAGAGGACTTGTAAGAGGAAACACGTAGAGTCCCCGGAGTCTATGACTTCAGATACTGACTTAGATGAGTCAGAGGGATCCCCAAGATCCCCTCTGAGGATGTCTCCTTCTCAGACATCCTAGAACTCCTTAAACAGAGGGAAACTGGCCCACCAACAATCCCTCTGAGGATGAGTCAGTATACCTGGAGGCGTTTGGATCTCGGCCCTCCACCTCCTGGGTGTCTCCGCCTTCGACCCCTTATGCAGGTTATTGCTCAAAGGCGTGGGCTGCTCCTGACTCTGTAGAGCCAGTCCCTAGGAGGCCTTCTAAATTTATTACTGCCCGTCGGACAAACAATTCCTCACAAAAGGTGTCCCGCTGATGCCATGGTGGTGGCTGCCACTAAGAAGGAACTTGCAGATCCTTCCGTACCTGTCCATCCTCCTAATAAGGACTCTAGGACCATGGATAGATATGGTAAGCGGATGTTTTCTTCAGCGACCTTTGCTATGCGTTCGCTGAACTACCTATGTCACTTCACCAGACTCCAGAGGGATATCCTTAAGGAGCTAGGTGAAGTAGTACAGGATCCTACAGCTGCAGGGGCTCAAGAAAAAATTGCTTCGCAGCTAGGAACCCTTAACTCCATTGCTAACTCCTCCATGCGCCTAATATCTTATGCTGCTGATGGAGGTAGAGCCGCAGGTACAGGTGTGGCTCTTAGACGCCAAGCCTGGATGCGGCTCTGTAATTTTGCAGATCCCTTTAAGGCGTCCTTCACAAACTCTCCCTTTGATGGGTCAGCTTTGTTTGGCCCACAAGTGAAGGAAACGTTGACCAGGTGTGAGCAGGATGGCAAAACTCTTTCTGCGTGGAGTCCGTTTTCCACCCCTTCTAGACCTTACCCCAAAGGACAGAAGGGTGGCAAAATGTGGTTCCAAATCCCAAGGAGTCACGCCCGGATTCACGTGGTCAGTTTGCCCCTAGAGGCAGAGGGGTAACAGCAACAGACGCCGCTCTAGAGGCAGAGGGGGTCCACAAAACCAGGGAAACAGAGAGTCTCTCTCTGACAAGCCCTTTCAGCATCCCTGAGATGTTGCCCGGCTGTCCCGCCTTGGAGGCAGTCGGGGGAAGACTATCGCTGTACCCAGAAGCCTGGCGTTCCCTCACTCAAGACAGATGGGTACAGTCGATCATATCCGAGGGTTACAAAATTCCTTTCGAGGAAAGTCCTTTCTATCCCTCAAATTCCCTTCCAGATGTACCACCCGGTCTAAGGGAAATTGCAGAGTTAGAAGTCTTAAAACTACTGCATAAAAGGGCCATTCAGCCAGTTACAACAGATCATTCAGAGCCCGGAATCTACTCAAGGTTCTTTTTGGTCCCCAAAAAGACGGGAGACTGGAGACCAATATTGGATCTCAGCAGACTCAACAAGTCTGTGAGGAAGACAAGATTCCGAATGGTCACTCTTCAGTCAATACTGCCCTTCTTACAGAAGGACAACTGGATGTGCTCAATAGATCTTCAGGATGCGTACTATCACATAAAAATTCACAGACGCTCCAGGAGATTTCTCCGCTTTCGGCTGGGGTCCAGTCATTTCCAGTTCAGAGCCCTGCTCTTTGGTCTCACTACAGCCCCCAGAGTGTTCACCAAATGCATGGCAGTGGTCACGGCTCACCTGAGACGTCAAGGATTCCAGGTTTTTCCGTATCTCGACGACTGGCTCCTTTCAGCCACCACCAGGCATCAGCTTGTTCAAGCCAGGGATTACACAATAAATCTTTGTTCTCATTTGGGCATCTCGATCAACTTGGAAAGTCATCCTTGTTGCCCTGCCAGTCTATTACTTTCATAGGCGCAAACTTAAACACTGTTCGGATGTCAGCTACCCTTACAGATCAAAGAGTTTCAGACATTCAAAGTCATGTCAGGATCATTCTAGCCAACAAGAAAGTACAGGCCAGAATGGTTCTAAAGGTATTAGGCCTCATGGCTGCGGCCATTACTCTTCTTCCCCTGGCTCGCTTCTACATGCGCCTTCTTCAGTGGATGTTGTTCACTCAGTGGTCTTACCAACAACTTCCAATGCGTCACCAAATACTGGTGACACAGATTTGCAAGAATCATCTTGCTTGGTGGATCACTTCTCCCCAGATTCACCAAGGCAGACACTTTGTACCCCCATCCCCGGTAGCCACTGTCACCACGGATGCCTCCCTGATCGGGTGGGGGGGTCATTATCAGGGCAGGATGGTTCATGGGACGTGGCAACCGTTCGAATACCACCTGCACATAAATGTCGTAGAGAATAGAGCAGTGCTTTTAACGTTGCAAGCCCTCAATGACTTTCTTCCTGTAGGGACAATTGCAGTCCACACAGACAACATGTCTGTAGTTTGGTATATCAACAAACAGGGCGGAACCAAGTCCTACCCCTTGTGTCGAGAAGCGCTCAGACTTTGGCAATGGGCGATCTCCTCTCATCGGTTTCTGGTAGCAACGCATATCCCTGGGAAAACCAACATTTTAGCGGACAGATTGAGCAGAGCTATTCTCATGCCTCACGAGTGGTCTCTCAAGCAATCTATAGTGGAAGAGATTTTTCTGGAATGGGGTCGCCCATGTTGCGATCTTTTTGCTACTCCCCAAAACAGCAAACGCCCAGACTTCTTCTCTCTGTTCCCTCTGCCAGGCCATCCCCTCAGAGACGCTCTGACCCAGGATTGGCCCCAGGGACTTCTTTATGCCTTTCCTCCTTTCCTCTGATCCCTCAAGTTATCCAGAAAGCAACCGCTTTGAGAGCCAAAATGATTCTCATTGCTCCTTATTGGCCTCGACAAATTTGGTTTCCGTTCCTCCATCGTCACCTTTTGGTGCAGCCGTGGCATCTGGACCCAGTGCCAGATCTTCTGATTCACCAATCCGGTCAGCTGCACCGGTCTATCCCTTCTCTCAACCTCACAGCATGGTTGCTCCACTTCCTTCCTTAGCCAGGCTTCCTTTGATCTCTAACCCTGTTAGAGACATTCTAGTAGCCTCCTTAAAATCCTCTACCAGGAGGATTTATACAAGCAAATGGAAGCGTTTCTCTTATTGGGCTAAAGCCAAGAATATTGATCCCTTCACTGCTCCAGTTCAGGCAGTTTTGGATTTCTTAGCGGAGATTTTTCATGCAGGCTCCTCTTCTTCCACAGTTAGAGTTCAATTGGCTGCTATCTCGAACTTTCATGTCGGGTTCGCAGATCACAATATTATGTCCCACAGGCTTTGTAGAGCCTTCTTGAAAGGAATTTTCCTCCTGAAGCCTCCAGTCAGGAATCCTCCTCCTCAATGGGATCTAAATTTAGTGCTGACATCCTTGATTCTTCCCCCCTTCGAGCCAGCTGTTTCTTGCTCCCTGAAATTTCTTTCATGGAAAACCTTATTCCTGGTAGCTATTACATCGGCCAGGAGGGTGTCTGAACTTCATGCTCTATCTGTTCGCCCCCCCTATTTGGTCTTTCACAAAGACAGAGTATCATTGAGAACTAATCCGACCTTTTTACCTAAGGTCTCCTCAAAGACTAATTTAAATCAATCCATTGATCTCCCTGTATTTTTTCCAAACTATTCTAACAGATCGGAACAAAAACTACATTATCTTGATGTCCACCGACAACTCAGATATTATTTGGACAGAACTAAACAATTTAGGAAATCCGATCAACTCTTTGTTTCCTATGCTGATAACAAGAAAGGCCTTCCTGTCTCAAAAGTGACCTTATCTAGATGGCTTTCTTCTGTCATCTCTGAAATTTATCGGCTCAGGGGAAAACAGCTGTGCTCAAACCTAAAGCACATTCAACCAGAAGCTTAGCTACTTCTACAGCCTTTCAAGCTAGACTTCCTTTAGACACTATTTGTGCAGCGGCCACTTGGGCCACTCCTCATACTTTTGTTTCCCATTACAAATTGGACTTGGCCTCCAGGGACAGAGCCAGTTTTGGCTCTACAGTCCTCAAGAGTCTGTTCCATTGAGCCACCCAGGATAGAGGTGCTAGGGACGCGGTCCCATCAAGCAAGAATGAAGGCGAGATTGACAACTTAACATTGAGAAGTTATGTACCTACCATAACGTTCCATGTTAGTTGTCTTCTCTCGCCTTCTTTCTTGCGACCCTCCCTCCTTCCCCCAGGCCTGGACAGACCTTTCTCTACAAGGAGTTATGATGCTGAAGACCATACAGAGCTGGTCCTTCTTCCATCCTGCAAGTTTTTCTTTCTTCCTTCTTCCTTTGAGAAGTGTTTATGCTAGGTGCTATTGCCCTTTTGTCATCAAACAAGATCTGGGTACTTACCGCCTTGCATCATGGAATATGGGGCTGCCTCGAGCTGGTAAAAGTGACTCTCGAGCTTAGCAAGTGCCGAGAACCCATCAAGCAAGAAAGAAGGCGAGAGAAGACAACTAACATGGAACGTTATGGTAGGTACATAACTTCTCATTTCTGTACATAATAATTTTGACATAAGATACTCACATTATCTGTTACTAATGTGGCAACTTTCTGTATTTTTGTCTGTTCCAAGTTTTACAAAACTCTGTACTTATATTTGGTAATGTTGCAAATGTCTGAGCTTTTCTCCTCGGGTCTCCACTGAAAATGGGCCACAAGCTCAGCTGGACTAACCCAGTTAACAAACAAACAAACAAACAAACAATAAATAAATAAATAAATAAATAAAATAATTCACGGGTACATGTTTTTTCCCAAAGGGGATAACTATACATTTCTTGGCATTGAGCTTGAGCCCATGGCTCTGTCACCAAGCATCTATTTCTGTAAGGCCCTTTTTAGAGTATCCACATCATTTGGGGATTCAATAATGGCTCCCAGTTTGCAGTCATCTGCGAACTTTGTTAGCCAGAGTCCCTTAGTGTTGGCCTGTACTTCAGAGAGGTAGATGCCAAACAAGAGAGGTCCCAGGACTGAACCCTGAGGTATTCCACTTGTCACTTGTCTGGAACTAGATTTGGAGTCAGCTACTTTTACAGTGTGGGTTCTGTCAGTAAGCCAGTTGGCAACCTATATATATATATATATATATATATATATATATATATATATATATTTATATATATGTGTATGTGTATATATATTTATATATATGTGTATGTGTATATATATATCGCATTTGCTGGTTTGTTTTATCTTACTATATTTAGTAAATGTAATTTGAATGTGTCTTTAAAGTTATTTAAAAATTAAAAAAAGGAAAGGAAAAGAAGTCATGTTTTGAGCCAACACAGCTAAAGTTTTTTTTATTTTTCTAGAAACATTTCCAGGTACATTCCAGTCTGATGCAGCATACATAAGAAGACATGGAATCTGACTTGACTCTTCCTCACTGTGCAGCATTTCAGACAACCTTTTCATTAAGATTTGTATCTGACAGTTTGGGGTCATATGTCGGTGAGCATTACTATGAGCCAGCGTGCCAGACTTCACTTTGAGGCAATTTTCACCTTTTAACTTCTTTTAGAACGAAAGGCACATTTTTTTGTATAACATTTCAAAGATATGTTGTCTAGTAATCTAATTCTGCAGGTGTGCGGTGTCTTATGAATCTGAGCTCCCTACCACATGATGTTTCTATACAGGTTGTATTTCTTCATTTAGGTAACCAGTCACTCCCATGACCTGACAAAACTGTAGGCATAGATGGAAGACAGTCAGAAAAAATACTGCTGTAGCCCACACAGAAGCAGATAAACTCATATTGTAGCTCTACCCTATTCCAAAGCATGCTGATATTGTTTAGGATTTGAAGTACAGCTACAAGTTACGGTTGTTTAGAAGTGGCTCCACCCTAGTCCCACGGATCATCCTGTACCAGACTCACTCACTCATTCAGCTCCGCTGCTGCTCTCTGCTCTGGACTCCACTGGATCAAATGGACAGCATAGACCTCTCCCCACACACATATTTCCCTAAGCTCCTGAAAGGAAGGCAAGACATCTTACTCTTGTAATTCCTTCACCACTACCTACCAGTTACAACAGGCATTTGAGTTGCGAATCAAACTTTGGTTCCTGGGTTGTAGTCAGAATTTTATCCTTGGGTGTCATCAGAGTTGCCTACAGAGGATATTCTTCTTGGAGCAAGAGCTTTTTCTTATTTCAGCCCTTGTGAAAGCTTAATTGGTGGGTGGGTGCAGCATTGTTAAACTTAGGGAAATTCTTCCTGCCTTCAATCTCATCTCAGCCTATAACAACAGGAGTGTCAGTCTCTGGCTGGGTGCTCACCTGTAGTCCTTTGTAGTGCAGGCAGTTTGGTCTCTGACTCAGAGAAAAATACATAAGCCTGGGTGAAATTCTAGCAGTTCTTTTAGCTGTTAGAGCAGTCAAGAGGTCTGAACATAGGGGTTCTACAGATGTACACTTGCCTGTAATATAATTTGTAAATGGACAAGTTGGCATAAGGTGTTACCATTTATCCAGACTACCAGCATAAGTTTGAGCTTTTCTGTGGTGGTGCAGCGGTAGCATTGTTGCCTCGCAGCAAGAGGTTCTCCCGTTCGATTCTCGGCTTGGGTTGGGAGTGCTTTCTGTGTGGAGTCTGCATGTCCACCCCGCGGTCAAGTGGGCATTTGAAAGACATGCGTTGAATGGGTGTGCCTTCGTTGAAGGTTGGGCATCGGGCTGGCAACTCGACCCCATAAAAACCAACTGCCAGTCATTAGTGGACCAGAGTACCGCTGTGGCGACCCCTAACCGGGAAAAGCCGAAAGACAAACAACAACAACAACAACCAGCATAAGTTTGAGATTTAGCTTAATCTGTGGACATTTGGCTGCAAGCAGTTTATCTTCAAGTGTAGACTATCTTTTCATAAACAGTTTTAGGCAGCTCATCTGGGATATGAATGACAACATTATCCTTTGGAGTTTCAGATCTTAACTGTAACCAGTAGGCCTCTGGACTGAGACCTGTTTGCTTTTATAGAAAACATTCAATTACATACATTCTGGACCAGAAAACAAGACACAGTCTGTACAAACTATGGAGACAGTAGTATATATGCATTCTTCCCAGTTTCTATGATTTAATTGGTCCTGCTAAAACCAGGAAAAGGAATAGCCTGTTTGATGCTTATTCCATGAGTTTGATTAGACATTTTTTTTTCCCCTTCCTGAAAAGTTTAGTTCCTTCTCAGGTGGGACTTTCTGTTTCAGTGGAAAGATGGGATCTGATGTTGTCAATTTTCATTCTGTCCTCAACTGATGGGTTTGAATCCAATGGATTTGGCTAGTGCAAAAACTTGTGGCTGCTTAGAACTCTTGAAATTTTCCGTTACCCAGAAAGCACCAACCCCAATTACCTCAGATCTCATTTGCCACCTCACAGCAAAAGATGTAGTCATAGACTCTTGAGCTTTAAGATTTAGATAAGTGTTTTTTTTTCTTAATAATTCTTTACTTTTGGCTTTTTCCCAGTTGTCTTTCTCTTCTGTACTAGAGTACTTTATGTATTATAATTTTTTCTCCATTTACCCTCTTTCTGTCATCTATGCTTGTCTTAGTGCTTAACTACCTTTGTAGGTAGTTTTTCTTTTTCTCCTCCTCGGCTCCGACTTGGCCAAATACATAGCTGAAAGTTTCAAACCTGGCTCGTGGCAAGAAGGTATCCCACAATGCAACGGTGTAATTCCCCAGATCTCATTTGCTGCTTTACGAGGTTGGATGCGCTCATCTTGGCCATGGCTAACTTGTGACAAATTTTCTGTTATTTTTCCTCTAAACTGTTATATTTGATAATAGATAGCTTATCTTCTAATTATATTTTATTTGTTGTGCATTTTATTGCATTACAGTTAGTTAGTGATGTGGGCGGCCACGGTGGTGCAGTGGTTAGCATTGCCGCCTCACAGCAAGAGGTTCTCCGGTTCGATCCTCGGCTGGGGTGCCTTCTGTGCGGAGTCTGCATGTCCTCCCTGTGGTCGCGTGGGTTTCCTCCGGGTGCTCCGGCTTCCTCCCACATCCCAAAGACATGCTGTAGGTGGACTGGACACTCTAAATTGGCCCTAGGTGTGCGTGTGAGTGTGCCTTCTGTGGAAGGTTGGGCGCCGGGCTGGCAACTCGACACTGTAAAACTCCACTGCCAATCAATGTGCGGACAAGGTGATCCACTGTGGCGACCCCTAACCGGGAAAAGCCGAAAGAAGAAGAAGACAGTTAGTTAGTGATAGTTTTATCCCCTTTGGCACCGCTTTTGCTGTCGCTTTGTAGGCCTACTGGTATCCCTTGTAGTGGTTGTTGTTTCTGTCTGTTAAGTCTATCAGTAGCTCGTTTAAGTTAGAGAGCTGTTTGCCTGTTTAAGTTAGAGTGCTTGTAGTTAATTGTTGTCTTGTCTAGAAAATAGGACCGTTTGAGTTAGAGGCCCTATTTTTTTCTCCCTGGTTGTCTTTTTCCTTGTGTTTCCCTTAGTTACTATTCTGTATAGTTTTAGCTGTTCAGTAGTTCAATAGTTCAATAGCTAAATATTTCTTCTTGTTGTTGTTTCTTTTGCGGTCTTACCTTAACTATGTCTAAAGACCCAAAAGAGAGAGAACATAAGCCTTTGGGCTTTAAAAAATGCCAGAAGTGCTCATAAAAAATGTCCATCACAGATGGACATGTTATATGTGTTTATTACCTTGGTGCTATTCACCTACAAGAAGACTGCATGTTTTGTCACTCTTTCAGTGCAAGGGTACTTCAAGAGAGGAGAAACAAACTGATTCTGAAAGGGCTCTTAAAGCCTATGTTTGAGGAAGCTATCCATAGTTCTTATTCCTCTTCTTCTTCTCCTTCTTCTAAAAAGGAAAAAAAAATCTCAAAAAAGACATTCACCTGCAGCATAGGCTCAGTAGGAGCCGCCAGTCAAACTACCAAAAATCTCCAAGGCCACTACCTCCTTGGCTCCACAGTCCACGGGGCTGTCTGAGGTCATATTAGTTGACATGCCTGGTACTTCAGCTCCAAAGTCCTCGGAGCCGCACGATACCTCTACTCTGAGCCGGTCTGATATTTCACTGGTTTCTCCGACGTTGAGATCTCCAATTCTACACAGGGCTCGCTCTCCATCCCTATCTTCCAGGTCCACCAGGAGCTTATTGGATGATGACGTGGAATGGGTGGTGCGCATACTCCTGAAGTCGCCGATGCTGACTAAATTATTCTCGGCTCCCACCCATTTCGTCTCGGAGCCTACTGTACCAATTATACCCACTGTTGTTCCTCCTCCGAGCCAAGCTGGTCCTTCGGAGCCAGAGTGCTTGGTACTGCTTACTGTGGATCTGTTGGTTCTGGGACCCCCTTCGGTGTTCATGGAGCCGACATTGGCTCAGACTTTCTCGGTGCCGTCCGGGGAGTCTGGGAGCCGGGATTCCCCAGTCGGCCCCTGGGGGTTTCTCTGCCCCGATCAGCCTTGGGTCCAATCTTTTTGGTTCCATTGCCTTCCTCTGTCTCCTCGGAGCTGAGGGAGTCTTCGGAGTGGGTGGGATCTGCCTATGAGCTGATGAGGAGTGTGTCGTCTACCCATTCAGCACCACAGAAGGATACTAGTACTTGTCCCCCTAAGGCACCGGCTACTGTCTCGGCACCACCCATTCCACAGGACAGCAGAAATCCAGATCCTCAGGATCCCCCAATGCGCAAACTCCTCTCCTCCGAGGCCTCCCCAGAATATCCTTCTGAGGAGCCACCTCGGAAGAGAACTTGCAAGAGGAAGCACGTAGACTCCCCAGATGAGTCCGTCACTTCAGACACTGACCTCAGTGAGTTGGAAGGGACCCCACGGTCGTCCTCTGATGATATCTCATTTGCAGATATTCTAGAGATCCTGAAGCAGAGAGGTGGCTGGCAGGCCACCACCCCTTCTGATGAGGAGTCAGTGTACATAAAGGCTTTTGGAACTCAACCTTCAGCCTCCTGGGTGTCTTCGTCTTTCGATGAGCTAATGGACCTGGTTAGACGAAAGGCATGAGAGTCACCTGACACTATGGAGCCACTCTTTTGGAGGCCAAACAAATTCTTGTCATCTCCTTCGGGAAAGGATTTCCTAACCAAGGGGGTACCCGTAGATGCTATGGTGGTGTCAGCAGCCACCAAGAAGAAACTTGCAGAGACTTCTTCATCTGTTTATCCTCCGAATAAAGACTCTTGAACGATGGACAGATATGGGAAGCGTGTCTTTTTGTCAGCAACATTCTCACGACAATCGCTGAACTACCTATCCCACTTTACAAGGCTACAAAGAGATCTCCTGAAAGAGCTAGGATATACTCTACAAGGTTCATTAGCTGCAGGGGTGAATGACAATGTCTCCTCCCAGCTGTCCACCTTAAATTCCATTGTCAACTTCTCCATGAGACTGATATCCTACGCAGCTGATGGAGTGAGCAGGGCAGCGGGATCAGGAGTTTCCCTCAGGAGACACCCCTGAATGCACTTGTGCAATTTTGCGGAACCATTTAAGTCTACTTTTACTAATGCCCCTTTTTATGGTTCCTCACTCTTTGGACCCAAAGTAAAAGACACTCTCACCCGATGCGAGCAGGAAGGAAAAACTCTCTCTGCCGTTGGAGTACATTTTTCTGTGCCTTCAAGACCTTATCCTAAAGGTCAGATGAATGGGAAAATCTGGTTCAAGAGATCCCGGAGAGTTTTCCAGGATATATGGGGTGATTCCTTCCCCAGGGGCAGAGGGGGAGGTAAAAACGGTAGATGCCACCCCAGAGGCAGAGGGGGCCTGCAGAACCAGGGTGACCACGATTCCTTTCGTGGACACACTTATCAGGACTCCTGAACGGAGGCCCAACTGCTCTACTCTGGAGGCAGTCGGAGGACATTTATCCATGTACCCAGATGCCTGGCAAACTATCACAAGAGACAAATGGGTACTACAAATAATATCCAGGGGATACTCCGTTCCATTCTCCCATCCTGTACCACAGACCAGAACAATCCCAGATATTCTACCCAATCTAAGGGAGCAAGCAACTATAAAGATTCAAAAGTTGCTGCAAAAAAGAGTCATCCAAGAAATCCCCGCAGAACAAATAGGATTCAGAACTTACTCAAAATTCTTTTTGGTGCCAGAAAGAACAGAGGACTGGAGACTCATATTAGACCTAAGCAAATTAAATGAATCTGTCAAGAAGTGAAAGTTCCGAATGGTAACACTGCAGTCTATTCTTCCCTTTTTAGGGAAAGACGATTGGATGTGCTCGATAGACCTTCAAGATACTTACTACCATCTTTAATTTCCATCCCTAATGAAGAATTAATCAGATTTTAAAGTGTTTTATTAAAACTGTTTTAACATATTTTAACATTTTTTAACTATTTTAATGATTCAGGGAAATTAATGTAATTAGAAGTGATACACACATATATATTTTTAAACTTGGGAAGAGCATTTTTAAGAAAACTATGGATTTTAAATCAATTACTATTATATTTGAAATGTGATGCAAAATGATTGGCTAATTTTATTTTAAATGTTCATATAAATACACCTACTTTGTAATTGCTTTAGACTACTGAAGAAGTTGGCGACGAAAACGTTTTGTGGAATACGTTATTTGGATTGTTTTTTCACTAACAGCCTGCAGTTTATTTGGTGGTGTTCCTATTGAGGTGGTTGGACCAATAAAGCATCTTTACATTTCGGGACCTGGATTTATTTGTACTTGGCAAAACAGCAGTTGTTTTTTATTTACAAGTTTGTTTTTTCTTCTACTGGCTCTTCAACGTTCTTTTAGTTTTAATGGAGCAACTACCGAGTGCAGATCAGGGTCCGCGAAGCTCCGAAACGGGAGAATTGCGTAAGTTGATTGGACAACTAACGCAACTGATAGGTTTGCTGACACCTCTCAGCCAATCCTTTGTTACACTTGCCTCGTCCATACAGCCACCAGGGAACCAGGAAGCCTTACAGAAACCGGCCGTAATGAAAGAGAAAGTAAACAACAATTTTAAACAGTTCATTTCCAATGGAGATGAAAACGACAATAGCAATAATAGCCTGGATGGCTTCCCTCATATAACTGTGGACAATAACACTACTAACACTAACGAATCTGAAGTACGAGTGGTGAGACCGAAAAGTCAAAGAAGGCAGCACCAAGGTGCTACGGACACACAAAACAAATTTTCAGGTACACAGAAATTATTTTCTGACTGTTTAAAAGCCAAATATGACTTCAATTTTGAGCACGGCTCAACTAGATATAGCACGACATTTGTTACAATGCTGAATGACCTTGAATTCTTTTTAACTAAATATAAGACTTTGGACATGGACAATGACTACCTTAAGCATTGTATTTCATTAAACATTGTTCCTAAAGGGTTAAGGGTTTGTAAATACCCTAACAATGTCATTGAGGGTTCTGAATTCAACAAAGATTTAATTTCTATTTTTGACAATTGTGGTTTTAATATCATGCAAGCAATTATCAGAAACAATGAGAGATTGATGGAAAAGTTGCAGACTGATATTGAAAACATTAACAAAGCTATTTTGAATGATTTATCATATACAGTTGAGGCAAACAAAATTAAGTATCAGAGTGTGTTTAAAAATGTGGATGGAAAGTGCAAAGAAGTACAGAATAGAAAGATAGGAAAAATTAAAAGAGACCAGGAGGAATACAAAAACAATACTCAGTATCCAAGACCAAAAACTACATACAGAAATGACTATGGGAAATGGGGTGAACAAGAAGTGTATGGAAGTGAATGGGGAGAATTTGAAGTTGAGGAACAACATGAACAACCCCTAGATTCTGATGAGTACCCCGCCCTCAGAAGATCAGAGAGATTATTGAATCAAGGAAAAGTATATTATAATTCAAAAAACTTCAGAGGGAGGGTGGGGGTGCATTTCGGATGAAACACAAAAACTGGAACTAGTAGATGGTATTATTAACAACAAGTATACTTGGACACTGAATGGTTTCAACATTTTTAATTATTCCAAAGTTTCTGTGGACAAGAGTTGGTTTGACTTATTTTCGAAAGGGTTTACTTTTATTCCCACACAAAAAATGGATATCTTTAAACAGTTGATAGACATTAAATTGTTTATCCGCAAAAAGAATTTGGAACTTTGGTTCAAGGGTAAATCACTAGATTGTGACACCTACTATTTAAAGCGAAAAAGCACTTTTAACCCGCCAAAACACCCTCAGCTTAGAAATTTTGAGTTTAAGGTTGAGAATGAAATTAGAACCCATTTAGCAACAAGACATTTTCATTCCAATTTAACTCCAGAAGAAAGAAACACATTAAGAACTATTAGTGACAATTCAGATTTGAGAGTAATGAAACCTGATAAAGGGGGAGGGGTGGTTGTAATGGACACAATCCAATATGAAGGAAAAATGATGGATTTATTAAATGATTCAGATAAATATGTTAGGGTGTCCATCAATGAAGTCAACATAGCATATAGAAAGATCCAGGTATTGTTATATGATATGTTGATGCAAGGGTCCATTGACAACAATACCTATAAATTTTTAACAGTAGAGAAACCCAAAATCCCATGCATTTTTGGCATCCCTAAAGTGCACAAAAATAGCCTTGATCCCCCACTCAGACCAATAGTGTCAGCTGAAGGTTCAATAACAGCGCCTTTAGCTAAATTTGTTGACTACAAGATTAAGAACGTTTTAGAAGGCAGTGTCAACATTTTAAAAGATTCATGGGAGTTTTTGAGAAAGATTAAACCTTCCCTATATACTGAGAAAATGGCTTTTGGTACCATGGATATTATTAACCTCTTTGGGTGTATCCCACACGACTTAGGTTTACATTGGTTTGAAGAAAAATTAGTGGCAAGTAAAAAGTTGACACACATAGATTTTAGAAACACCTTAACCTTGATGGAAGTAGTATTAAAAAATAATTTTATCTACTTCCAGGGGGAATATTTTAAACAAGAAAAGGGTGTTGCAATGGGGGCACATTGTGCACCAGCTTATGCCAATATTATTATGGCTTTTTGGGAAGAAAATATCTCTTAAATTCCCCTCTTTTAAATGAATGCACTTTATACACAAGGTTTTTAGATGATTTGTGTTTTTTCTGGAATGGTAGTAAGGAACAATTTTTTAATCTTTTAACTTATGTAAACAGCACATCTACTTTTTTGAAATTTACTTGTAGCTTTGATTATCAAGAACTTAGATACCTAGATGTCTGTATAGGCAAATATGAAGGAAATTTTACATCACGTATATTTAGAAAAGAAACCTTCTCTAATTCATATCTGCACTACACCAGTTGCCACCCCCCACACCAAAAGAAGGGGGTTGTGAAGGGGCAACTTGTGAGATTGAGCAGAATGACTTCAGACAACAAAGTGTTTTTGGAAGAGACTAACCTTTTAAGGAATTTATTTTCTCAGAGAGGTTATCCTCTAGAATTGTTTAAGAAGGTGTCAGAGGAAGTTAACATTAAAAGAGTAGACTCCTTTGCCCCTATTTTGGGCAAGGAAGAAAGGCAGTGCTCTGATCAACAGCTGGTTGATATGTCCAGAGAAAATAAGACAGGGCTCATTACTACTTTTAGCGAGCAATCAGCATTTGTAAGAAATATTTTCTCCAGGGAATGGAATTGTTTTTCTAATATTTCAGATCTTGAATATATTTTTGACAAAGAATTAACTTATGTTTACCGTAAAGGTAAAAGTATCAAAAATATTTTGGAAGGTGGCTTGAAAACTCATTTCAACAACAAAAGTAACAAACCAAAGAAAGGGCTATATAAATGTGGAAAATGTAACTATTGTTCACATTTATTTTGTGGAGATACCCTGTTTTTACAAGCAAGGAATTTAACACTGCATTTAAATACATTTGCTAATTGTGATACAAATGAAATAATTTATATTGCCCTTTGTAAAAAATGCCCATCTTTTTATGTAGGAAAGAGTGAAAGAAGGCTTAGGCAAATAATATACGAACACCTTTATGATGTCAAATTAAAAAGTGACAAAAATGCACTTAGCAAACATGCCTTAAAATGCAATACTTCTGGCTATCAATTCTTTATTTTAGAAGTTGTTCCCACTAATCCCAGAGGTGGTATGTGGGAAACATTAATTGAATATAAGGAATTGTATTGGCAGCTTCTTTTAGATGCCAACCATAATTTTGGGCTTAATGATATGGTATCCATAGCCCCAGTCTTAAAACTGAGGGCAGCAAAGCATTAATTTACTTTCCTTGCTATGTATTTTAAGATGTTTTACCATTTTCAGCCACAAGATGGTGCAATGTTGTATCTTTAATTGCCATCCCTAATGAAGAATTAATCAGATTTTAAAGTGTTTTATTAAAACTGTTTTAACATATTTTAACATTTTTTAACTATTTTAATGATTCAGGGAAATTAATGTAATTAGAAGTGATACACACATATATATTTTTTTAAACTTGGGAAGAGCATTTTTAAGAAAACTATGGATTTTAAATCAATTACTATTATATTTGAAATGTGATGCAAAATGATTGGCTAATTTTATTTTAAATGTTCATATAAATACACCTACTTTGTAATTGCTTTAGACAACTGAAGAAGTTGGCGACGCAAACGTTTTGTGGAATACGTTATTTGGATTGTTTTTTCACTAACAGCTTGCACTTTATTTGGTGGTGTTCCTATTGAGGTGGTTGGACCAATAAAGCATCTTTACATTTCGGGACCTGGATTTATTTGTACTTGGCAAAACAGCAGTTGTTTTTTATTTACATACTTACTACCATATAAAAATGGACAGGACATCAAGAAGGTATTTACGCTTCTGGTTGGGAGCCAGTCATTACCAGTTCAGGGCTCTGCCCTTTGGTCTCACTACAGCCCCCAGAGTGTTCACCAAATGCATGGCAGTAGTCACGGCTCACCTGAGGCGTCTAGGATTCCGAGTGTTTCCCTATCTAGACAACTGGCTCCTATCTGCCACCACCAAGCATCTGCTTCAGCAAGCCAGGGATTTAACTTTGTATATTTGCAATCATCTGGGTATTACAGTCAGCTTTCAGAAATCTGCCTTGTTGCCCTGTCAACATATTACATTTATAAGTACAGATCTATACACCTCCACTGTGGTAGCACATCTTCCAGCAGAAAGTGTTGTAGCACTCAGACAGCAGATACTTCACTTCCTTCCAAAGACCAAAGTGAAAGCAAAGATAATTCTAAGATTATAAGGAACAATGGCTTCCATGATTACACTAGTCCCTCTTGCCAGAATGCACATGAGGATCCCTCAATGGCTGTTGTTCTCCCAATGGTCACTTTAAGAGCTTCCGATGTCTCACCTCATCAGAATAATGGAATCATGCAAGAACGACTTAAGATGGTGGATACACTCCACTCATGTGGCCATAGGGAGACCCTTTGTTCCACTGTGACCACGGACGCTTCCCAGATGTGGGGGGGGGGGCATTATCTGGAAAGAACAGTCCAAGGTACATAGCAAGAACACGAGGCTCACTTGCATATAAATGTCCTAGAGATGAGAGCAGCGCTTCTTGTGTTGCAAGCACTTCACGACTCTCTCCCCCTAGGGACATTTGTGATACATTCAGACATTCAGAGAATATGTCTGTGGTTTGGTACATAAACAAGCAGGGGGGAACCAGATCTTACCCCGTTTGTGGAGAGGCCCTAATAGTTTGGCAGTGGGCAGTCTCTTCCCAGCTCTTTCTAATAGCAATGCACATTCCGGGGAAGTCCATTGTGATAGCAGACAAGCTAAGCCGTGCAATCCTAATGCCACACGAGTGGTCTCTCAAATACAATGTAGCAGAAATGATTTTACGAACATGGGGTCAGCCTTGCTGTGATCTCTTTGCCACTCCCATGAATGCCAAATGCAGCAAATCCCTTACCCTAATCCCCCCTCTGGGGGAAAGACTGAGAGATGAACTTGCTCACGATTGGCCCTCGGGACATCTGTATGCTTTTCCTCCATTTCCTCTCATACTCAGAGTCATTCAGAAAGTACAGTATTCAGGAAGCAGGATAATTCTCATTGCTCCTTACTGGCCTCACCAACTTTGTTTCCCTTTCCTTTGGCCTCATCTTCAGGAGAAGCCTTGGACACTGGATTCAGTGCCAGATCTGCTGACTCATATGTCAGGGGAGCTTCATCCTTCTCTTCACACCCTAAAATTGACAGCTTGGCTGCTCCACTTCCTAATTTAGTCAGGCTTCACAATTTCACTCCTACAGTTAAACATATCTTAATGTCTTTGCATAAAGCTTCCACTAGAAAACTGTATTCTAGCAAATGGAAAAGGTTTTCCTTTTGGGCTCAAAACAGGAACATTGATCCTTTTTCTGAACCTATCCATTCTGTTTTGGAATTTCTGGCGGAACTGTTCCAACAAGGCTCATCTGCAGCAACCATCAGGGTTCAACTCGCTGCAATATCAAATTTTCACATTGGTGATTCTATTTCTAACTTAATGTCTCACAGGTTGTGTAGAGCCTTCTTAAAAGGTGCCTCCTTATTAAGACCTCCTATTAAGGAACCCCTTTCTCCTTGGGATTTAAATTTTGTTCTGTCTCATCTCACGTTATTACCTTTTGAGCCTTCATCATCTTCAGATCTCAAGTTCCTTTCCTGGAAGACCTTGTTTCTAGTGGCTATAACATCTGCTAGAAGAGTATTAGAGTTGCAAGCTCTTTCTTTTAAACCGCCTTATTTGATTTTTCATAAGGATAGGGTGTTCTTGTGAACAAATCCGTCTTTTCTTCCCAAAGTCTCTTCTCCAAACAACATAAATCAATCTATAGAGCTTCCAGTGTTCTTTCCTAATCATAGCAACAAGGCAGAATACAAATTACATCAACTAGACGTGCATAGACAACTCAGATTATATTTGCATAGGACCAAAGACTTCAGAAAATCTGACCCATTATTCGTATCCTTCTCTGATGCGAAAAAGGGTAGCTCATTTTCTAAAACTACTCTTTCCAGTTGGCTTTCTAATTGTATTACATTCATCTATGCCTCAAATCACAGAGATTTACCTTTCAAAATGAAGGCTCATTCCACTAGAGCAATGGCTACATCTTCTGCCTTTTAAGCCAGAATTCCCATGGGTAATATTTGTGCAGCAGCTACTTGGACCACTCTACATACTTTTATCTCTCATTACAAAGTGGATTTGACCTCCAGGAACAGGTCTTCCTTTGGTTCCATGGTGCTTAAAGGTGTACTCCCGTGAGCCACCCAGGGTAAAGGAGCTAGGGGCGCTGTCCTATCATTGTAAGAATGAAGGCGAGATAGGACAACATAACATAAAGAAGTTATGTACTCAACATAACGTTCCATGTTTGTTGTCCATCTCGCTGTTCATTCTTATGAACCCTCCCTCCTTCCCCCTGCCAAAGGCTCCTTTTGGACCTGGTAGATGTTTTGGGTCTATATTAGATCACTGAACGCTTAGGTATGCAAACGGTGATTAATCGACCCTATGTAAGCAAAAGCTTACATAACCGAACTGTCAGAACAGTGATTTTTTTTTTCCAAGGGAAAAAATCGCTGTTCCAACCAAAAAAAAAAAGAAAGTACATTAAAACATGAGATTAACTGGGGGGCTTCGCCCCCCACACCCCCCCTACTTAAATATACCAACTCTGAGACTGCACTACAGTGCCGAAAATGGCAAAGTGCTGAAGTGGCCAAGCGAACTCTTTCCCAGGGAAATAATTCGCTTACATGCCACTTCGATATTTTGCAGTTTTGGTTTTGTCAGTTCGACCAAGACGCATTTGAAAACATGAGTCTTCGGTCTGCTGATGGGAATCCGATGTTTTTTACTACCTTCAGGAGTTCTTTGTTGCAGTTTGTTTCTCCTTCCATGAGGTATAGTATATACTTGTATATATGTATATATTTGTATGGATCCCTGTCAGATGATAGAAACCTCATTTGACTGAGATCATAAGACTGAAATTTCAAAAAATTTCAAAAGACTGAAAAGTCACTTGACTGAAACCCATAAGACTGAAATCCATAATATTCAATTTCAACATACTTAATTTTAAACTGGACCATATAAAACCAGACTAGGTTGGGGGGCTACGCCCCCCACACCTCCCAGTGTGGAGGGATGTGCCCCCCCCTAACCAGAGCATAGGAGTGGCAGCATGTAGACTGCTATAAGGTATGTGAAAGGTATATGCCCTTTTGCCCACTGTAGTGCAATTCTGTAGTTAGTATATATAGTTAGGGGTGTGTGTGGGGCACAGTCCTTCACCTAGTCTGGTTTTATATGGTCCAGTTTTCAATTTAGTATGTTGAAATTCAGTATTATGGGTTTCAGTCAAGTGACTTTTCAGTCTTATGGTTTTAGTCAAAAGCGTTTCAGTCAAATGAGGTTTCTATCATATGATAGGGATCCATTTGTATATATGTATATAGTGTGCATATCATTAAGTAGTAGCAGCAAACAAGATCTGGGAAATTACACCACTGCATTGTGGGATACCTTCTTGCCATGAGCCAGGTTTGAGACTTTCAGCTATGTATTCGGCTGGGTCATAGCCAAGAATCGGCACCGAACCATCATTGTAAGAGACGGACAACAAACATGGAACGTTATGGTGAGTACATAACTTCTTTTTTTTTCTCAGGATGTTGGAAAAGGAGAAAAGCACGGCAGGCTTTAAAAAAATGTAGTAAATGTGGTCAGAAAATTCCTCTTTCTGACTCGCAGATACTTTGTTTGTATTGTCTTGGGCCCCTCCTTGTGCAAGAAAGCTGTTTTATTTGTCATGCATTCAACCCAAGGGCCCAGGCTGAACGCCAGAACAAGTTAATTCTAAAAGGATTACTTCTTACCTCCTTCAGCAATGCACTATCTGGAGCTTCTCAAAAATCAATGGAAATGTCTCAAACCTCTCCAAGCACCTCAACAGCTTCTTCTAAGGCTTTGGAGACGTCCCTTAAAAAATCTTTTCTGGATCCCTCAGATACCTTGAATTTGAAAAAGAAAAGACCAAGAAGTTTGGATCTGACTGCTTATTCAGATCAGAAACATAATAAGAAACAGTCTTCAGATTCGACTGTCTATTTGGATCTGAAAATCGGATCAGAACCGCTTGGATCCGACCAATAGAACTACGGATTTGGGAATTTTACCCAGGGCCAGATACTCACCCTCAGTGGACCCAGTTCCAGCTAGGGTCCCATTTCCTTTTTTGGAAAGACCAATATTTCCTTCAGGGACATCCACTCACTCTTTCAGAAGCCCTTACAGAAAAGGACATGGAGAGATTAGTGAGAAAGATCCTTTTGGTGCAGAGCCAGACTGTTAACCTTTCAGTTCCTACCCACTGGGTCAAAAGATACATGCATCTACTACTCCACATTTATTAGTTCCTCCTCTGATTCCCTTCAATGTCTCAGAGCCCTTGGATTCATGTCACCTGGGCCCTTCAGCTTCAGATCTAATGATACCATTATCCTTGGATCCGAGGCTTGCTGTGAGCTCTTCAGTTTAGTTGGATCAGCAGAGCTCTTGCAGCCAATTCTACCCTGTCGGGTCCGAGGTGCTTCATTCGACTCCAAGGTTTTCGGAGCCATCTGTACACCTCGGAGTCTTGGCACTGTTCAGCTTGGCTCCACCTTCAGCCTTGGGTGGATTGTCCTGGGGGCAGGGTGGGATCATGGATCAGAGATTTACTGTCTCGGATCCAGGATCTTATCCCTCGCCAGGGTGGTCTGCCTTTGCTGCCATGGAGAGAGCCCTGTTTGCACTTTTGACTCAGATGGTGCCTACCCTCTCGGATCCTCTGTATGCATCTCTCCCACCTCTGTATCTGGAGTCTCAGCTATCCTCTTCACAGGGACAGCCAGTACCAAAACCTCACATTTACCTTCAGGGTATCCCCACTTCTTCTGAAACCTCCCCGAGTACCCCACTGAGGAGGTCCCTAAGAAGAAAACATTTAAGAGGAAATATTTAGATTCCCCCGAATCTATCACCGAAGATACCAGTTTTGATGAGGACAAAGGGTCCCCGCAGTCACCTCCTCATGATGTCTGATTTGGAGACATCCTAGAAATCCTGACGCAGAGAGGTGGCTGTAAGTCAAGCAGTCCTTCATCAGATGAATCTGTACTCCTGGAGGTGTTCGGTACTGACCCATCTACCTCCTGGGTGACCCTACCCACTGATGAACTCATTAACTTGGTCTCACGGTGGGTATGAAAGGATCCAGACACCAGTGAGCCAATTCCTAGGAAGACCGATAAAATCATGACAGCTCCAGAGGATAAACAGTTTTGGTCCAAGGGTGTGCCTGTCGATGCTATGGTCATGGTGGCAGCCACTAAGAATGAACACAGTGAAGAAAGTTTATCTGTTTGTCCCCCTAAGAAAGAGTATTGGGCAATGGACAGATTTGGGAAGTATGTCTATGCTTCATTGACCTTCACCTTAATGTCCCTGCACTATATGGCACATTTCATAAGACTACAGAGGGATCTGATTAAGGAGCTATCAGAGACCCTCTCAGGATCCATTTCTGAAGAGGGGAAAGCATTTGTCACCTCTCAGTTGGCTACTCTGCAGTCAATATCCAACTTCTCCATGAGGATCATTTCTAATGTAGCAGAAGGAACCTCAAGGGCAGTGGGTTCAGGCATTGCCATTAGGAGGCACGCCTGGATGTGTTTATGGGATTTTGTGGTGACCTTTAAGTCTTCGTTCATCAATGCTTCTTTTGACAGCACATCTCTTTTTGGCCCAAAGGTAAAAGACACATTGTCCAGGTGTGAGAAGCATAGAAAGACCCTTTCTGCCAAGGGCATACGTTTTTCCACCCCCAGAGATCCTTTCTAGGAATCATCGAGGCAGTGAGAAAATGTGGTTCAGAAAATCCTAAGGATCTTTCCAGGACACACGTGGAGGAAGTTCCCCCAGGGGCAGAGAGGGGTACTGAAATCTTAGACTCTGCAGAGGTGGCCTGCAGAATCAGTGGTCCAGAGATTTGTTCTTTGGTAAACTCTTTCAGCACTCCTGAGAGGAGGCCTGATTGTCCCCCTCTGTTGGAAATTGGGGGTCATTTGTCCCCGCACCAGAAAGCCTGGCTAGAACTAACAACAGATACCTGAGTGCAGATGATCATTTCCAGAGGTTATATAATACCATTTTCCCTTTATCCTTCCAATTCAGAAAAATTCCCTGATGTTCCACTCAGTCAGAAGTAACAAGCAGCATTTCAAATTCAAAAGCTGCTACAAAAAAAGGGTTATCCACGAGGTCCACCCAGAACAGATAGGATCCAGAACTTACTCAAGATTCTTTTTAGTGCCAAAGCAAATAGGGGACTGAAGACCAATTCTGGATCTCAGCATCTTAAACAAATCCGTTCAAAAGTCTAAATTCCAGATGGTTACAGTTCAGTCCATTATTCCTTTTTTGGAAAAGGACAGTCCGATGTGCCGAACAGATCTTCAGGATGCATACTATCATATAAAGATGAATAGGAGATCCATAAGATTTCTACCCCTCTGGCTGGGAGCCAGTCGCTATCAGTTCAAGGTTCTGCCCTTTGTTCTCACCACAGCCCCCAAAGTGTTTACCAAATGCATGGCAATAGTAGCAACTCACTTGACACTGCAAGGATTCTGAGTGTTTCCATACTTAGACGCCTGACTCATTTCTGCCTGACCAGGCATCAGCTCATTATGGCAATACAAAAGAGTGATCCAGACATGTGCTCTACTAGCAATAACCATAAACTACCAAAAGTCTCATCTTGAACTAAGTCAAAGTCCAGAGTTCCTAGGAGCACTGCTCAATACAAAATCAACTATAGCCTCACTTCCCTTCTCCAGAATTCAAAGAATAAGATCGCAAGGGATAAAGATAGTTTGCAGTACCAGAATCCCGGCCTGATTAGTCCTTCAGGCTTTGGGATCAATAGCAGCAGCAATAACATTACTACCCTTAGCCAGCTATCACATGAGAATTTTTCAATGGATGCTGGCCTCACAATGGTCAATACTTCATCTTCCTTTATCTGCTCTGATACGAATCACTAATATATGCAAAAGGGATCTACCGTGGTGGATTCAGTCAGAAGAGGTTCTACAAGAACGTTTAATGTGAAGTTGTTAAATCTCACCGTTTATTCTCACTGATGGGTTCGGAGCCGATCCTCGGCTCTGACACGGCTGATAGCAAAGCTCAAGGTTTGCCAGTAGCTCGAGACCAAGCCCCTTATCCCACAATGCACTGCTAGAATTACCTCAGATCTAGTTTGCCGCAGCAAAAGAGATCTCAGTGATCCAGCTAGTTCAGACCATTTGTGAGAAAAAAACAGCAAGTTTTGATTAAAAAAACTTTCTCTGTGATCACTGAACTACTTAACCCATTTTACGAGACTACAAAGAGATCTCCTGAAAGTGCTAGGAGATACTCTCCAGGGTACGGTAGCTGCAGGGGTGGCCGACAAAGTCAACGCCCAGCTCACTACCCTAAACTCAGTTGTAAACTCGTCCATTCGTCTCATATCTTATGCAGCTGATGGTTCGAGTAGAGCCGCTAGTTTGGGCATTGCTCTCCGAAGACAAGCCTGGATGCGTCTCTGTTCCTTTGCGGAACCCTTTAAGTCTTTCTTTATCAACACCACATTCGATAGCTCATCACTGTTTGGGCCTAAAGTAAAGGAAACTTTAACCAGGTGTGAGCAGGAAGGCAAGACTTTATCTGCTGTTGGAGTCCATTTTTCTACCCCTACTCAGCCCTACCCCAAGGGCCCTAGGGGAGGGAAAATGTGGTTCCGAAAAGCACAGGGAGCCTTTCAGGACACACATGGAGAAACCCCCTCTAGAGTCAGAGGAGGGAGTTATAACAGAAGACGCCGCCCCCGCGGCAGAGGGGGTCCGCAGCAACAGGGTGACAGGGGTCAGTTCTCTGGTCAACCCTACCAGCACCCCTGAAAGGGGGCCTGGCTGTTCGGCTCTGGAGGCAGTCGGGGGTCACTTGTCTTTGTACCCAGAAGCCTGGCTAAACATAACATCAGATACAAAGCATCATTTCCAGAGGATATTTCATACCGTTCTCTACCCCTCTCATTCCTGTAAACAGAATCCCAGATGTTCCACCCAGTCTCAGGGAACAAGCAATCGTAGAGGTCCACAGATAGCTAGAAAAAAGAGTCATCCAACCAGTCCCAGCAGACCAACTTGGATTCGGAACTTACTCAAGATTCTTTTTGGTACCAAAGAAAACAGGGGACTGGAGACCTATCTTGGACCTCAGCAGACTCAATCAGTTCGTAAAGAAAGAGAAGTTCCGAATGGTCACGTTTCAGTCCATTCTTCCCTTCCTAGGGAAAGGCGATTGGATGTGCTCCATATATCTCAAGGACACGTACTATCACATAAAGATGAACAGATGCTCCTGAGATCACCTGCATTTCTGGCTGGGAGCCAATCATTACCAGTTTCGAGCCCTTCCCTTTGGTCTCACTACAGCCCCCAGAGTGTTCACCAAATGCATGGCAGTGGTCACGGCTCACCTGAGACGTCTAGGATTCCAGGTGTTTCCATACCTAGACGATTGGCTCCTCACCGCTACCACCAGGCATCAATTGACTCAGGCAACACAATACACTCTGACACTCTGCCATCAATTAGGCATTACAATCAACTTCGAAAAGTCTGCCTTATCGCCATCACAGCATACCGTTTTTATAGGAGCAGAGTTAGATACCTCAACTACCACTCTATGTCTTCCAATCGAAAGAGTCTCACTTCCCCGCCAACACGTCAGCTCACTGGTGTCAAAAAACAAAGCTGCAGCAGCATAGGTCTTGAAGGTGGTAGGTTTGATGGCGACAGCAATCCTGGCTATACCACTCGCAAGGATGCATATGGGAATTCTTCAATGGTTCCTTTTTGCTCAGTGGTCTCACCAGAAACTACCAATGCACCCCATGATTCTCATCATGGATTCTTGCAAGAAAGACCTTTGGTGGTGGTTGACGTCTCTTCATGTCACAGTCAGAAGACCCTTTGTTCTCCCCACCCCCAGTAGCCACTGTGACCACAGACACTTCCCTGATAGGGTGGGGGGGGGGGGCATTTTCAGGGAAAGACTGCCCAAGGCACATGGACAGATCAGGAATCACATATGCACATCAATGTTCTAGAGTTGAGAGCGGTACTTCTGGCGTTGCAGTACTTTCAGGACTCTCTTCCTCTAGGAACTATTGCAATTCAGACGGACAACATGTCAGTAGTCTGGTACTTGAACAAGCAAGGTGGAACCAAGTCTTACCCCCTTTGTCGAGAAGCCCTCAGGGTCTGGCAATGGGCTGTGTCATCCCAGCATTTTCTGTTAGCAACGCACATCCCGGGGAAATCCAACGTGATAGCCGACAAGCTAAGCAGGGCGATATTGCTCCCTCACGAGTGGTCTCTCAAACAACAGGTTGCGGAGTTGATTTAACACAAATGGGGCCAGCCTTGCTGCGACCTCTTTGCCAGCCACATCAATTCAAAATGCAGAAGCTACTTTGCCCTAATACCACCTCCGGGTCATCCCCTGAGAGATGCACTTTTACACGATTGGCCCCCGGGTCTCCTTTATGCATTCCCACCCTTCCCATTGATACCCAGATTTTTACAGAAAGCAAAATAACTGGGAAGGACTGTTATCCTCATAGCCCTCTACTGGCCTTGACAGATTTGGTTCCCGTTTCTCCACTATCATCTGTTGGAAGATCCATGGATCCTGGACCTAGTTCCGGACCTTCTGACGCACCCGTCAGGGGACCTCCATCCTTCACTGCAGTCCCTGAAACTGACTGCTTGGCTAATCCACTTCCCCTAATTGCCAAGCTTCATTCAATTTCAGAAGATACAAGACAAATTCTCTTGTCTTCTCACAAGCCATCTACCAGGAAATTATATGGCAGTAAATGGAAAAGGTTCTCATTTTGGGCCAACACGCAGAAAACTGACCCTTTCCGAGCTCGGCTATCATCCATTTTAGAATTCTTGACAAAGATTTTTAAGGAAGGGGCAGCAGCTGCTACAGTTCGAGTCCAGTTAGCTGCCATCTCAAATTTTCACCTTGGGTTTGGTGGCTCAAATGTTATGGGCCATAAATTATCTAAGACTTTTCTTAAAGGTGTTCTCCACATGAGACCTCCTGTCAGAATTCCCTATTCTCCCCGGAATTTAAACTTTATGCTGTCTCACATTATTCTTCCCCCTTTTGAACCAGCATCTTCTTGTGATCTCAGATATTTATCCTGGAAAACTATTTTTCTTGTGTCCATTACTTCTGCCCGCAGAGTGTCAGAACTTCAAGCATTATCTATCAGATGACCTTACATGATTTTCTATGCTGATAGAGTATCTCTCAGAACAAACCCCTCATTTTTACCTAAAGTCTGTTCTGAATCAAATATCAATCAGGTCATTGAGCTGCCAGTCTTTTTTCCCAACCACTCTAACAAATTGGAATACATGCTGCACAAACTTGATGTACACAGACAGCTCAGATTTTATCTTGATAGAACTAAGGATATTAGAAAATCAGATCAGCTTTTTGTATCCTTCTCAGAAGCCAGAAAAGGCAATCCAGTGGCTAAAACAACCTTATCTAAATGGTTATCAGATTGTATATCCTTTGTTTATGAGAATGTGAGCATGCCATTGACATACAAACCTAAGGCTCATTATACCAGAGCTGTTTCTATGTCTTCTGCCTTTCAAGCTAAATTGCCCCTTGACAATATTTGCGCTGCAGCCACTTGGTCTAAGCCTCATACCTTTATCTCGCATTACAAATTAGATAAGGCCTCCAGGGACAGGTCTTCCTTTGGTTCCACGGTACTGAAGAACGTACTTCCATGAGCCACTCAAGATTGAGGGTGCTAGGGATGCTACACATCAGTGAGAATAAACGGCGAGATTTAACAACTTCACATAAAGAAGTTATGTACTTACCATAACGTTCCATGTGAGTTGTTTATCTCACCTTTATTCTCACGTCCCTCCCTCCTTCCCCCTCCTGGCTGACTGTTGACTTTGAGGCTAGTACCACCCTGGTTATTCAATATTTCTTCTTCCCCTTCGGGAAGTGTTTCTTTGTAGAAATAAATAAAAGGGTATATATATTGTTACTCGCAGCAAACAAGATTTGAGGTAATTCCAGCAGTGCATTGTGAGATAAGGGGCTTGGTCTCGAGCTACTGGAAAACCTTGAGCTTTGCTGTTGGTCGTGTCGGAACCGAGGATCGGCTCCGAACCCATCACTGAGAATAAAGGCGAGATAAACAACTCACATGGAATGTTATGGTAAGTACATAACTTCTTTTTCATGCCTTCTCAGCCCAAGGCCGTTGTGACCACGGATGCTTCTCAGCTGTAGTGGGGGCTGGCACTACCTGGGAAAGACAGTCTAAGGTATGTTGTTCCCTGAGGATGCCAATTTGCATATCAATGTTCTAGAGTTAAGAGCAGTGATTCTAGCGTTGCAGGCTTTTCAGAATGTTCTCCCTTTAGGAGCACCTGCGATTCAAACAGACAACATGACAGTGGTTTGGTACATCAACAAACAAGGGGGAGCCAGATCTTACCCCTTGTGTTGAGAAGTGCTCAGGGTTTGGCAATGGGCGATCTCTTCCAACCACTTTCTTATACCAATGCATATTCTGGGGAAGTCCACTGTATTAGCGGACAAACTGAGTAGATACATCCTAGTACCATTCGAGAGGTCCCTTAACAAGAACATAGCAAAACTGATTTTCTGAGAGTGGGGCCAGCCTTGCTGGGATCTCTTTGCATCTCACCTGAACAACAAGTAGAGCAGCTATTTTTCCCTAATCCCTCATCAGGGAGAGTCACCAAGGGATGGTCGTCTCCTTGATTGGCTCCCTGGTCTGCTTTATGCTTTCCCCCCATTTCCTTTGATTCCAAAGTTCCTACAGAGAGCTGCCAGGTTGAAGAGCAAAGTCATCCTCATTGCACCCTATTGACCTTGACAGATTTGGTTTCCCTTCCTATGGCCTCATTTACTTCATCAATCCTGGATTCTGGACCCAGCTCCAAATATGCTGTCTCACCTGACAGCCATGATTCATCCAAACCTTCCCAATCTCAAGCTGACTGCTTGGGTTCTGCATGTCTAGTAATAGCCATATAACTTATGCTCTAGTCTCCTGTCCGCCACATTTTGTTATCTTCCCTTAAACCATCTACAAGGAAACTTTATGCCAGTAAATGGAAGAGATTCATCTACTGGGTTGTTCAAAATCATATCAATCCTGTTTCTACCCCAATTCATAGCATTCTCGACTTTTGGACAATACTTTTCAATCAAGTAGCCAGTGCTTCATCAGTTAAAATTCAGTTGGCAGCAATTTATAATTTCCATAGTGGATTTGATGGTTCCTCACTTGTGTCTCATAAACTTTGTAAAACCTTTTTTGCGAGACACACTCCTTTTAAAACCTGCATTTAAAGATCCTACCCCTCCATGGAATCTCAGTCTGGTACTGCAAGCCTTGATCCATTCACCCTTTGAAATTGTACATGACTGTAGTCTTAAATTTCTTTTGTGGAAAGCTTTAATCTGATGTTGTTAGTCTTCTTTCCATTCATCACTGATGGGTTCAGTTCCGAGCCCTCGGAATCGAGTCAGCCTTTTTACCAAGCTTGCTCCAGCCAAAAACACTCTTGAGTTAAATCTGTACCCAGAATGCCCTTCTCCCTGTTACCCCAGATCTTGTTTGCCACGTAGCCGTAAAGCCATGTTTCATCCGAGCTCTCAGCTAAGTGGAACTTTATTTGATATTTGTGTGAAAAATTTTTTATATCTTCATATTTTATTGAGTGTGTTTTCTTCTGTCTAACCTTGTTTTTTTTCCTCTCTACTCTACCCGTTCTTACCGTTGGTAAACTTTTAAGTACCATTGTTGGTACGGCCTTTTGTCCCTTACCCTTGTGGTATTCCTTCAATACCATAGCTGGTACTGTCTTCCCTGTCTAATCTATTAGCTTTGTTTTTTAGTAAGGTGTTTTCTCTCCTACATATCACTGTATTGGTACAATTGTGACTTCTTTGAATGGTGTTTGACCTTTGTTCTAGTTGGATTATACTGTTGGCCTGTGGTGTCTCTCTATTAAGATGTCAGATAAGAAGGGTACTTCAGGTTTTAAGCATTGTGCTTCATGTAATGGCATGCTGCCTAATAGTGATTCTCACGATGATTATGTATACTGTTTGGGAGTGCCCGACCTTTCTGTGCAGCCTCCGTGTGACATTTGTCAGAGTTTCAGTCAACGCCCTCTTAATGAGCACAAAAATAAACTGATACTGAAAGGGTTACTCAAGTCTCCCTTTTCAGAGGCCATTTTTGCAATGGAGGTCTCATCCCCTCCTACTAAGGACAAAAAGAGGCCCCACTCTGTTCCCTCCTCACCATTGGGTGATCAGTGCAATCCTGTGAAATCAAAGGTCCCAAAGTTATCTTCGGAGTATAAATCTGCCTCTATGGCTCAGTATTCCTCGACTCTGAGCATCTCAAGACCTTCGATACCTGCTCCAGTTTTGCCACTGGTCCTTCCTCCAGCACCGATTATATATGCCTATTTCGACTTCGGCACCTGTGGCCACTTCGGCTCAGGGCACACCTTCGACTCCTTTGTTAGTTACCATTTTAGAACCAACCGTTTCAGCTCCGAGTGCCACTTCGGCACCAAGCTTTGTACAGACTACACTGGATTTGTCCCCTTTACACCAGGTCTCAAAACTATAGACTCCATTGCTGGCAGACCTTGCACCACGAACCTGATACTCCCCTTCCACAGATCCGTTTCTGGGCCAAGCATATACCCTGTTCATTGAACGTCCTGATTCTCCGCCCGGGGCATCCACTAGATCCACCAGAAGCCTGTTGGAACATGACATGGTGCGTCTTGTGGACCAGATGTTGTTAGCCAGGGCGATACCCACACTTTGTAAGACCCATCCACCTGCAGGACTTGGGTTGGCTTATCCTTGGACTCCATCTTACACTCCTCCTTCGACCATCTCAGTTCCAGTGGTTTCTGCTCAGACATCCTTTTTGGAACCCATAACCTCGGTGCTTACAGTGCATCTCACTCCAGCTCCGAGTTTGCCCCTTTGGTCTTCTGTTCCTGGGGAACCGGTCCTTCCTTAATCTGAAGATTGGGAGATGGGTGCTTCGGCATGGGGCACTGAGCTATCTTTCTCCTCTTTTCCATCTTGGGGCCGATAACCCCATGCACACCGATCCTGCTTGAGGCTCCATCCGTGGGGGAAGTTTCATCGAAGCAGGGTGTGACCCTAGTCCCAAGGTTGTCTTTCTTGGTTCCGGGCTCCGATCCCTCTTTGGGTGGGCCTGTCTTCCAAGTGATGGAGAGGACTCTTGCTTCTGGCTGCACTCCTTTGATGTTGGAACCCCAGTTATCAACCCCTGGGCTACAGCTGTCACAGACCACCCCCCACCCTGGACACCGGGCAGAGAAGCTGCAGGACACCCCTGTTCAGGGTACCCTCTCTTCAGAGTCCTCCTCAGAGACCCCCACTGAGGAGCCCCCTCGGAAGAGGACGTGCAAGAGGAAGCACATGGACTCACCTGTGGAGTCCTTAACTGAAGACATGGATTACGATGATGGCGAAGGGTCCCCACAGTTACCTCCTGATGTCTCCTTTGGAGACATCCTGGAAATGCTAAAGCAGAGAGGTGACTGGAAGCCCTCCAACCCTTGTCTGAGGAGTGTGTGTTCCTGCAAGCTTTCTGCACCCAGCCTTCTATCTCTTGGGTGGCCTTGTCTGCCGACAAGCTCATCTAGATCGTCATGCAGCACAGTTGGAAGAACCCTGATTCCATTGAGGTGATCCCTCGGAGACCAGACATAATTGTTTCCCCTCCTGAGGAGAACCCGCATTGGTCCAAAGGTTAAGTAGATGCTATGGTGGTGGCGACGGCCATGAAAAAGGACTTGGCTGAGGAAGGTCATGCTGTCCGTCCACCCAACAGGGAGTCCTGGGCAGTGGAAAGATTTGGGAAGTGAGTTTTTGCATCAAGGACCATTGCAATATATTCCCTGAACTATTTGGCACATTTTACGAGGCTCCAGAGGGACTTGATCTCCAAACTCTCTGGGACGCTCGCAGGACAGTTGTCTGATGAGGTCAGGGACAAACTGGCTTTGCAGCTCGCAGCCCTGGAATCGATTTCCAACTCGTCCATGAGGTTGCTTTCACATGCAACCAAAGGGGCGGCTAGAGCTGCGGGTTCGGGCATTGTCATGAGGCTTCATGCCTGGATGCACATTTGTGACCTTGTGGACCCCTTCAAGTCTTCCTTTTTGAATGCTCCCCTCAAAGCTTCGTCACTTTTTGGCTTCAAAGTGAAGGACACATTAGCCAGGTGCAAGCAAGACAGGAAGACCATGTTTGCCATAGGCCTACGGTTTTCCAATCCTCAACGTACCTTCTCAAGGAATCAGAGGAGTGGAAAAATGTGGCACAAAAAAATCTCAGGGTCCTTTCCGTGCTGCACATGGTGATGATACCCCCAGGGGCAGAGGGGGTAACAATTCCAGAAGACGTCCCTATAGAGGCAGAGGGGGTCCTCGTAACCAGGGTTCCGGGGATTCCTTCTCTGGTCAGCCTTACCAGCGCTCCTGAGGAGCAGCCTGATTGCTTACCTCTGGAAGCAGTCAGGGATCATTTCTCTCTGCACCAAGCTGCCTGACCATCTATTACCACCGATCATTGGGTGCAGAGTATCATCACCAGAGGTTACACCATTCCCCTTTCTTGTCAACCACACCTTCCAAGAAAACTTCCTGACGTTCCACCCAGTCAAAGGGAAGAAGCAGCTTCAGAGATTACAAAGCTATCTCAAAAGAGTCATCCAACCAGCCCCACCAGACCAGCGTAGATCCGGATTTTACTCACTATTCTTTTTGGTGCCAAAAAAGATAGGGGACTGGAGACCCATTTTGGATCTCAGTAGCTTAAACAAGTCTGTCACCCAAACCAAATTCTGGATGGTCACGGTTCAGTCTATTCTTCCTTTTTTAAGAGAAGGCGATTGGATGTGCTCGATAGATCTCCGGGATGCGTATTACCACATCAAGATGGACAAATGCTCCAGGAGTCTGCTTCGCTTCCAGCTAGGAGCCAGTCATTATCAATTTCATGCCCTGACGATCGGTCTCTCTACAGCCCCCAGAGTGTTCACAAAATGCATGGCAGTGGTCACACCTCACTCGAGACTACAAGGATTCTGGGTGTTTCCCTATCTGGACGACTGGCTCCTCACTGCCCCCACCAAGCATCTTCTGGTAACAGCACTGCATTATACTTACTCTCTGGCAAAATTGTTGGGAATAGCGATACATTGGGAGAAATCCAACCTTACCCCTACAGAACAAATGGAATTCATTGGAGCAGTGTTCAATACCCAGTCCTGTCTAGTATCACTCCCTATTTACAGACTCCACTGACTGAGACTTCAGCTCCGAGTGATATTCTCTCAAACAATAGTTTCAGCAAGGGAAGTTCTTCAGGCTCTAGGCTCTATGGCAGCTTCAATTCCAATAGTGCCTCTAGCAAAGCTACATATGCAGATCCTGCAATGGCTCCTTCTTTGTCAGTGGTTTCCAAACTATCACCCCCTCTGTTACCAGATTTGAATAACAAACTCCTGCAAACAGGACCTCCTGGATGAGGCCAGACGAAGAACTTTGGAGTTTCCCATTTCAACCCCCTCAGCCCAGACCCATTGTGACCACGGATGCTTCCATGATCGGGGGGGGGGGTGTATTTCCAGGGAAAGACTTTTCAAGGCACATGGTCCGCCTCAGAAGCCCACCTGCATATCAATGTTTTGGAATTGAGAGCAGTGCTGTTAGCATTGCAGGCCTTTCATTCGGCTCTCCCTTCCAGGACAATTGCAGTCAGACAATATGTCAATGGTCTGGTACATCAACAAGCAAGGAGGAACCAAGTCCTATCCCCTATGTCCAGAAGCCATGAGAATTTGGCAGTGGACGATAGCTTCCAACTACTTTCTGATAGCAGCACATATCCCGGGGAGCTCCAATGTGATTCTGGACAATCTGAGCAGATGCATACTCCTGCCTCACGAGTGGTCCCTCAACCCTGAGGTGGTGACAGAAATCTTCAGCCACTGGGGCCAGCCTTGCTGTGATCTTTTCTCCTCCCCATCGAACAACAAGTGCAGCAGCTATTTCGCTCTACTTCCCCCGGAGGGGGAGGCACCGAGGGACGCTGTAATCCACGATTGGCCCACGGGACTTCTTTACGCTTATCCTCCCATCCCCCTGATTCCACAATTTCTAAAGAAAGCTCTTCAGTTGAGATGCAAGGTGATCCTCATAGCGCCATTCTGGCCTTGACAAGTTTGGTTCCCTTTCCTTCGGCCTCTCCTAGTATACCCGCCATGGATTCTAGACCCTCTACCAGATCTGATTACTCACCCCCAAGGGTTGAGTCACCCAAATCTGTCCAGTCTCAAGCTGACAGCTTGGTTTCTCCACTTCCATTAGCCGCCAGGCAAGCTAATCTCTCCTCGCCTGTTCGATATATCATTCTGGCCTCTCATAAGCCATCCATCAGAAGACTATATCAGGATAAATGGAAAAGGTTCTCCATCTGGTCCAAGGTAACATGTTAGACCCGTATTTGGCTCCAGTAACTGCGGTGACTCAAAAACCTTTTGAACCTGCTGCAGTGTGACCTAAAGTTTTTGTCTTGGAAATCCTTGTTCTTGATAGCCATTACGTCTGCCAGAAAGGTCTCGGAGCTTCAGGCATTGTGTATCAAGAGGCCCTATCTGGTCTTTCATAAAGACAGAGTATCACTTCGGACAAATTCATCCTTCCTTCCCAAAGTTGTTTCTGAATTCTCCATAAACTAGACCATTGCTCTACCTGTGTTCTTTCTGAATTTTGCCAGTAAAGGAGAGTACTGCCTTAACTCCTAAAATGTACATAGACAACTGAGATTTTACCTAGACAGGACCAAACCTATCCATAAATCTGAACAGCTTTTCATCTCCTTTTCTGGGCCCAGAATGGGAGAGGCTGTTTCCAAGGTTACATTATCAAAATGGCTAAGGGACTGCATACATTTCATCTATTCCCTCAGTAATGAACCTATGCCAAAAGTTAAAGCTCACACCACTAGATCTATGGCAACATCTGTAGCTTTTCATTCCAGGGCTTCCATGGATGACATCTGCGCAGCAGCTACTTGGACTAAGCCTCATACCTTTATCAATCATTACAAATTGGACTTGGTCTCCAGAGGGAGAGCTGCCTTCGACTCAGTGGTACTCATGAATGTTCTTCCATAAGGCCCACCCATGGACCTCAAGGTAGCTTGAGATTCTGTCCCATCAGTGATGAATGAAAAGAAAATTAACAACATCAGATAAAGACGTTATGTCTTACCATAACGTTCCATCTGTGTTGTTCATCGTCTTTCATTCATCACCTCCCACCCTCCTTCCCCCTCCAAAGGCTCCTGGAGGATGCTTTGGGTCTAAGTGGTGTCCTAAGGTATTTGTGCAGAAGTGGCCTTGGCTTTACTTCTCCTTCTCTTGCAAACTCAATCTGAGGTAAGAGGGAGAAGGGCATTCTGGGTAGAGACTTAGCTTGAGAGTTTTTTTGGCTGGCGCGAGCTTGGTAAAAAGGCCAACTCGGTTCCGAGGGCTCAGAACCAAACCCATTAGTGATGAATGAAAGAAGATGAACAACACAGATAGAACGTTATGGTAAGACATAACTTTTTTTTATTGTTGACTGTTAGTTCTGCCAGACCGATTTCAGAAATTCAGGCCTTGTCTGTGAAGCCATCTGTGACAATAGGAGGTACTGCCAGCTATGCCAGGAGAAGTAGGGCATTGGATGTGTAACATATGCCAGCACAGCTAGCTGGAATTTTGTAAAGAATTATATGTCATTTGTAGATGAGAATGATTTGTACAGATGCTTGTGTTGAAAAAAAATTATCTGTAAAGCTGCTTTTGCTAAAAATATATCAACAGTGTGCCCTGCTAGGAACCAAAGAAATGTACGTGTATTATTGTAACTATTTAAATGTATATATTGTAACAGAGGATGCTGTAAGAGAAGTGATTAATCTCAATCCACCTGACTTTGAGAAATATTAAGAAAATTAAATTACTGGGCCTTGGCCATAAATGCGTTATTTCACAGTTTTGAATGAAGCCAGAGACCCAGTGTCTGTAAGAAGTGTGGTGTGTTAGCTCCTGTAGGAAGAGTGGAGGTGTTTTATAGTTGTATGTCTTCCAGGAGCTGTATCAGATCTTAGCAAGGCTCTATGTGTGTGTATGGTAACACATAGATGTTGAAATCCTGGCAGCTTCTAGTGTTGGTTGGTGATAGCATGTGAACCAGAAGTCAAATGACCAGATGTATGTGACAGCATTCTGTACAGAAATAATTTTTTAATATTAGAGGAGAGTGAGTGTCTGGAGCGGTCTATTTCTTGGAACCTTACATAGAAGGATCCCTCACTTACTTCATCGTGCCCTGCTCTAGTAAGTGACCAGGGATAGTAATTCTCTAAACCACTTAGGAAAATATAGTGAGAATAGTTAAGTATTGTTTTTCTGTAACTCTGTGAATCTTTCCAGCTGTGTTATTTGTAATATTTCTGTGACTGGAACTCTGTTTACTGTATATAAATATTTAGTATTTTCATATTCTTTTCTTATTTATTATTAAATATATTTAAACTTTTCATTGTGGCTGATCCTTTTAGAAAATATTTAAGTTTTGAGAGTATTTGGATATATTTATTTGGTGATAACTCTGGCCACTCCTGGTGTTAGGTCAACATTACCATTTTTTTTTTAATATTAACTTCACTCATTATAATTGGATACCATTTTAAGAGCCTTATAGTAACTGACTGGTGGCAATGAATCTACCTTATAGTCTGGGCAAAGTTGGTAGATAAGGTAATCTGTGCCAGCCTTTCCCAGGTGTGTGTGTGTGTGTGTGTGTGTGTGTGTGTGTGTGTGTGTGTGTGTGTGTGTGTGTGTGTGTGTGTGTGTGTGTGTGTGTGTGTGTGTGTCTGTGTGCGTGTGTGTCCTTGAAGCAGGGAGACAAAGCCGTGGTTTCAAAGAGAGAGTGCTGGAGGACTTGGCTTGGACACTCGGCTGAGGACTTAACCCTTTAGCTGTGCCAGTGGGGAACCTTATTGGGGACCTAGGGAGAGGCAGAGAGAAAGAAACCCAGGCCCTGGGCTGAATGTGTTCCCTGTGTGCTCTTAAGGGAAACTTTGCTTGATGCAGAGAGCGCCATCTGGAAATAACTGAGGGTATCCATTTTTGTTCCAAGTGAAAGTCTCTCTCCAGTGCCAGTGTGAGGATTCAGGCTTCTTAATTACTGGCCCAGAGTGCAGACGTCACACTGCCATATCTAATTTTTCATAAAGATAGAGTTGCACTACAAACTACTGCATCCTTTTTGCCCAAAATAGTGCCAGAGTCCCATATTAACCAGCCCATCAGTTCACCTGCTTTCTTTCCAAATTATTTGAACAAAGGCAAATACTTATTACATTTATTGGATGTTCATAGGCAACTGTGCTTCTATTTAAATAGGACAAAGAATATCAGATCTACGGATTAGTTATTTGTTTCATTTGCAGATGTAAAACTGGGTAAACCAGTATCCAAAGTCACCCTATCCAGATGTCTTACAGGCTGCATCACATTTATTTACAAAAAATTAGCTATCCCTTTATCAAGGCAGATATGTGCTCAGTCAACCAGGTCCTTAGTAACTTCCTCTGTTTTTCATTCAAGAGCTTCCATGGATGGAGTATATCCGGCAGCAACTTGGACTCCCCCCAATACCTTTATGTCTCATTTCAAATTGGATTTGCTATCAAGAAATAGAGCATCATTTGGCTCAATGGTGCTTAGGAATATCCTTCCTTGAGTCCACCAATTTAGATAGCTGGGGACTCTGTCCCATCAATTGAGGACAGAATGAAAATTGACATAATCAGATAAAGAAGTTATGTGCTCACCATAACGTTCCATCTGTGTTGTCCATTTTCATTCTTCCTAAACTCCCCACCCACCAACCCCCATCCTGATGTTTTTTTCTGTAAGAGCAAGTGGATATACATATAACAATTTTGTATATTCCACCCATAATAACGCTCCAGATATAGCCTTTTCTAGAGCTTTTTCTATTTTTTTACTTGTATGAGTCTGTATATATAAGAATAATTATTCTGTACTGTAAGAATTAGATATGAAGTACTTTATCGTAGTGTGCTGGAAACACTGTATGACATGAGACTGAGAAACAAAAGTCTTAATTACCCAAGCTCGTGCTTCAGTAGGTGTCAGTCTCTCCCTTATGAACCAAGTCTTGTGCACTGTTTAGCATGAATTCTCCAAACACTGTAGTTCATTTAATAAGGTTTTATTAGATGTTTACAATATCCGAATACTGTCTCCTTTAACAGTTCTGATAAACAATTCAAGTTGCTGTACATCATTCTGAGTGTTCTGAAGTAACAGGTTGAACAAACTTATTAACCTTAACTGCCTTGGTATCTTGAACACAACATATTATATTTTCTTTTTCAGTAATTTTCCTCTATTGACTATATCCACCCCCTAATCCTTGATCCTTAGGCTACGTCTTATTTTAGCTTAACTTATCTCTTGATTCTTTCCTTGAGGAAAGAACATAACAAGTACTCTCTGCAATCTTCCCTTGACGAACTGTTATTTCACCAAGGTCAACATTCAGTGGAAGATTCTTTGTTTCTGCTTTCTAAATGTATGCATAAATAAAACACCATTTCCTAGCCAGCAAAGTCAACCTTCAGTGAAAGATTCTTTGTTTCTGCTTTCTAAAATGTATGCATAAATGAAACACCATATGTGAGAGTGTTCAGTCTCGCCGTTTGTTCTTACACCTGGGTTCGGAGCCGATCCTCGGCTTCGAGTCGGCCGCTTAGCAAAGCTCGGCATCGAGAAGAAGCTCGAGACCAACCTATCTCCCACAATTCCCTCTGCCCTTACCTCAGATCTAGTTTGCAAAACAATACCAGATCTAGTTTGCCACTGCAACTGATCACATCGTTTGAAGAGCTCTGAGCCAACTTCAGATAAGATTTACCTTTTTTCTTCTAAAAATTTGATCTAAAGTTGTTAGATTGTGGCACTTATTAGTGTTTATGTGTGTGTGTGTGTGTGTGTGTGTGTGTGTGTGTGTGTGTGTGTGTGTGTGTGTGTGTGTGTGTGTGTGTATGGGTCTTTGGTTCCGATTGACTAAATCATTAGTGTTTTAAAACAGTTTTGTTTAGTTAGGATCCTAGGGCCTACCCCACTCACTAAATTTCGGATTTGACTATTAAAGTTATTACTTCAGAACATTATTTCTTGGCCTTTGGCTAAGATTAAGTGTATTGATTGTAATTTCACTAGTTATTGTGACTTTTTTGGCTTTGACATGTCTGACAAGGTTAAGTCAGGATGTTAAGTTGTCTATCTCACCTTCATTCTTGCTGGATGGGTTCGGAGCCGACCTCGGCTCCGACTCGGCCACTCTAAAAGCTCGAGAGTTGGTTCCACCGGCTCGAGGCTCCCCTTATATCCCACAATGCTAGGCGTGAGTTACCTCAGATCTCGTTTGCCGCTACAGCGATCGAGGTGTTTGGTTTCTACCGGCTTCTTGGTGAGTTATTGTAGAGTAATTTTTAGTCTACTTAAACCCCTTTAGTTTAATTCTTAACAGTTATTTCCCTTAGTTTAGTGGATTTTGTCCCTTTTCTTTTATTATCCCTTTTCCACAAAGAACTTATAAGTTCTTCCCTCGGCCTTCGGCCTTTTCCATCCCTAGTGGTGTGTGTGTGTTTTCTCAGGAATTTAAAACTTTGATAGTGAGTTTGAATTTTTGAGTTAAACTTGTATAGGGTGTAATCAGTGTGTTTGACTGTGTGTGTGTGGTTACACTTCTTCAATAATGTCTAAAGACTCAAAGGTCGCAGGCTTCAAGAAGTGTGACTCGTGCTGTCAGAAAATGTCTCTGACAGATGGTCACACTTCTTGTGTCTACTGCCTGGGACCTTTACACCTGCAGGACTCTTGTG
This sequence comes from Protopterus annectens, assembly GCF_019279795.1. NCBI lineage: Eukaryota > Metazoa > Chordata > Ceratodontiformes > Protopteridae > Protopterus > Protopterus annectens. The sequence continues at coordinate 341,951,459 of NC_056742.1, read as the reverse complement.
CTGTATGCCATGGCTTCAGCCCCAGAGTCCTGCAGGAAAGAAAAATAAACTTATTTTGAGAGGTTTACTTAAGCCTGAGGGTTCCCTTACTGTTCCTTCGGGAAAACCCTCCAAGGCTTCTAGGTCCTCGGCTCCAGCTTCTGAGCCGAGGCCTAAGGCTTCGAAACCTCCGTCTACATCGGCTCCGGCTGGAGCCGATGAGTCTCAGACTGCAGTTTCTGTGGTTTCCTCGGCTCCGGCTGGAGCCGAGGTATTGCAAATTCCTTTGTCTGTTCCGACTAGACCTTCGGAACCGACATCTAGAAAGAGGTCCAGGTCACCGTCCCTTGGCTCCGTTCATTCGGCTCCAGCATCTCCCTTGCTGTCTGAACGGAGCCATAGATCTCACTCCTCTAGGTCATCGAGGCTTTCGGACCATGACCTTCAGAGGGTAGTGAGTCGACTTCTTAAGTCCGAGGCACTGGCCCAAATGCTTCAAAGCCCGACTCATCAGTCGATGCCTGACCCTGTCCCCCATTATGTTCCTCCTCCGACTCCGTTGAGCTCGGAGCCGGGCGCTCGGAACCGAGACTGTGGTAGGCCGAGCCGATACAGATGTCTTCGGCTCCATCGTCGGCTCCGATTTCTTCTTTAGAAGAATCTCGGCGCCGGACTTCCCTTGTCGGCTCCGAGGGGGTGAGTGGCATCGGACCCTTGTCTGACCCCGCTCTCCCTCTCAGAGCTTCGGCGCTGGTGAGTTCGGCTCCGACATCGGCCTCGGAGCCATCACTGTCGGTGCCGAGGGAGGTTTTAGCTTTGAGCGGGACCTCTGGCTCTGCCTGACAGGGGTGCGTTCGAGGTCATGCGGAGTGTGTTGGAACCTGGTTCAACTCCACAGTCGGCTCTGTCGGTGCCTCAGGTCAAGTCGACTCACTCCCTCATCCCAGACCGCAGAGAGCCAGCTCCTCAGGAATCCCCTGTGGGGATCTCATCCTCTTCCGAGGCCTCTCCTGATTTGGCAGAAGAGCCCCCTCGGAAGAGAAAGTGTAAGAGGAAACACATAGACTCACCTGAGTCTGTCACCTCTGACACAGATTTAGAGGATTCCGAGGGTTCCCCCCGTTCCCCTTCTGAAGATGTCTCATTTGCAGACATTCTAGAAATCCTCAAGCAGAGGGGAAATTGGCCAGCCCTCAACCCTTCGGAGGATGAATCTGTGTACCTTGAGGTGTTTGGCTCTCGCCCTTCCACCTCCTGGGTGTCTCCCTTGACCCCTCATGCAGGTGGTAGCAAAAAAGGCATGGACGGCTCCTGATTCAGTGGACCCCACTCCCAGGAGACCCTCAAAATTTATCACGGCACCAGCAGATAAACAATTTCTGACAAAAGGAGTTTCTGTGGATGCTATGGTGGTTGCTGCTGCCACTAAGAAGGAACTAGCTGATCCTTCAGTGCCTGTCCATCCACCTAACAAGGAATCTAGGTCTATGGACAGGTACGGGAAGCGGATGTTCTCGTCAGCGACCTTTGCAATGCGTTCGCTGAACTACCTATGCCATTTTACTCGTCTTCAAAGAGACTTGATCAAAGAAGCGAGTGATATGTTGAAGGATCCTACAGCTGCGGGTTTTCAAGACAAGATGAACACTCAGCTGGCTACCCTGAACTCCATAGCTAACTCCTCCATGCGCCTCCTCTTGTATGCGGCTGATGGAGCGAGCAGGGCCGCAGGAACAGGAGTGGCCTTATGTAGGCATGCCTGGATGCGGTTATGCAACTTTGCGGACCCCTTTAAAACGTCGTTCACTAATTCCCCGTTTGATGGATCATCTCTTTTTGGTCCTCAAGTGAAAGAAACCTTGACTAGGTGCGAGACTGATGGCAAGACTCTTTCTGCCGTCGGAGTCCATTTTTCTACTCCTTCTAGGCCTTACCCCAAAGGCCAGAAAAGTGGGAAAATGTGGTTCCGCAAACAATCTCAAGGGACTTCGCCTGACGACAGAGTCGGTTCCCGCCAGAGGCAGGGGGAACAACAATGGTAGACGCCCTAGAGGCAGGGGTGTCCAGAACCAGGGCAATCGAGAAACTTTCTCCGATAAGCCCTTTCAGCATCCCTGAGGTGTTGCCCGACTGTCCACCTTCGAGGCAGTCGGGGAAGATTGTCACTGTACCCAGAAGCCTAGCTATCCCTAACTCGAGACAAGTGGGTACAGTCCATCATTTCCAAAGGCTATTCCATTCCCTTCGTTTGCATTCCAAACCGTTCAAAAAAATCCCTTCCAGATGTTCCACCCGCTCAAAGGGATCTTGCAGCTTTGGAAGTTTCAAAGCTGCTTGCAAAAAGAGCAATTCAACCAGTTCCAGCAGACCAGCAAGGATCCGGAATCTACTCCAGGTTCTTTTTAGTTCCAAAAAAACAGGGGACTGGAGACCAGTTTTGGATCTCAGTATCTTGAACAAGTCAGTCAAGAAAATACGATTTCGGATGGTCACGCTACAGTCCATCCTTCCCCTATTGGGAAGAAAAAACTGGATGTGCTCTATAGACCTTCAGGATGCGTACTATCATATAAAAATGAACAGACGCTCCAGAAGATTTCTCCGCTTCAGGCTGGGAACCAGTCATTTTCAATTCAGAGCCCTGCCCTTTGGACTCACCACTGCCCCCCGGGTGTTTACCAAATGCATGGCAGTGGTAGCTTCTCACCTGAGACGTCAAGGATTCCAGGTGTTTCCATATTTGGACGACTGGCTCCTCACAGCTCCCACCAAGCATCTTCTTCTAAGGGCCAGGGACTACACCTTTCGCACTTGTCAAAACTTAGGCATCTCAATAAATTGCGAAAAGTCTGTTTTGTCGCCTTGTCGTGTTATTACCTTCATAGGCGCAATTCTAGACACAGTCAACATGTCTGCATGGCTAACAGATCAGAGAATAACAGACATACAAAAACTGGTCTCGCTCATCTTCAGCAGCAACAGAGTCAAAGCCAGGTTAGTTCTGAAAGTATTGGGGATTATGGTGGCTGCCATACCTTTGCTTCCATTAGCCAGATTCCACATGAGAATCCTTCAATGGATGCTCTTCACACAATGGTCATACCAGCAACTTCCGATGTCCCACACCATTATGATCATGCAAACATGCAGGAATCATCTTCTGTGGTGGATGTCTTCCCCTCAGCTCTTCTTGGGAAGACCCTTTGTTCCTCCCCCTCCGGTTGCTACTCTGACAACGGACGCCTCCCTGATCGGGTGGGGGGGGCATTATCAGGGCAGAACTGTCCAGGGCACATGGCAACCAGACGAATGCTACTTGCACATAAATGTTCTAGAGATGAGAGCAGTGCTTTTAGCGTTGCAAGCCCTTCAAGACTCTCTTCCCTTGGGAACGATAGCAATCCAGACGGACAATATGTCTGTAGTGTGGTATATCAACAAACAAGGCGGAACCAGGTCCTACCCCCTGTGTCGAGAAGCACTCAGACTGTGGCAATGGGCGATTTCTTCTCAGCGGTTTCTGATAGCAACGCACATCCCGGGAAGTCCAATCAAATCGCGGACAAGTTGAGCAGAGCTATCCTCATGCCTCACGAGTGGTCTCTGAAAGACTCTGTTGTGAGAGAAATTTTTCTCAAGTGGGGTCAGCCTTGCTGCGACCTTTTTGCTACTCCCCAAAACAGCAAGTGCAGAGATTATTTCACCCTATTCCCTTTACCAGGCCAGCCCAGCAGAGACGCTCTAGTCCAAGTTTGGCCCCGGGACTTCTGTATGCATTTCCTCCCTTCCCACTAATCTCTCAAGTGATACAGAAAGCTATCGCTCAGAAGGCCTCGTTGATCCTCATTGCTCCTTACTGGCCTCGACAGGTTTGGTTCCCCTTTCTACATCATTTTCTGTTGGGCGACCTTGGCATCTGGACCTACTTCCAGATCTTTTGATCCATCAGTCGGGTCAGTTTCATCGCTCCCTTCCCTCTCTGAACCTCACTGCTTGGTTCCTCCAATTCCAACCTTAGCCAGGCTTCCTCAAATATCTCACTCTGTTCGAGATATTTTGATAGCTTCTCATAAATCTTCCACCCAAAAGATTTATTCGAGTAAGTGGAAACGTTTCGCCTATTGGGCTCAAGGCAGGGACGTAGATCCTTTCACTGCTCCCATCCAAATGGTCCTTGATTTTCTAGCTGAACTCTTCCATGCAGGTTCATCTCCTTTGACTCTTAAAGTTCAATTGGCAGCTATTTCTAACTTTCATGTGGGCATTTCAGAGTCTGCCATAATGTCCCACAAGCTTTGCAAAGCCTTTTTGAAGGGAGTTTTTCTACTCAGACCTCCTATAAGAAATCCTCCTCCTCCTTGGGACCTAGATTTAATTCTTAGATCTGAAGTAGGCAGACTTCATTCGTCTGCAACCTGTGGGTATCGGATCCGACCTTGGATCCGAGCCGGCAATTCAAAAGCTTAGGCTCCGAGCTCCTAGCTCCTCCCTCTTACCCATAATCCCTTGCCAAGCCCTGACTGACCTCAGATTTCGTTTGCCGCTTTTCAAGTAGCTACGGAATTCCAGAGCTCCTGGCGTTGGTGAAGATAAGAAATAGTTTTTGACTAAAAAAGTTTTAAAAATCTTTATTTTCTTTCTTGATTCAGTTAGTGTTGAGTGTGTTTAGGCTTTCCTCTCTCTTTTTGTTTAAATTTATCGGGTTTTCGTAGTTTGTTTGTGTGTTGTGTGTTAGGCCTTAGGGTTACTATGTCTGAAGCCCATAAGGCTGTGTTTTCAAATGTGCAGTGTGGCCATAAGCTATCCCCAGCAGATGGCCACACTCGCAAGAATCTTGGGGTTGAACACCTGTCATCTGGTTGTACCATTTGTGCAGGGTTCAACCCGGCTTTGAGGGAACGGAGGTCGAAGTTGGTGCTGGCGGGTCTTTTACCCCAGATACCGCGCCTCTGCCCTCCACTCAGCAACCTGTTGCTGTGAGTTCTCCTCCGGCTGGGACTCAACCTCCCTCTAAGTTGCCGGAGGAAGGATTCCTCTAAGGAAAGACAGAAGGAGAGGCACAGGAGAAGCACCACAAGAGGAGAGCCGAATCTTCTAGTTCGGCTCCTCCATCTAAGCGGCCTCCCTGTGCCTTCTAGCTTTCCTCCTCCTCGGCTCCACTCCCCTCGGTTCTCTCCTGGACCCGAGGAGGAGGAGGCTAGCCCTTCCAGGAGGTCACCGAGGCGGCTCTCTAGGTCCGCTTCGGTGGCCTCCTCTAGATCAACCTTTTCTATGAGTGAAGCTGATATGGACCGGATGATGAGGAAATTCATCCAGGCCCAAATGCAAATGGGAGTGCTCCTAGCCCCCCCCCCATCCGGGAGGGGCTTGACCCTTTTCGCCCCCTTGGCTCCTTCTCCGACCCATACCACGGGTTCGGAGCTGTCGGCGCCGGGCAGATTTGGATCCGGGGGTAGGTCGGATCCGATGGGTCGGCGCACCTCGGATCCGTCCCATCCCTTGCGTGCTTGGTGCCGGACCCGACCTCTCGGAGCCGAGGCGAGCCTCGGATCCAAGGGAGCTGGTGTGTCTTCGGCTCCGTGCAGGTCGGAGCACACTGGTCTCGGATCCGGCGGTTTCGGCTCCGACTCTGATCCGTCGCCGGATCCGGTGGGGTCGGCTCGGGCTTAGAGAAGCTGGCACCCCCACGGCTTCCGACGTAGTGGAAAGGGCACTGTCGAGGACAACCGGACCCCGGTCCCTGCCACGGCTCCATCCCGCACTCCATTGCAGTTGGGCCAGGCCCCACCAGCCGGTCCCAGGGACAGCCCGCCTCGATGTCCCAAGTGGTTCCCTTGGAACATCCAACTGCTGAAGAGTACTCCTCGGACAGCCCCGATGAAGTACCTCGGAAGCGTAAGTGCAAGAGGAGGCACATGGACTCCTGAGTCTGTCACTGAAGACACAGACTTGGATGAAGGGAAGGCTCCCCTAGGTCACCCCTGAGGACGTCTCATTTGGAGACATCATGGAGATGTTAAGGATCAGGGGTGGTCTGCCCCAAGGCTTCTTCGACGAGTCTGTGTTCTTGGAGGCATTCGAGGCGGGCCCTTCTACCTCTTGGGTGTCCCTCCTGCTGACCCCTGGTGGATCTTATCTCCATCAGGGCGTGGAAGGATCCGGACACCATTGAGCCTATCCCTAAGCGCCCGGACCGCATTCTTTCTCCTCCATCAGACCGCACCCACTGGAGTAAGGGTCCCCAGTAGATGCCATGATGATGGCTGCAGCCACAAGAGGGAATTGGCCCAGGAGAGTCCCTCCGTGCATCCTCCGGGCAAGGAGTCCCGTTCGATGGATCGCATTGGGAAGCGAGTTTTTAGTTCAGCAACCTTCTCCTTGAGAGCGCTGAACTACATGGCACATGTTATTAGGATGCAGCGGGATCTGATTAAAGAATACGCTGCATCTCCCCCGGAGTCCATTTCGAGTGAGGATAAACAGGTTTACTCCACCCGAATGGCCACTCTCAGATCAGTTTCCAATACATCTATGCGGCTACTGTCTCATGCTACTGAGGGAGCTAGAGCCAGCGGAGCAGGCCTAGTCATGAGGCGACAGGCCTGGCTCCGCCATTGTGATTTTGCAGAGCCCTTCAAGGCGACCTTCGCGAATGCCCCCTTAGATGGTTTTGCCTTGTTTGGCAAGACTGTTCGCGAGACATTAGTCCAGAGCGAAAAGGACGGGAAGACGCTGTCTGCCGTCGGAGTCCGCTTCTCAGCTCCCCAGAGGTCCTTCTCTAAGAACCAAAAGGGACAGAAGAAGATGTGGTTCCGAAGTCAGCAGTCCCAACCTGCTCCGGATAACCAGTCCTTCCGTGGCAGAGGAGGATGGGGAGGTCGTCGTGCTAGAGGCAGGGGGGCTCCTGGCAACTTTGGGTCCAGAGAACCTTTCTCTGAGAGACCCACGCAGCAGCCCTGAAGGGTTGCCCGGCTGTCCGTCTCTGGAGGCAGTCGGGCGGTTTCGATGCACCTGACTTCTTGGGAGTCCATAACAACAGACAGTTGGGTGCTTCGAGTTATATCCAGAGGATATTCAATTCCCCTATTCAAGGTTCCCAAATCTCGCAGCCTCCCAGATGTTCCACCCGACCAAAGGGAGGCGGCAGCTATCGAAATCGAGCAGCTGCTAGAAAAAAGAGCCATCCAGCGCGTCCCCCCAGATCAAACTGGATTAGGGTTTTACTCCAGGTTCTTTTTGGTGCCAAAGAAGATGGGGGACTTAAGACCAATCTTAGACCTTTCCCAGTTGAACCTGTCAGTAACCAAGCAAAAGTTCCGGATGGTCACCCTGCAATCTATACTCCCCTCTTGAGGGAGAACGACTGGATGTGCTCCATAGACCTCAAGGATGCGTACTACCACATTCGGATGGACAGACGATCCAGGAGGTTTCTTCGCTTCCGGCTGGGAGCCAGTCATTATCAGTTCAGGGTCCTCCCCTTTGGTCTCACCTCAGCCCCCAGGGTGTTTACCAAGGTGCTAGCGGTGGTAGCGGCCCACCTGAGGCTCCAGGGATTACAGGTCATTCCGTACCTGGACGACTGGCTCCTGACGGCATCATCAAGGCATCTTCTGTGCTCAGCCAGGGATTACTTTCTTCAACTAGCACCAAGGCTGGGCATCACGATCAACTGGGAGAAATCTTTTCTGAATCCCACTCAAATTATAGATTTCATAGGAGGAAGACTAGACACCAGATCAATACGAGCCTTCCTCACCCCAGACCGTATCGCCAGCCTGAAGTGTCATGTGACAGCGATCCTGCAACCATCTCCAACTGCAGCTTCGGTCCTGAGAGCCCTAGGTTCTATGGCGGCAGCTATCCCGCTTCTCATTCATGCCCGTTTACGCATGCGGGTTCTTCAATGGACCCTTCAAGTTCAGTGGTCCCCTCTTTGTTCTTCTCTAAATGCTCCGATTGCGGTCAGCAGAGCGTGCAGGGACTCCCTTCTTTGGTGGCTTCTTTCTCCGGAGCCCCTGGCAGGGAGACCTTTTTGCGCTGCATTTCCCCGAGCCACAGTGACCACGGACGCTTCTTGCCTCGGGTGGGGGAGGCATTCTGCGGGAAAGATTGTCCAAGGCACGTGGAATCCCACAGAGATGTCATTGCATATAAATGTCCTGGAAATGAGGGCGGTGCTCCTAGCGTTGCAAGCACTTCACCACGTTCTTCCTTCAGGGACTATTGCGATTCAGACAGACAACATGTCGGTAGTCTGGTATATCAACAAGCAGGAGGAACCAGGTCTTACCCCCTTTGTCGAGAGGCCATGAGAGTCTGGGAATGGGCAATTTCCACCAAACGCTTTCTGGTAGCAACGCACATTCCGGGAAAGTCCAACATCCTTGCGGACAAGCTCAGTCGCACTATCCTTTCTCCACACGAGTGGTCTCTCAATCCTCAAGTAGCTAAGAAGATTTTTGCCGTTTGGGGGCAACCCTGTTGCGATCTTTTTGCCTCTCCCTCAAACGCCAAATGCGACAATTTCTTCGCTCTGCTTCCCCACCAGGGAGTTCGAGGATGCTCTAGTGCATGCTTTGCCTCCCGGTCTCCTTTATGCCTACCCTCCACTTCCTCTGATGCAGAGGCTTCTGCAGAAAGCCAACAGTTTGGGGAGCAGAATGATTCTCATTGCCCCATTCTGGCCTCGACAACCTTGGTTCCCCTTCGTATGGTCTCACAAAATCAATCCACCATGGATTCTGGATCCAATCGATCTCATCTCTCACCCTCTGGGAATGTCAGTTCCCAATCTGCGGACCCTGAAGTTGACAGCTTGGCTGCTCCAGTTCCAACCTTAATTAGGACTCCCGGTATCTCATCACCGGTCAAGGCCATTTTAGTGGCTGCTCATAAACCTTCCACCAGGCAGGTTTATCGGAGTAAATGGAAGAGATTCTCTATATGGGCAGGACAGAGAACTTTGGATCCTTTCTCGGCACCTATGTCAGCGGTGCTGGATTTTCTAACAGACCTCTTTCATCAAGGGGCTAGTTCTTCCACGATTAAGGTACAATTGGCAGCTATCTCGCATTATCACATTGGTCATGACACAGCTCCTTATGACGCAAATTATGCAAAACATTTCTCAAAGGAGTTTTTTTGTTAAGGCCTCCAGTCAAGGAGGTTGTACCGCCTTGGGACTTGTCTTTAGTCCTGCAGGCCCTTACTGCTCCTCCCTTCGAGCCTGCAGCTTCTTCTGATTTAAAGTACCTTTCCTGGAAGACTGCCTTCCTGGTAGCTATCACATCAGCCAGAAGAGTGTTTGAGCTTCAGGCTCTGTGTGTCAAACCGCCTTATCTTTCTTTCTTCCCTGATAGGGTGTGCCTCAGGACCAATCCATCTTTTCTTCCGAAGATCTCTTCTGAATCCAATATTAACCAGTCAATCAATTTACCGGTGTTTTTTCCCAAGTACTCAAACAAAGGAGAATACAAATTGCATTCCTTGGATGTTCATAGACAATTACGTTTTTATATTAACAGAACAGCTGGCCACAGGAAATCAGATCAGCTGTTCGTCTCCTTTGCTAAATTTGCTCTGGGTAAAGCAGTATCTAAAGTCACTCTATCTAAATGGATTGCTAATTGTATTCTGCAGGCATATGACACTTCAGGCAGACCTGCTCCTCAGAGGGTTACGGTTCATTCTACTAGGGCAGTTTCCACGTCAGCCGCCTTTAAGTCCCGTGTATCATTGGATGATATCTGCGCGGCAGCTACTTGGGCCTCGCCTCATACTTTTATTTCTCATTACAAGGTGGATGTTGTTTCTAGAGGAAGAGCATCCTTTGGCTCAACGGTGCTCCGGAACATCCTTCCATGACGGCCGCCCAAGATTCAGGTAGCTAGGGACTCTGTCCCACAGGTTGCAGACGAATGAAGTCTGCCTACTTCAGATTTAGAAGTTATGTACTCACCATAACGTTCCATCTGAGTAGGTGACTTCATTCGGATGCAACCATCCCCCCCTCCATCCCCCTGACCTTTTTAGAGCGAGTATTTATGCTGTTTTAGTGTACTGTTGTCAGTATTTTGAGGCAAACTCAATCTGAGGTCAGTCAGGGCTTGGCAAGGGATTATGGGTAAGAGGGAGGAGCTAGGAGCTCGGAGCCTAAGCTTTTGAATTGCCGGCTCGGATCCGAGGTCGGATCCGATACCCACAGGTTGCATCCGAATGAAGTCACCTACTCAGATGGAACGTTATGGTGAGTACATAACTTCTAATTCTTTGATTCTTCCCCCTTTCGAACCTGCAGCCTCCTGTTCTTTAAAATTGCTATCATGGAAGACTCTCTTTCTGGTAGCTATTACTTCAGCTAGAAGAGTTTCAGAACTTCATGCACTCAGCTGTCGACCTCCTTATTTGTTTTTCCATAAGGACAGGGTATCTTTACGAACCAACCCGTCATTTTTACCTAAGATAGCCTCAGCGTCTAACCTAAATCAAAGCATTGACCTCCCTGTGTTTTTTCCAGAATATTCTAACAGGTCTGAACAAAAATTGCATTGGCTAGATGTTCATCGTCAGTTAAGGTACTATTTGGATAGAACCAAACAATTCAGAAAATCTGACCAGCTGTTTGTCTCTTATGCAGAAGGCAGAAAGGGACTTTCAGTTTCAAAGGTATCATTATCTAGATGGCTAACATCTCTGATTTCCCTTGTTTATGAAATTAGACACCAAAAGCTGCCTAATAAACCTAAGGCCCATTCCACCAGAGCTTTGGCTACTTCTATAGCCTTCCAAGACAGACTGCCTATTGACACCATTTGTGCAGCGGCTACTTGGGCTACTCCTCACACTTTCATTTCTCATTATAAGTTGGATTTAGCTTCTAGGCATAGAACTAACTTTGGTTCCACTGTTCTCAGGAGTCTGTTCCGTTAGGCCACCCGAGACAAGGTGCTAGGGACGCGGTCCCATCCAGCAAGAATGAAGGCGAGATAGACAACTTAACATATAGAAGTTATGTTCTTACCATAACGTTCCATGTTAGTTGTCTTCTTCGCCTTCTTCTTGCGTCCCACCCTCCTTCCCCCTGGCCTGGACAGACCTAGAGGAGTTTTGATTGTGACCTCTCTTTCTACCACCTCTTTACTTTAGGTATATGCTCTGCGGTGCATATTTTCCTGGATCAGGACGTAGGTCACCCTTCTCTTCTCCCTTGTTTATAGAGGTGGACTTTGTTTCTAGTTATTCTGCTACTGATATAATCTGGGCCTAGCTTACAAACGAGATCTGAGGTAACTCACGCCTAGCATTGTGGGATATAAGGGGAGCCTCGAGCCGGTGGAACCAACTCTCGAGCTTTTAGAGTGGCCGAGTCGGAGCCGAGGTCGGCTCCGAACCCATCCAGCAAGAAGAAGGCGAGAAGAAGACAACTAACATGGAACGTTATGGTAAGAACATAACTTCTATTTTTAAAAGATGTCAGTGCGGACAGAAGATGTCTGTCACAGACAACCATAGCTCCTGTGTCTACTGTCTTGGCCCTCTCCATCTTCAGCAGGACTGCTCCATATGTCACTCCTTTAGTGGAAGGGTCATGACAGATAGGCGCAGGAAGCTTATGGACAGGGGTCTTCTGAAGCCTGCTTTTCAGGAGGCTTTAGATAAGTCAGACCAGACTTCTAAATCTTCGAAGGAGTCGAAGACTTCGGAGCCTACGTCATCGGCTCCAAGTTCTTCTTTTAAAGTTCATTCACCGGTTCCACAGGCTTCGGGGCCGAGTATTGAACTAGTGTCTGTCACCGAGCCTCGAGTCTTGGAACCGGTGACAGAACTGCCACCTCCTGCTCTTTTGAGGTCGGCACCGTCTTCGATTTCTTCGACACGGTCTTCCAGGCCCCTCTCCGACACCGACGTAGACCGTGTGGTGCAGAAGCTGATGGAGAACACGGCCCTGTCCAAACTTATTGCAGTCTCCTCTCAGTTGGTGTCGAGACTCAAAGGCCTTCCCTTGTCTCCATCTGATCCTCCTCCTAGGCCTGTTCAGCCCTCGGAGCCGGGAGACGCTGATTTATTGATTGTAGAGCCCTTGGTGCTGGATCCGTCTCTTTCTTGGTCGGCACCATTAACCTCGACTTCGTCAGAACCTCTCCCGGACTCGCGGAGCCGACGATCTATCCTTGGTTCCGGGACCGAGAGCTGAACCAATGTTTCGGTGCCGACTCTCCCTCTCGGTGCCTCGGCACGGATCACCTCGGCTCCGTCCTCGGGATCGGTGCCCCTGGCTTCTGCTTCGGAGATTCCTCCGCGTTCTTCGGAACCGGGGGATTCTTCGGCTCGGGGTCTGGGGGCCTTCGATCTTATGAGGAAGGTATTGTCTTCCCAGACAACTACCTCAGCAGAAGCAGTGTCTCCCTCCCATAAAGGCCCGTTGTCCTCTTCTGCACCTACGGCTACTCAAAAGCGTCGAGCACCAGTGTCTCAGCCGCTCCCAGGGGGAGCCCCCTCTTCCTCGGAGGCTTCATCGGATGCCCCCCCCCGAGGAATTCCCGAGGAAAAGATTGTGTAAGAGGAGGCACTTGGATTCTCCACAAGAATCCTTAACATCGAACACTGACTTGGATGAGTCAGAAGGGTCCCCAAAATCACCCTCGGAGGATGTCTCCTTTTCTGACATCCTGGAGATCCTAAAACAGAGAGGTGATTGGCAAGCCCTACCCCCTTCTGAGGATGAGTCAGTCTTGCTGAAGGCATTCGGTGCTCGCCCTTCTTCCTCCTGGGTCACTCCGCTTTTTGATGAGTTAATGGATTTGATTGCTCGAAGGGCGTGGGAGACACCTGACACAGTGGAGCCAGTTCCCAGAAAGCCTAATAAGTATATTACGGCCCCTCAGGATAAGGCATACCTCACAAAGGGAGTTCCAGTGGACGCTATGGTGGTGGCAGCTGCCGCTAAAAAGGAGATGTCTAAATCTTCCTCATCTGTCCATCCGCCTAACAGAGATTCTAGGACCATGGACAGATATGGGAAGCGCATTTTTAGTTCAGCGACTTTTTCCATGCGATCGCTGAACTATTTGACAAATTTCACACGTTTACATAGGGATCTAGTCAAAGAGTTGGGAGATACCCTCCAGGGTACTACAGATGCTGCTGTCACAGATAAGGTTACAGCACAGCTCAATACCCTTACATCAATTGTAAACTCGTCCATGAGGCTCATCTCGTATGCAGCCGAAGGGTCGAGTAGGGCTGCAGCTTCAGAGATTGCTCTCCGTAGACAATCCTGGATGCGCTTATGCTCCTTTGCGGAAGCCTTCAAGTCTTCCTTTACTAACGCCCCTTTTGATGGTGCCACTCTCTTTGGCTCCAAAGTAAAGGAGACCCTTACCCGGTGAAAGCAAGAGGGAAAGACTCTGTCTGCTGTCGGAGTCCGTTTTTCCACCCCATCCAGACCGTACCCCAAAGGGCAACGAGGTGGAAAAATGTGGTTTCGTAAACCCCAGGGTTCTTTCCCAAGCACACAGGGTGATGCCCCCTCCAGAGGCAGAGGGGGGCAGAAGTGGAAGACGTCGTCCTGGCGGCAGAGGGGGTCCGCAAAACCAAGGCGACAGGGATACGGTCCCTGGGAAGCCTTTCCAGCACTCCTGAAGGGAGGCCCGACTGTCCTGCTCTGGAGGCAGTCGGGTCGCTAGCTTTATACCCTCAGGCCTGGCAAAGTCTTACCTCAGACAGATGGGTAAAAAGCATTATTACCAGAGGTTACAAAATTCCATTTCTATTTCCCCCGTTACCGCAGAAAAGATTCCCAGATCTACCGCCCCATCTGCGAGAACCTGCAGCTATAGAAATTTCAAAGCTGCTAGAAAAAAGAGTCATCCAACCAGTCCCGGCGGACCAAAGAGGATTCGGAACTTACTCAAGGTTCTTTTTAGTTCCAAAAAAGACAGGGGACTGGAGGCCAATTCTGGACCTAAGCAAGCTCAATACCTTTGTGAAGAAAGAAAAGTTCCGGATGGTCACGCTTCAATCGATCCTTCCATTCTTACAGAAGAACGACTGGATGTGCTCAATAGATCTCAAGGACGCATACTACTGCATCAAAATGGCCAGAGCGTCCAGGGATCACTTGCGCTTCAGGCTGGGAGCCAGTCACTATCAGTTTCGGGCCCTGCCCTTTGGTCTAACCTCAGCCCCCAGGGTTTTCACCAAATGCATGGCAGTGGTAGCGTCTTACTTGAGACGCCTAGGATTCCGGGTGTTTCCATATCTGGACGACTGGCTCCTTACTGCCACCACCGAGTGTCGACTGATACAGGCCAGGGATTACACACTCGACCTTTGTGTTCTATTCGGAATTTCCATAAATTTCGAAAAATCTGCCTTACAGCCGTCACAGCATATCTCATTCATAGGAGCAGATTTGGATACCCGTTACTTGATTCTAAGACTTCCCCCAGAAAGAATAGTCTCTCTACAAAATCACATATCTCTACTCCTGTTGTCCAAGAAATCCCCGGCCAAACTGGTTCTAAAAGTCTTGGGACTCATGTCAGCTTCCCTCATTGCAATTCCCTTGGGCAGACTACACATGAGAGTTCTTCAATGGCTGCTGTTCGCACAATGGTCGTTCCAACAGTTACCGCTGACACACGAAATTCACATCACAAACACCTGCAAGACGCACCTGTCTTGGTAGCTACAGAATTGCAATCTCATCGGCGGCCGGCCGTTTGTGCTACCCACTCCAACAGCTACAGTGACCACGGATGCTTCCCTGATAGGGTGGGGGGGGCATCTTTCAGGGACAGACAGTCCAAGGCGAATGGACCAATCTAGAGTACAACCTGCACATCAATGTTCTGGAGATGAGGGCAGTGTTTCTAGCGTTGCAACACTTTTCTCCCCTTCAACTTCTAGGGACCATTGCAGTTCAAACGGACAACATGTCCATAGTCTGGTACATAAACAAGCAAGGGGGAACCAAATCTTACCAGTTATGCAGAGAGGCCATGAGAATTTGGCAATGGGCAGAGTCCACGGGTCGCTTTCTGATAGAAACGCACATCCCGGGGTTATCCAACGTCATAGCGGACAGGTTGAGCAGAGCCATTCTGTTACCTCACGAGTGGTCCCTCAAACAGACAATAGCGGACAGGATATTCCGCAAGTGGGGCCAGCCTTGCTGCGATCTGTTTGCGTCTCCAATGAACGCCAAATGCAGAAGCTACTTTGCCCTGTTACCCCCACCAGGGGAAGTCCCCAGGGACGCTCTGATTCACGATTGGCCCCCGGGTCTCCTGTACGCCTTTCCCCCTATACCTCTGATACCGAGATTTCTCCAGAAAGCCAATAATCTGGAAAGGACCGTAATTCTCATTGCCCCATTCTGGCCTCGTCAAATTTGGTTTCCCTTTCTTCAAGCACACCAAATACGGGAGCCCTGGATCCTGGACCCGGAGCCAGATCTACTGACCCATTCGTCAGGGGCTCCCCACCCATCGCTCCTGTCCCTCAGATTAGCAGCTTGGCTGCTCCGCTTCCCTTCTTAGCCAGGTCTGATCTTCTTTCTCCTGCGGTTCAGAACATTCTAGTAGCCTCTCATAAAGCTTCCACTACAAAAATTTACACTAGTAAGTGGAAGCGTTTTGTATACTGGGCAACTGCACAGCATTTAGATCCCTTAATAGCCCCACTAAACAAAGTTTTAGAGTTTCTATCCATGCTATTTCACCAAGGAGCTTCTTCTGCCACCTTGAGGGTTCAGTTGGCTGCTGTTTCCAACTTTCATGTAGGGGAGAATGGAGCGCCTATTATGACTCATAGGCTTTGTAAGGCCTTTCTAAAAGGATCCTTTCATCTTAGACCACCAGTCAGGTTTCCTACAGCTCCGTGGAATCTAAACCTTCTCTTATCCCAACTAATGCTACCACCTTTTGAACCAGCCTCTTCCTGTTCCTTAAAGTTCTTGTCCTGGAAAACTCTCTTTCTAGTAGCTATCACGTCAGCCAGACGAGTGTCAGAACTTCAAGCTCTTTCCATTAAGCACCCATATTTAATTTTTCACCCAGATAGGTTATCCTTACGCACCAACCCTTCCTTTCTTCCCAAGGTTTGTTCAGTCAACAACATTAATCAATCCATTGAACTCCCCACTTTTTTCAAAAACCATTCCAATAAGCTGGAATATATGTTACACAAGTTGGATGTTCATAGACAACTCAGATTCTATCTAGATAGAACGAAGGATCACAGAAAAGCAGACCAGCTCTTTATAGCCTTTGCGGACAACAAAAAGGGCATGGCAGTGACGAAGCGTACTCTCTCCAAATGGCTATCTGATTGTATTACCTTTGTTTATATGGCTGCTGATCAAAGTTTGCCCACCAAACCGAAAGGACATTCTACTAGATCAGTCTCTACATCTCTGGCTCATGCGGCCCGCCTACCTTTGGATACTATTTGTGCGGCCGCCACTTGGTCTAAACCACATACGTTCATCACTCATTACAAAGTGAATAGGATTTCCAGGGACAGGGCAACCTTTGGTTCCACTGTGCTCAGGAACGTTCTTCCGTGAGTCTCTCAGGGTCACGGAGCTAGGGACGCTACCCAGGTGTAAGAACAAACGGCGAGATTGAACACTCTCACATAAAGAAGGTATGTCCTTACCATAACGTTCCATGTGGAGTGTTTATCTCGCCTTTGTACTTACATTCCCACCCTCCCACCCTCAGGTCAAGAAGAACTTCCGGTTTAGAGGTCTGGTTTGGTTCTCCCGCTACTGATTTCTCTCTGTTGTGCTGCTGGTTTCAGTTACGCCCTGGTATGTATGTATGTATGTTTACATTCTTGTTGATGGATCTGGTATTGTTTTGCAAACTAGATCTGAGGTAAGGGCAGAGGGAATTGTGGGAGATAGGTTGGTCTCGAGCTTCTTCTTGATGCAGAGCTTTGCTAAGCGGCCGACTCGGAGCCGAGGATCGGCTCCGAACCCAGGTGTAAGAACAAAGGCGAGATGAACACTCCACATGGAATGTTATGGTAAGGACATAACTTCTTTTTCTAGCTTATTTTATTGTTTTACCCTGTCTAATGTCTGTAAAATGAAAAAAGCGTGATCTAACATATACTATAGCAGCAAACAAGATCTGAGGTAATTGGGGTTGGTACTTTCTGGGTAAAGGAGAAGCTCAAGAGTTCTAAGTTGCCACGAGCTTTTGCAACAGCTGAGATGGATACAATGGTTGGGATCCGAACCCATCAGCTGAGGAAGAATAAAAATGGACAACACAGATGGAACGTTATGGTAAGTACATAACTTCTTTTTTACTCCCACATCTCTAGAATGTATTCTTGTCATAGCCTGGGAGCTGACATTTAGACTCCAGAAATGAATCTTCTGAGCAGTAGTTTTTCAAGTGTTCCATTAGGTCAAGAAAACCTGTGCTAAAAAATTATATATGCAAAAGTGACAATAGAATTTCACATTGATCCAACATGTTTTGTAGTACTGATGTTTCCTCGTGTGCTGTGAAGGGCTTTTTTTATTAGCCAAGGTTGTTGTTCTATCAGCTTGTCTTGGTTGAGAACCTCTTTAATGTATTGTTTCTTAAGGGGGAATTGTATCTAAAGCCTTCAAAGTAATCTGTGGTACTAAATGCAATACTTTTTATATAAAAATGTTTTTGTGACTTCAGATCATTGCTCCAGACCCAAAAAACATGTGTCTACTAAATTTGAAAAAAAAGGAGAGAAAGTGCACATAGCACATGTTTATAAATAAAACATACTTCTTTTTTTACCATAAAATGCTTTGGGAACAGAATTTCATTTTTTTTGTATGTTTTTTTCCTTCTGTTGACCATCAAACATACCCTCAGTCAGGCAGTTCACTATCTAGTGAAGGCCATTATCCAGGAAAAGCTGTGAATATGCTTTGTGCTCTGTCTGGCATCCTGGCATTGAAATCCTTTTTAGTTATAGCCTAGCACCTCCAATAGTAGTGATGTCAGCACTCTCATCATCACAAGGATTGCCTGTGTCCCTGTATCAGTACATGCATGCTCCTCCATATGTACCATTAAAGCTGTCCTCATTACTTGGGTGGTCACTCCCACTTCTTCCCCTGCACTGGATCCTTGCATCGTGAGAAGCTCCTAGTCTGCGTCTGAATGTATGTCACTGAAGCAGTGGCATGAGCCAAGCAGGAAACACCATTACTCTAACCCCCCCCCCCATGATACACATGCTCATCCTAGCTGGCTGAGTCATCAAATGTCTGAGCTGCTATTTGAATGTATGTTGCTTGATCTGTAGTCAGGTCTTTATCTTTCAATACAATTTAACCACCAGTGTAGGTAGCAGACTTACATGTTGATGTATAAACTGTGTGTGGCAAAAAAGGCCAAAGTATCAGCCCACCTACCTGGTCATCAAACAGATGAATAAATAAATAAAAAGGTTGACCATAAATATATTTCACTGTTAGGGCAATGAACCTTTTCTCTCTTCTCCTTACTAGTATCAAGTGCCTTACTTTGTTTTTCTTTTTAGCTTCCAAAACAAGAATGTTTTAAACACTATAAGTATATAATTTACTTTAGCCAAAAAGTCCTTGCATAGTTGACAGCATAATTTGCATAACTGAGAATGCATCTTGGGTATTAGTGGAAACAGTAAATAGTGATAACTTCGGATTACTGATCTGTAACTTTTATTTCAGATGAAAACCAGAAGATTTGCATGACTGCTTTTCCTTTTGCAAAGGATTGCCTCCAGATGTTTAGCAGAAGTGTTATACTTCGTCCTGTTTGTTCTTTTGTTAGCCTAACACTTGCTGGTAATAGTAAGTATAGATTGTGGTCAACAGTTGCTATTTGACATTTTTTTAATTAAACCATTCTTACAAATAAGTGCAATTCCTTTGCATTGCATGACATCTAAAGCATTGTGTTTAGGATCTGAGAGGTAGTATTGTGATAGGGTGAGTGCAGTAGGTGTTACATTTAGAACTTGTAGCTTCCAGATGTTAAACTTCTAACAGTTTTGTTTTGAGGCAGGACCCTTCATCCACGCAAATCAGCATACACTTAGCAGCAGAATATACAAGGTGGTGCTTCCACACTTTCTTCATTTATTTCTTGATGATGACACATTTTACTGTGCTTGGAGATAATGATCATTGGAAAGAAGCATATTATTTTGCTCGTTATAGTTATTTATTTGTTGCTTGATTGTTTTTGCTTACTGGGATAGTCTGTCTTGGTGCTTGACCCCTTTTTAGCGGAGGCCATTGGAGATAAGCTCCAGAGAAGGACTAATACAAATCATTAAATACAAGACGTTGCAAAATTAGTGGCTGTACAGTTTTTACAATATTTGTTTTTTAAACAAGAAGCATCTGTACTGAATTGTCACTTATGACATAGGCAATCATACATTTATATAAATTAAAACAAACCATATTGACATATTTTCAGTTGCAAATATTATATATCACTTATAATCTTCTGTACAGCCTGTCCAGAACATCTTTTCCCATTTTTTTGTACATCAGGTCAGGGTGTGACTTCAACAGTGACAATCATCTAGAGCCAAGGTTTGTCAGTCAAAGATTACATAGCTCATTCAATTTCTGCCTTTCCTTAAACCTCATTCAGTTATGCTGATAGGCTGACCATCACCAAACCAAACTCGAATGCGGAAATGGCCATAGCCGTGGAAACGGACGGTCTTCGTTTTTAGTCTTTTAGCTTTGTATAAGATTAATGTAAAGTTTTGTCCGATTTACCGACTGGCTGTTTGTAATCTAAGCAATATATTGATTGGCTTTCCATTCAGTCAATATTTTGACTGGCGTAGACGCGATTGCGGACAGCCTTACCCTGGAGTGTATGATTTTTATTTTTATCTTTATTTATTTCCCATTTTGATAATTCATTGTCCATTAGTAGTTTAATTAAGAACCAAATGGCCCAGATGGGTTGGTCATAATATTTATCACTTTGCTTAGCCTTGGCATGATTGTGAATGAGGACTTTTTTCAATAATATTGTCTAGCCACTATCCACAGCCGCGAAGGTGGACCGATCTAAGTATTTATCTATTCATTACACATATACATTTATCATAAAGTGTCACGAAGACTGTTGGTAATATTTCATGACATATACATATATATATTTAATTCACATAAGGCTTCCCACACTGACGTTCGTCTTCTAACGGTTCTTTCAACATTGCTGTTCCAGTCTAGGAACTGCTTTGTTTAACTCTTTGACTATTGGTCACTCAAACCTTTTCTTAACCTAGGATTGGTTAGATGCATATTTTGCTATTATACTTCCTGGTTTTATGTCTGGCACTTCTGATTTGTCAATTTTTTAAGGTGTGCCAGCTGTAACCAACATGATTGGCTATTTATTGTTATTTTAACCAATAAGGACCTTTGTACTTTATGATCTGAAGAAGACGAAGTCTCGCCGAAAGCGCTCATCTATGTACTTAGACCTTTTGTTTGTTTTCTAATTAAATTACGTTTGCTTTTATGCTTCAGTTGTCTTTTTATACAGCCTCAGCTGTGGTCCTGCTTTAGAATTTTTCTCTGTTTTTGCTTCATTTTGACCTGAAACATCTTCGGTGTGAGTAAGATATATATTTTTCTATATTCTGTATCATGGCTAGAAGAAAATAATTTCCTTAGTTACACCAATTTGCTCATCCATTATTTCTGACAAAGTAGTCTGCAGGGAATTTTTAAAGTCTGCTAACTCAATACATTCCCAAAAAATATGTTCCCAATTATGTCTTTCTTTTCCATCACATCTCCAATATTTGAATCTCCCTGAGGAAACATTCTTGGGAGTGTGAGTGGGATATAAAAAATACCTATGCAAACACTTCCCAGCAAAGATCCTAAATATTCTAGACTTTGTTGCATATTTGGAAGCCATACATATATCCTTCCATTGTTCCTTTGTGAATTGCTTATCCAGTCTCTACTAATGATCCTTTCTAACCCCCTCTGATTGATTCCTATGGTTATCATGCAATACTTTATATGCCCTCCTACTTATCCCTTTTTACCAGCAGCTTCTGTAGTAGAGTACTAAAAACTCTACCAGTGCTGGTCTTTCACTTAGGATCCCTATATTCCTTTCTCTTTGCCTATACTCTGTTATCAATCCTTGATAGGGAAGACAATCTCTAGCCTGTAGTCAAAATGAATTGTTGACATCTTCCCATTCTGTTACCTTTCCCCTCTCTAATTATTTTATCCTAATACATTGGTACCTTTGCCAGTTTTCTCCAGTAAATTCCAGACCCCTCTTGCCTCTTCTGTGTACCCTAATTGCAGATATCCCTATTGGCAGAATCTCCTTTCTCCATTCATATGTTGGCTTAGTTCTTAGAATACTTTCTACTACTTTACAAATATAATATTCTGTATGTTTATTGTTATTTTCCTTAACGATTTGCATCAGAAATCCCAGTATCTCCTTATTTCTTGAGCCCCTCCCTGTTTCATCATCATCCCTTTCCACTTTGAATTATAGTTTACCGCTTGTGCTGTCTGCTAAGGGCATTAACTGTGTAGCTCTGAAATAACCCTACAAATCAGATTATTTCAAACCACCTTGTTCTATTTTAAGGATCAACTTATCCCACTTGACTCTTGCTCTCTTCCCCTCCCAAATAAAATCCTTCATCTCTAATCATTTCTGTTTACAACTTCTCCTCTGGTTGATAAAAATATACCTGACCTTTGTATAAAACTAAAGGGACTAAAACATTTTAACAGCTTGTATCTTGCTATCCATATCCGTATAACAGGGCTTCCAGTTTCTAATTTTTTGTATTATGTTTTGTTTAGTCTCTTCCCACATATCGTTAGCTGACATAACTGAATCCTTTTTTTTAATCCATGCTCCTAAGTACTTCCTTTTATCATGTCCCCATAAATATTGATATTGCTGAATTAGATTGTGTGTGGGTACATAATTTACAGCTATTGCCTTTGTTTTAGCTTCATTAATTTTCTATCCCGAAAATGTTTGAAACAGCATCAAAATGTTCCACAACACTGACATGTCTTTTTCTGGTTTTATCAGGTATAAAATAATATCATCTGCAAATACAGACAGCTTTTATTGACTAGCATACCAATTATATCCTTGAATTTATGTGTGTCTCATTTTCTTTGCCAATGGTTCTAAATATAGTGCAAATAACAAAGTGGAAAGAGGACACCCCTGCCTGGTTCCTCTGCTCAAACAGAAATTATCAGAGAGGAACCCACCCATTTTATTTTTTTGCCTCTAATCCCTCATATATCCTCCTAATTGACCTTATAATTTTATCAGGGAATGCAAATGCTTCCATTGCCCTGTTCATAAACTCCAAGTTTATTCTGTCAGATGCTTTCTCTGCATCAAGACCCACCATCATCAGTGGTGTTTTCTTACATTCATCTTCTCTCTGGATCTTCAGTGTTCTGTTAATGTTGTCAAACGTATACATTCCCTCCACAGAACCATATTGTTCCATGTCTGTCAACATGGGCATCACCTTTTCCATTCTTTTAATCATTATAAATCTAAGCACTTTATAATCATGGTTTAGGATTGAAATAGGTTCATAGGTGTGTACTAGGCTAATGGCCCTGGAGCCTTTACAAGCCTAGCCCGTAGGATTACCCTGGCATAGTGCCACCTGACTTTAGTTCTCAGTGTGTCTGTCGAGTAGAGTGATCCCCGGGGTGAATTTTCTATTTCCCATCCACTCATCAAGATTTATCTTGAAGAGGGCCAGTGAGGTGCTCTGTTTGACATGTATGGGAAGTCTGTTCCATAGCATGGGTAGTCTCTGGGTTATGAACCTGTCCCTCCAGCATGTTCTGTCGATTGTGGTAATGAGGTTGAGGTCTCTGGAGCGTGTGGTGTGGAGGGATTGGGATTTCTTTAGATGTAGCATTTGTAACAGAGATGGGTCAGACATGGCTTTGTAAGTCAAGCAGAGATCGCCTCTAAGTAGTTGATATGAGACAGAGAATAGTTGGAGTTTTTTGAGTCTGTCCATATAGGACAAGTGTTTAAGGCCTAGGATCCTCTTTGTGAGCTACTTTTGTGGCCTCTCCAGTTGTTGCAGGTGTCTAGTGAGGTACATTCCAAATGGGGCATTGTACTTGATGATTGGCCTAATTAGGGAAGAGTAATGGGAGACAATGACCTCTTTCTTCCTGGATGCAAAACTCTTAGTAGTGAGATGTGTCACATAAGACTTTCTGACCACAGTGGCAATGTGGTGGTCAAAACAGAGGTTGCTGTCAACCTGTGTTCCCAGATCTCTTATAACGCCTTCTGTGTTCAGTGGACTACCATCAATGTGGTAATTCATGGGAACTGGGTTTTTCCCAAAGGGGATGATGATACATTTTTTGGCATTGAGCTTAAAGCCATGGTTCTGACACCAGTCATTGATCTCAGTGAGGCCTTTCTGTAGGATATCAGCATCACATGGGGAGTTAATAATGGCTCCCAGCTTGCAATCATCTGCAAACTTTGTCAGCCGGAGTCCCTTTGTGTTGGCCTGGACTTCTGAAAAGTAGATACCAAACAGGAGAGGACCCAGGACCGATCCCTGTGGGACTCCACTGGTGACTGGTCGGCAGTCTGACTTGGAGTCAGCTACTTTCACACTATGGGTTCTATCTGTGAGCCAGTTTGCAACCCACCTAGTTATAGGGGTGATGCCTAGCTTAGTGAGTTTTTCTATGATTCCTGAATGGGGAATGGTATCAAAGGCCTTGGCCAGATCAAGGTAGGCTGTATGAACCACCTTGCCTTCATCCACAGCTCTGGTGACTGACTCAAAGAAGTCGACCAAGTTGAGCAGGCATGATCTACCCTTCACAAAACCAAAATGTGTGGGATCCAGAGTTTGGAGATTCCCTATATCCTTGTTCATCATGTATACAAACCATTTTCTTCATGTAAGTCTTTTATGAATAATCAGTCGATGAATAACACTACTACTAGGGATTCTAGATTAAGGTTTGGTACTAGATATAAAAATAATGTTGGTTCTGTATGTGAGAGCATACATAGAAACTTGAAATATCTAACGGTTGATGAAAAAACTACTTCCATTGTAGGCGAATCTCCTCAGTTTTTCTTTAGGAGTGCCCTAAATTTGAAAAGGCAATTATGTGGAATGAGAGGATTTGATACAGGCAGTGTGACATCTATAAGAACTGGCACATATACTTGTCGAAACTGTCATGCTTGTGCTGTCTTTCAACATCCCAAATTGAATTTTATTTTTAAACCACATTCCTATATGGACTGCTCTACTCAGCATGTAATCTATCTAGCTACATGTAATTTATGTACATGTTTTTATGTAGAAAAAACTAACAAAAAGTTAAAAGACAGAATAATGAGGCACTTATATGCATTAGCCAAACATATTTTAGAACATCAGGGACATACATTTCATTTAGAGTGCTGCAATGTATACATCCTAACTGTGGGGGAGGGGTAATTTAGCCAACTGTACAGAAAAAGCTGAATTAGACTGGATATTGAAGTTGCAAGCCGATAGGTATCCAGGGTCAAATGGATGTATTCCCCTTAAACCAGCCTTGGAGGGGTATAAGTTAGTTTATTAAATGAATTATTTTTGATTGGATGTGAATTTGCAGTGATCGCTGAAGATTGGTTAGTCATGATATTTGAATGTGTTATTTAAATGGATTAATGTACACTGTTTTTAGATCCGATAAAGTGTTTGTTTATAACGTGAAAGTACTTGTCTTTTATTAAAGTATTTTGATGCTGTTAGCTGTCATGGTCCTGCTGCTTGTTTTCTGTTTGCCACTATTTACGAGTGTGCAGTTGGGATCTTCAGTGACTGTTGGCTCGACGTTTTGTTTTGTTTTGTTTAATTAATATAAGTACTCCTGTTTTCCTTTGTGCCAGGTATTCATCTGAATAACTATCCTGAAAACCTTTCTTTATCAAATTCACATGTTCAGTTCTTTCCAGATGTCTCTCTTGTAACATAGCTGTTTGCACTCTACATTTTTTAATATAGTTCACTACTGTTTGTTTTTTGTATATATCTGTGAGAGCATTAACATTTAAAGATAGTATCAAAAGGGTCATTATGTTGAAAAGTTATTATTCCCACCTTTTATTTGTAACAGCTTTCTTGTTAAATATCTAGTTCCAGATTTTCTGTTACATGCACACGCTAATCTTTGGCAGGTTGACCTTTTATACAGTTGTTTATTGTCATATCCATTTGAGCCTATGTCATACCTTACATAACTTTTTGTTTTATTGAAAACCCTCAAACAAAATAACAGATGTTAAGTTTTCAATCTCACCTTCATTCTTGCTGGATGGGTTCGGAGCCGATCCTCGGCTCCGACTCAGCACTTGCTAAGCTCGAGAGTCACTTTTACCAGCTCGAGGCAGCCCCCTATCCCATGATGCAAGGCGGTAATTACCCAGATCTCGTTTGCCGCTTCGCTAATGAGGTCATCTTTTTTTCCAGCTCCTGGTAAGTGATTTTATATTGTTATTTGTGAGGAAATTTAGATCCAATTCCCTAAATTTTATTCTTTATAGTCTCTTTAGTGAATCCTTATTCACTTAGCTCCATACCCTTTCTCCTCAACCCTTATTCTTAAGTTTCTAGTGTTTTGGGCCTTAGGCCTTACCCTCCCTTACAGTTCTTGTCAGGATTTTTCCTAGGTGTGGGTGTTGTGTTGTGTATTACAGCTGTGTCTTACACTTCTAAGTTTGTTTATCAGTGTCTTTCTGTCTGAGTGTGTGTGTGTGTGTGTGTGTGTGTGTATTTAGGACTCAGACATGTCCAAAGATACTAGGGTCTCAGGTTTCAAGAAGTGTGACTCTTGCTGTCAGAAGATGTCTCTGACAGACGGTCACACTTATTGTATTTATTGCCTGGGACCCCTACACCTGCAGGACTCCTGTGCTATCTGTCATTCCTTTAGCCAGAGAGTCCTGCAGGAACGTAGAAATAAATTGATCCTCAGGGGTCTCCTTAAGCCTGAGAGCTCCCTGGCCAAGCTCGGCTCCGGGAAGCCCTCTAAGCCTTCCAAGACCCAGGCTTCGGTGTCCAAGTCTGTGGTCTTGGTTCCGACTCTGCCGGAGTCGACATCGGCTCTGTCCGGAGCCGAGCCTTCCTTAGTGGAAGCTTCAGTATCGGCGCCGTTCGGCACCGATACCCTGGCTCTGGCTGGAGCCGACGCCCTAGTGTCGAAGCATGTCTCGGCTCCGGCTGGAGCCGAGATATCTTTGTCTCCACTCGAAGCCGACAAGTCGTCGGCTCCATCTGGAGCCGAGGTTTCTTCGGCTCCGATGGCTCCGACCAAAAAGAGGTCTAGATCTCCTTCTTTGGAATCTATACACTCGGCTCCAGCCTCCCCCCTGCTTTCGGAGCGGAGCCATCGGAGCCAATCATCGAGGTCTTCCAGGCTATCAGACCATGATTTAGAGAGAGTGGTGAGTAGGCTATTAAAATCACAGGCACTAGCCCAAATGCTCCATAGCCCGTCTCAACAGACGACTGCTATTCTACACCCTCCTGAAATTCCTCCTTCGACTCTCCTTCAGAGTTCGGAGCCGGAAATTATTGGTACCGTGACTGTTGCTGCTTCGGAGCCGATACCACACCTTTCGGCTCCGTCGTCCTCGACTCCTATTTCCTCCTTGAGACCTTCCTTGGAGGGATCTGGGCGTCGGGCTTCCCTGGTCGGTTCCGAGGGGGCGAGTGGCATCGGACCCTTGTCCGACCCCGTTCTCCCTCTCGGTGCTTCGGCCTTGGTGAACTCGGCCCCGACATCTGCTTCGGAGCCTTCCCTTTTGGTGGGACCAGGGATCCCTGTTTCTTCGGAGCGGGATCTCTCGGCCCTCCCTGGGAGGGGAGCCTTCGAGGTGATGAGGAGTGTGCTAGCCCCTGAGCTCAGTCAGCAGTCGGTTCCTTTAGCTCCTCCCTCTACGGTGCCTGTAGATACCTCTTCCCGCTCTCTTGCTCCCGGACCCAGAGATCCATCGCCCCAGGTCTCCCCATTGGGAAGAACTTCCTCTTCCGAGGTTTCTCCTGATACTTCAGGTGAACCCCCGCGTAAGAGGACCTGCAAGAGGAAGCACTTAGACTCCCCTGAGTCTACAACATCGGATACCGATTTGGATGAGTCGGAGGGGTCCCCAAGATCCCCCTCTGAGGATGTCTCCTTTTCAGACATCCTTGAGCTCCTGAAACAGAGGGGGAACTGGCCCTCCATTAACCCCTCTGAGGATGAATCGGTATACCTGGAGGCTTTTGGATCTCGACCCTCCACCTCCTGGGTGTCTCCGCCTTTCAACCCTCTCATGGAGGTCATAGCTCGAAAGGCGTGGGCATCTCCTGATTCGGTGGAACCAGTCCCCAGGAGACCTTCAAAATTTATTACGGCTCCCGCTGAAAAGCAGTTTCTTACTAAAGGTGTCCCGGTGGTGGTGGCGGCCGCCACCAAGAAGGAACTTGCAGATCCTTCCGTACCAGTCCATCCTCCTAACAAGGAGTCTAGGACCATGGACAGGTATGGTAAGCGGATGTTTTCCTCAGCGACCTTTGCTATGCGTTCACTGAATTATTTATGTCACTTCACCAGACTTCAAAGGGACATCCTTAAAGAATTAGGTGAAGTAGTACAGGATCCTTCAGCAGCAGGGGATCAGGAAAAGATTGCTTCTCAGCTGGGAATCCTTAATTCCATAACCAACTCCTCCATGCGGCTCATTTCTTATGCAGCCGATGGGGCGAGTAGAGCTGCATGCACAGGAGTGGCTCTCAGACGTCAGTCCTGGATGCGGCTCTGTAATTTTGCAGACCCCTTTAAGGCGTCCTTCACAAACTCTCCCTTTGATGGGTCAACATTGTTTGGCCCTCAGGTGAAGGACACTTTGAACAGGTGTGAACAAAACGGCAAGCCTCTTTCTGCCGTAGGAGTCCGTTTCTCCACCCCTTCTAGGCCTTATCCCAAAGGTCAGAAGGGGGGAAAGATGTGGTTCCGAAAATCTCAGGGAGTCACGCCGGGCGCACGTGGTCAGTTTACCCCCAGAGGCAGAGGGGGTAATAACAATAGACGCCGCCCTAGGGGCAGAGGGGATCCGCAGAACCAGGGCAGTAGAGAGCCTCTCTCTGACAAGCCCTTCCAGCATCCCTGAGGTGTTGCCCGACTGTCCACCCTTGGAGGCAGTCGGGGGGGAGATTGTCGCTGTACCCAGAAGCCTGGTTTTCCCTCTCTCAAGACAGATGGGTACAGTCAATCATATCCGAGGGTTACAAGATTCCTTTCGAGGAAAGCCCCTTCCCTCAGAAAAGTTCCCTTCCAGACATTCCACCCGGTCTAAGGGAAATTGCAAAACTAGAGGTTTCAAAGCTTCTAAAAAAAAGGGCCATCCAGCCAGTTCCAATAGACCATTTAGAGTCCGGAATCTACTCAAGGTTCTTTTTGGTTCCCAAGAAGACGGGAAACTGGAGACCAATATTAGACCTCAGCAGGCTCAACAAGTCTGTCAAAAAGACGAGATTTCAGATGGTCACATTTCAATCGATTTTGCCTTTTCTGGGCAAAGACAACTGGATGTGCTCCGAAGACCTTCAGGATGCGTACTATCACATAAAAATCCACAGACGCTCCAGAAGGTTTCTCCGCTTTTGGCTGGGGACCAGTCATTTTCAATTCAGAGCCCTGCCCTTTGGTCTCACTACAGCCCCCAGAGTGTTCACCAAATGCATGGCAGTGGTCACGGCTCACCTGAGACGTCAAGGATTCCAGGTGTTTCCGTATCTCGACGACTGGCTCCTCTCAGCCACCACCAGGCATCACCTTCTCCAAGCCAGAGATTACACCCTACGTCTCTGCAGTCAGTTGGGAATTTCGGTAAACTTTGAAAAGTCCTCCTTATCGCCCTGCCAATCTATTACCTTTATAGGCGCAAATCTAGACACTACTCGGATGTCAGCAAACCTAACAAGTCAGAGAATCCTAGATATCCAAAACCACGTTCGGATCATCCTTGCCAGCAAAAGGGTACAAGCCAGGTTGGTCCTGAAAGTGTTGGGCCTCATGGCGGCTGCCATCTCACTTCTTCCTCTGGCCCGTTTTTACATGCGTCTCCTACAATGGATGTTGTTCACACAATGGTCCTTCCAGCAGCTTCCCATGCGTCACAAGATCCTGGTGACACAGACCTGCAAGAACCATCTATCCTGGTGGATTTCCTCTCCTCTAGTCCATCAGGGCAGACCATTTGTTCCCCTGGCCCTGGTAGCCACGGTCACTTCGGATGCCTCCCTGATCGGGTGGGGGGGGGCATTATCAGGGCAGGATGGTTCATGGCACGTGGCAACCGTTCGAATACCACCTGCACATAAATGTCCTAGAGATGAGAGCAGTGCTTTTAACGTTGCAAGCCCTCAACGACTTTCTTCCCTTAGGAACTATTGCAGTTCACACGGACAACATGTCCATGTTGTGGTACATCAACAAGCAGGGCAGAACCAAGTCCTATCCCTTGTGTCGAGAGGCTCTCAGACTTTGGCAATGGGAGATCTCCTCTCATCAGTTTCTGGTAGCAACGCATATCCCTGGGAAAACCAGCATAATAGCGGACAGATTGAGCAGAGCTATACTCATGCCTCACGAGTGGTCTCTCAAGCAATCCATAGTGGAGGAGATTTTTCAGAAGTGGGGCTGCCCATGCTGCGATCTTTTTGCTACTCCTCAAAACAGCAAATGCCCAGACTTCTTCTCTCTCTTCCCACTTCCGGGCCATCCCCCCAGAGACGCTCTTACCCAAGATTGGCCCCGGGGACTCCTTTATGCTTTTCCTCCCTTTCCATTGATACCACAGGTACTCCAGAAAGCTACCATTTTGAGAGCCAAAATGATTCTCATTGCCCCTTACTGGCCTCGACAAATTTGGTTCCCGTTCCTTCATCGCCATCTCTTGGTGCAGCCTTGGCACCTGGACCCAGCTCCAGATCTTCTGACCCACCAGTCGGGTCAACTGCACCGATCCGTTCCTTCCCTCAACCTCACAGCTTGGTTGCTCCACTTCCTTCCTTCTTTAGCCAGGCTTCCTATGATCTCTAACCCCGTTAGAGACATCATAGTAGCTTCTCTTAAGTCCTCTACCAGGAGGATTTACTCCAGCAAGTGGAAACGTTTCTCCCTTTGGGCTAAATCTAAGAACATAGATCCCTTTACTGCCCCTATTCAGTCAGTCTTGGATTTTCTAGCGGAAATTTTTCACTCAGGTTCTTCGTCTTCCGCAGTCAAAGTTCAGTTGGCAGCAATCTCGAACTTTCATGTCAGGTTTGCAGACCACAACATTATGTCCTACAAACTTTGTAAGGCCTTTGAGTGTTCCGTCTTAAGCCCCCTGTTAGGGATCCTCCACCACAGTGGGACCTAAATTTAGTGCTGACATCCTTGATACTTCCCCCTTTCGAGCCGGCTGCTTCATGTTTATTAAAGTTTCTTTCTTGGAAGACACTTTTTCTTGTCGCCATTACCTCGGCTAGAAGAGTGTCTGAACTTCATGCCCTCTCTGTTCGTCCTCCTTATTTGGTCTTCCACAAGGACAGAGTATCCTTGAGAACCAATCCATCCTTTTTGCCCAAGGTTGCTTCTAAGACAAATTTAAACCAATCCATTGATCTTCCTGTATTATTTCCAAATTATTCTAACAGTGCGGAACAAAAATTACATCACCTAGATGTTCACCGCCAACTCAGATATTACTTGGACAGAACGAAGCAATTTAGGAAGTCTGATCAGCTCTTCATTTCTTATGCTGAAAATAAAAAAGGTCTCCCTGTTTCTAAAGTGACCTTATCCAGATGGCTATCTTCCACCATTTCTGACATTTATCAGCTTAGGGGCAAACAACTGAGCTCAAAACCTAAAGCACATTCCACAAGAGGTCTAGCCACTTCTACAGCTTTTCAGGCTAGGCTACCCTTAGATACTATTTGTGCAGCAGCCACTTGGGCCACTCCTCTTACCTTCGTTTCTCATTACAAATTGGATTTGGCCTCCAGGGACAGGGCAAGCTTTGGTTCCACAGTTCTCAAGAGTCTGTTCCATTGAGCCACCCAGGATAGAGGTGCTAGGGACGCGGTCCCATCCAGCAAGAATGAAGGCGAGATTGACAACTTAACATTTAGAAGTTATGTACCTACCATAACGTTCCATGTTAGTTGTCTTCTCTCGCCTTCTTTCTTGCGTCCCTCCCTCCTGTCCCCCTAGCCTGGACAGACCTTGATCTCCCTTTTTCTCTGGAAGATTCTTCTTCCTTGGACACCAGTTAGTTCTTGGCCTTGATTGCCTGGTTTCCCTTTACAGCCTTTTTAGGTCAGTTGTTCCTCTTTCCTTAGTGGAAAGTTTTTGTAGGCAGTTTTTTCCTCTGGATACCAAACGAGATCTGGGTAATTACCGCCTTGCATCATGGGATATGGGGCTGCCTCGAGCTGGTAAAAGTGACTCTCGAGCTTAGCAAGTGCCGAGTCGGAGCCGAGGATCGGCTCCGAACCCATCCAGCAAGAAAGAAGGTGAGAGAAGACAACTAACATGGAACGTTATGGTAGGTACATAACTTCTAAATATACCCCAATACACCCCCAAAACCTATTAACTTAAACGTAACACACAAAACTACGTACATCTTCAAATACTGAAGTTTTACCTTCCTGATAGGAACATGTGTCACAAACTGACAGCAGCACGTGTCACAAACTGACAGCAGCACTCATTGACTTGGGTTAACCTAAAAGGAAGGTTATCTGTGATAAGATGCATGGTACGGCCTGTGCTTCTACTGAGTGCTTTCAGGTTTTGTCTTAGCTTTATTGCTATCTCAGGATGAGAAGACACTTGAATGCTTTCACAAAACATTATCTGCTAGCCATTGAAAGAAAGCCATTAAAAGAAAGAAGTAATGTTAAGTTGTCTGTCTCGCCTTCATTCTTGCTGGATGGGTTCGGAGCCGACCTCGGCTCCGACTCGGCCACTCTAAAAGCTTGAGAGTTGGTTCCACCGGCTCGAGGCTCCCCCTATATCCCACAATGCTAGGCGTGAGTTACCTCAGATCTCGTTTGCCGCTACAGCGATCGAGGTGTGTTTTCTACCGGCTCCAGGTTAGTGAAAGTTAGACTAGTTTAAATTCTTAGACTTAGGCTAGCTCTGTGTATTTTCTTTCCCTTTAGTGTAGTGGACTTATTATCCCTTCTACCTTTTATCCAGCCCCCTTTTTTTCTAAAGAACTTATAGTTCTTTCACAAGGCCTTCGGGCCCTTCCTTCCCTATCCTTAGGGTGTGTATGTGTTTTAATTAGGGAGTTCTTTTTTAACTTACCTTTAGTTTAAATAATTCCCTTTGAACCCTATTAGTGTAATCTGTGTGTGTGTGTTTTCTGTGTGTGATTACACTGCGGTTCCTTGAATATGTCCAAGGATACAAAGGTCTCAGGCTTCAAGAAGTGTGACTCGTGCTGTCAGAAAATGTCTCTGACAGACGGTCACACTTCTTGTGTGTATTGCCTGGGACCTTTACACCTGCAGGACTCTTGTGCTGTATGCCATGGCTTCAGCCCTAGAGTCCTGCAGGAGAGAAAAAATAAACTCATTTTGAGGGGTTTAATTAAGCCTGAAGGTTCCCTTTCTGTGTCATCGGGGAAACCTTCTAAGGCTTCAAAGACCTTGGCTCCAGCTTCAGAGTCGAGGCCTAAGGCTTCGAAGCCTACTGCTTCATCGGCTCCGGCTGGAGCCGATGAGTCTTTGACTGCAGTATCCGTGGTTTCCTCGGCTCCGGCTGGAGCCGAGGCATTAGAGATTCCTGGGTCGGCTCCGATCAGACCATCGGAGCCGACATCTAGAAAGAGATCGAGGTCACCGTCCCTTGGCTCCGTTCATTCGGCTCCAGCGTCTCCCCTGCTGTCTGAACGGAGCCATAGATCTCACTCCTCCAGGTCATCGAGGCTCTCGGATCACGACCTCCAGAGGGTAGTGAGTAGACTTTTGAAGTCCGAGGCACTGGCCCAAATGCTCCAGAGTCCGACTCATCAGTCGATGCCTCAACTTGTTCCAATAAATATTCCTCCTCCGACTCCTTTGAGTTCGGAGCCGGGGCGTCTCGGGACCGAGACTGTGGTAGCGTCGGAGCCGATACATTTGTCTTCGGCTCCGTCGTCGGCTCCGATTTCTTCCTTTGAAGAATCTCGGCGCCGGGCTTCCCTCGTCGGCTCCGAGGGGGTGAGTGGCATCGGACCCTTGTCCGACCCCCCTCTCCCTCTCGGTGCTTCGGCGCTGGTGAGCTCGGCTCCGACATCGGCCTCGGAGCCATCTCTGTCGGTGCCGAGGGAGGTTCTCAGCTTCTCGGAGCGGGGACCTCTGGCTTTGCCTGACAGGGGTGCATTCGAGGTCATGCGGAGTGTGTTGGAACCTTGTTCGACTCCACAGTCGGCTCCGTCCGCCCCTCCCACTTCGGTGCCTTTGGTTATGTCGACTCACTCCCTCATCCCAGACCGCAGAGAGCAAGCTCCTCAAGAATCCCCTGTGGGGATATCATCTTCTTCCGAGGCCTCTCCTGAATTGGCAGGGGAGCCCCCTAGGAAGAGAAAGTGTAAGAGGAAGCACATAGACTCACCTGAGTCTGTCACCTCTGACACAGATTTAGAGGATTCCGAGGGTTCCCCACGTTCCCCTTCTGAAGATGTCTCTTTCGCAGACATTCTAGAGATCCTGAAACAGAGGGGAAATTGGCCAGCCCTTAACCCTTCGGAGGATGAATCTGTGTATCTTGAGGCGTTTGGCTCTCGCCCTTCCACCTCCTGGGTGTCCCCCCCTTTGATCCCCTCATGCAGGTGGTTGCAAAGAAGGCTTGGACGGCTCCTGATTCAGTGGACCCTACCCCCAGGAGACCCTCCAAATTTATAACAGCACCAACTGACAAGCAATTTCTCACAAAAGGTGTTTCTGTGGATGCTATGGTGGTAGCTGCTGCCACCAAGAAGGAACTAGCTGATCCTTCAGTGCCTGTTCATCCCCTAACAAAGAATCTAGGTCTATGGACAGGTAGGAAGCGGATGTTCTCGTCAGCGACCTTTGCTATGCGTTCGCTGAACTACCTATGCCATTTTACTCGTCTTCAAAGAGACTTGATCAAAGAAGCGAGTGACATGTTGAAGGATCCTACGGCTGCAGGTTTTCAAGACAAGATGAACACCCAGCTGGCTACCCTGAACTCCATAGCTAACTCCTCCATGCGCCTCCTTTCTTATGCAGCTGATGGAGCGAGCAGGGCCGCAGGGACAGGTGTGGCCTTACGCAGGCATGCCTGGATGCGGCTATGCAACTTTGCGGACCCCTTTAAAACGTCTTTCACTAATTCCCCGTTTGATGGATCATCTGTCTTTGGTCCTCAAGTGAAAGAAACCTTGACTAGGTGCGAGACAGATGGCAAGACTCTTTCTGCCGTCGGAGTCCGTTTTTCTACTCCTTCTAGGCCTTACCCCAAAGGCCAGAAAAGTGGGAAAATGTGGTTCCGCAAACTATCTCAAGGGACTTCGCCTGACACACAAAGTCGGTTCCCCGCCAGAGGCAGGGGGGGGAACAACAATGGTAGACGTCGCGCTAGAGGCAGGGGGGGTCCGCAGAACCAGGGCAATCGGGAAGTCTTCTCTGATAAGCCCTTTCAGCATCCCTGAGGTGTTGCCCGACTGCCCACCTTCGGAGGCAGTCGGGGGAAGATTGTCACTGTACCCAGAAGCCTGGCTATCCCTGACTCAAGACAAATGGGTACAGTCCATCATTTCCGAAGGCTATTCCATTCCCTTCGTTCGCATTCCAAACCAGTCAAAAAAAATCCCTTCCAGATGTTCCACCCGCTCAAAGGGATCTTGCAGTTTTGGAAATTTCAAAGCTGCTTGCAAAAAGAGCAATTCAGCCAGTTCCAGCAGACCAGCAAGGATCCGGAATCTACTCCAGGTTCTTTTTAGTTCCAAAGAAAACAGGGGACTGGAGACCAATTTTGGATCTCAGTATCTTGAACAAGTCAGTCAAGAAAACAAGATTTCGGATGGTCACGCTGCAGTCCATCCTTCCCCTTTTGGGAAAAGGAAACTGGATGTGCTCTATAGACCTTCAGGATGCATACTATCACATAAAAATGAACAGACGCTCCAGAAGATTCCTCCGCTTCAGGCTGGTAACCAGTCATTTTCAATTCAGAGCCCTGCCCTTTGGTCTCACCACTGCCCCCCGGGTGTTTACCAAATGCATGGCAGTGGTAGCTTCTCACCTGAAACGTCAAGGATTCCAGGTGTTTCCATATTTGGACGACTGGCTCCTCACAGCTCCCACCAAGCATCTTCTTCTAATGGCCAGGGACTACACCTTTCGCATTTGTCAAAAGTTAGGCATTTCAGTAAATTGCGAAAAGTCTGTTTTGTCGCCTTGTCGTACTATTACCTTCATAGGCGCAAATCTAGACACAGTCAACATGTCTGCGAGACTAACACATCAGAGAATAGCAGACATACACAAACTGGTCTCACTCCTCTTCAGCAGCAACAGAGTCAAAGCCAGGTTAGTTCTGAAAGTGTTGGGGATTATGGCGGCTGCCATACCTCTGCTTCCATTAGCCAGGTTCCACATGAGAATCCTTCAATGGATGCTCTTCACGCAATGGTCATACCAGCAACTTCCAATGTCCCACACCATTATGATCACGCAAACATGCAGAAATCATCTTCTGTGGTGGATGTCTTCCCCTCAGCTCTTATTGGGAAGACCTTTTGTACCTTCCCCTCCGGTTGCTACTTTGACAACGGACGCCTCCCTGATCGGGTGGGGGGGGCATTATCAGGGCAGAACTGTCCAGGGCACATGGCAACCAGACGAATGCCACTTGCACATAAATGTTCTAGAGATGAGAGCAGTGCTTTTAGCGTTGCAAGCCCTTCAAGACTCTCTTCCCTTGGGAACGATAGCAATCCAGACGGACAATATGTCTGTAGTGTGGTATATCAACAAACAAGGCGGAACCAGGTCATACCCCCTGTGTCGAGAAGCACTCAGACTGTGGCAATGGGCGATTTCTTCTCAGCGGTTTCTGATAGCAACGCACATCCCCGGGAAGTCCAATCAAATTGCGGACAAGTTGAGCAGAGCTATCCTCATGCCTCACGAGTGGTCTCTGAAAGACTCTGTGGTGAGAGAAATTTTTCTCAAGTGGGGTCAGCCTTGCTGCGATCTTTTTGCCACTCCCCAAAACAGCAAGTGCAGAGATTATTTCACCCTATTCCCGTTACCAGGCCAGCCCAGCAGAGATGCTCTAGTCCAAGTTTGGCCCCGGGGACTTCTGTATGCATTTCCTCCCTTCCCACTAATCTCTCAAGTGATACAGAAAGCTATCGCTCAGAAGGCCTCGTTGATCCTCATTGCTCCTTACTGGCCTCGACAAGTTTGGTTCCCCTTTCTACATCATTTTCTGTTGGAGCGACCTTGGCATCTGGACCTAGTTCCAGATCTTTTGATCCATCAGTCGGGTCAGTTTCATCGCTCCCTTCCCTCTCTGAACCTCACTGCTTGGTTCCTCCTATTCCAACCTTAGCCAGGCTTCCTCAAATATCTCACTCTGTTCGAGATATTTTGATAGCTTCCCATAAATCTTCCACTCGAAAGATTTATTTGAGTAAGTGGAAACGTTTCACCTATTGGGCTCAAGGAAGGGACATAGATCCTTTCACTGCTTCCATCCAAATGGTCCTTGATTTTCTAGCTGAACTCTTCCATGCAGGTTCATCTCCTTCTACTCTTAAAGTTCAATTGGCAGCTATTTCTAACTTTCATGTGGGCATTTCAGAGTCTGCCATAATGTCCCACAAACTTTGCAAAGCCTTTTTGAAGGGAGTTTTTCTACTCAGACCTCCTATAAGAAATCCTCCTCCTCCTCCTTGGGACCTAAATTTAGTTCTTAGTTCTTTGATTCTTTCCCCTTTCGAACCTGCAGCCTCCTGTTCTTTAAAATTGCTATCATGGAAGACACTCTTTCTGGTAGCTATTACTTCAACTAGAAGAGTTTCAGAACTTCATGCACTCAGCTGTCGACCTCCTTATCTGTTGTTCCATAAGGACAGGGTATCTTTACGAACCAACCCGTCCTTTTTACCTAAGATAGCCTCAGCGTCTAACCTGAATCAAAGCATTGACCTCCCTGTGTTTTTTCCAGAATATTCTAACAGGTCTGAACAAAAATTGCATTGGCTAGATGTTCATCGTCAGTTAAGGTACTATTTGGATAGAACCAAACAATTCAGAAAATCTGACCAGCTGTTTGTCTCTTATGCAGAAGGCAGAAAGGGACTTTCAGTTTCAAAGGTATCATTATCTAGATGGCTAACATCTCTGATTTCCCTTGTTTATGAAATTAGACACCAAAAGCTGCCTAACAAACCTAAAGCCCATTCCACCAGAGCTTTGGCTACTTCTATAGCCTTCCAAGACAGACTGCCTATTGACACCATTTGTGCAGCGGCTACTTGGGCTACTCCTCACACTTTCATTTCTCATTATAAGTTGGATTTAGCTTCTAGGCATAGAGCTAACTTTGGTTCCACTGTTCTCAAGAGTCTGTTCCGTTAGGCCACCGGGACAAGGTGCTAGGGACGCGGTCCCATCCAGCAAGAATGAAGGCGAGATAGACAACTTAACATATAGAAGTTATGTTCTTACCATAACGTTCCATGTTAGTTGTCTTCTTCTCGCCTTCTTCTTAAGGCCACCCTCCTTCCCCTGGCCTGGACAGACCTAGAGGAGTTTGATTGTGACCTCTCTTTCTACCACCTCTTTACTTTAGGTATATGCTGCTGTGCATATTTTCCTGGATCAGGATGTAGGTCACCCTTCTCTTCTCCCTGGTTTATAGAGGTGGACTTTGTTTATAATTATTCTATTGCTATTATAAGCTGGGCCTAGCTTACAAACGAGATCTGAGGTAACTCACGCCTAGCATTGTGGGATATAGGGGGAGCCTCGAGACGGTTGAACCAACTCTCGAGCTTTTAGAGTGGCCGAGTCGGAGCCGAGGTCGGCTCCGAACCCATCCAGCAAGAAGAAGGCGAGAAGAAGACAACTAACATGGAATGTTATGGTAAGAACATAACTTCTATTTATTTTTAATTGCTCTTTATCAGATTGTATCCATGGAGACATGAGAACCAGATACAGAGTTGCTTCTTAAAGAATATATTTATTTGCTACAGAAGATCTTTATTATATTCAATGTTCTTTTGTATTTATATGCTTTCTCTTAAAACATGTTACTGGATAAAAGCAAGACCTTTAGACCCTTAATCCAGTCATTCCCCTATGTAAGAATAAGAAAAAGCACATCATGTTTTCATGTATTACAGTCTTTTGCATAGACTTTTCTTCTTATTTTGTTTTACACTGCAGTGCCTACACTTCATAAATTGATCAAGAAGAAAGAGAAAAGAAAAAAAAAAAACAGGGGCACCTGTTTACTGTAGTATCCCCATTACACTTGAAAATAAGTGGGGAAACTTTATAGCATCCAGATATCATGCACTATACAAATATTACTGTTAAAAACAAAACTTTTGTTTACTTAGAGTTAACTCTTTCCTTCCTCTTCCTCTCTCCTAAGTGTTCCTCCAAACATTAATGACAAGAAGTAGGGCATATGTTTTAGAGTCATCTACAAGTTTAACAAGGTGAAAACAGTCCAGTATTTCCAGGTTTTCTTGTTCTGTCATATTTCACAAATATAATGAATGCTTTATAATCTCAGATTTATTTGTCAGTTTCTGAATTGCGGATCTGATGCTATCAGTGTCATTATTGATCACAGATGGGTGTAGGATCCAACATCTGATCCGAGCCAGCGACTAGGAAGACAGTTCCTCCCCTTCCCAAGATCCCTTGCTTCCCACAACACTCATATCTCATTTGCTGTGATTTCCTTCAAGACGTGCTTCCTATAGGTCCAAGAAATTAGGCTCAGATAAGTAGATTTTTCCTTTACTTCAGGGTTTTATTTTGCTGTCTCTCGTTTCATACCTACCTTCTGCCTCCGTTGGATAGTTACCTCCCCTCCCGGTAATCTTTTAAGTACTCCCCCCCCCAAGTTCCTGCCCTTGCTCTCCTGGGTCTTCAGTAGCCTTTTTTCCTCTTTCTTTCCCCTTCTTCTCTTCTCCCGGACCCTTTTTATTGTTGTCTAGTGTGCGGGCGGTGTGTGTATGTGATAGCATGTGGGATGTTGGAAAAGACCACTGATTTTAAAACGTGCTCCTTCTGCGGTCAGAAGATGTCTCATTCCAACTCACACAAGGAGTGTGCATACTATCTGGGAGAGCCACATCTGGAGGTTGAATGTGACATTTGTACCAGATTCAACCCCAGGACTCTCCTGGACTGCAGAAATAAACTCCTGCTGAAAGGGTTGGCCAAAGGGCATCCCTTGGTTTCAGGTTCCTCTTCCAAACTTCCCTTGGATCCAAAGAAGAAGTCTTCATCCTCAAAGGATTCTTCTGCCAAAAAGCCAAGGCTCTCAGATCACAGCTCCCCAGCTCCGAGACCAGCCTCCCTAGCTTCAGATATGGGCTCTTCTGCTCCGAGAACCCTGGCTTATTCTGTCTGATCTGAGACCTTGGAGCCTCGGAGGTCCTCGGATCCAAGCCGACGTAGACTGCCCTTGGATCTGGCCTACCCATCTGATCTGACTGATTTACTCTGTATGTCTTCGGATCCAAGCAGACTCTCGGATCCAACAGTTTTGTCAAATCCGATTGCTGTTGAAGGCTCGCCCTCCAGACCTAGGAGATTGGATCCAGAGCTTTCCAGCAGGTCAACTTCTTGAGATCACAGGTCTTCAGCTAGGTCGGGCCATTCCTCCATATCTTCCCGTTCCACCAGGAGTCTGCTCCCCTTAGATATGGATAGGATGATGAGGAGCTTTTTCAAGGCCCAAATTGAGCTGAGCTTGTTGCCATCCCCTGCCTACTTGCCCAGGAGATCTTCGCCATCCACAGAACTCCTCTCTCCCCAACAGACCCATCTGGGTTCAGTCCCCCAGGATCAGGGCATCCTTAGGGAGAGGCCAGTGGTGTTGGGCATTGCTTCCCTTCCCACACCATCTGGGTCCTTGGCTGGTTCAGCTCTGTTGCCCTCAGAGCTGGGAGCACCTTGGTCCCACAAGGTCGGTGGGGGTCACCGGGGAGGGGGTCTGGACCAGAGTTTTCAGACTGTTGCCTTCCTTTGGGAGCCTCCACTTTGGACAGCTTAGGGACAGTATCATCTGGGGACATCAGTGCTGCGTTGGTGTCACCCTCTCCATCTTGGTCAGCTGCGACCAGTGTGGAGGGGGGACTTCTTCCAGCCCATCAGCTTTCCAGGCGATAGAGAGGACCATTGCTGGATGGGCAGCTGCCTCTACCTCAGCTGTGGGTCCTCCCCAGCCTCACTTGACATTAGGTGGTGAGACCTCATCATCCTACCAGGGTCAGCCCTCCTGTGAGCACCTTCAGAGAGGCAGTGCCCTCATCAGGGTCTCTTCCTGTTCCAAGTCCTCCTCAGAGCCCACCATGGAGGAACCTCCTCAGAAGAGGACATGTAAGAGGGGGCACTTAGACTCCCCTCGAGAGTCCCTCACTGAGGACATGGATTTCGAGGAAGAAGACGGGGTTCCCCAGACTTCCGTCCAAGGAAGTGTCCTTTGGGGACATCCTTGAGATCCTTAAACGGGCAAGGCGGTTGGTCTTCCCCCACCCCGTCTTCAGAGGAATGTTCCTGAAGACCTTTGGGATGGGCCCATCTTCTACCTGGATGTTTCCCCCTGCCAGTGAGCTCATCCAACTCATTTCAAGCAGAGCGTGGAAGGAGCTGGACAAAGTAAAACCAGTTCCCAAGAAAGCTGATAAGTTCTTAAGTTCCCCCTAAAGACAAGGCTTTTTGGAGCAAAGGCGTTCCCATTGTTGCTATTGTGGTGGCCGCATTTACGAAAAAGGAGCTCAGTGAACAGAGCTACATGGTCCATCCACCGAACAGGGGAGTCTCGGGTGATTGACCATTTTGGAAAGCGCGTGTTTGCCTCAGCTACATTTGGACTGAGAACAACCAACTACATGGCACACTTCACCTGGCTGCAAAGGGACATGGTATTGGAACTCTCCACTTCCCTTTCTGAGTTGCTGCCTTTGGAGAGTCTTAAATTGTCTCTCTGGAGTTATCTACTCTGACTTCCCTAGCTAATGCCTTGGTGAGGTTGTTCTCCAATGCGGTGAAGGCCACCTCTCGAGTGGCAGGTACTGGCATTGCCATTAGGGATTATGCCTGGCTTTGCTTTTGCTGGTTTGCGGAAAACTTCAAGGCATCATTCACTAACACCCCTTTTGATGGATCAACTCTGTTTGGTCCCACGGTCAAAGAAACTTTAACCTGTAGTGAGCAATAGAGAAAGACCCTATCTGCAGTCAGGATCAAGTTCTCTACTCCCCAACGATCCTCTTCCAAAAATCAGAGGGGTAGTAAGAAACTGTGGTTCCTCAGATCTTAGTCTTCCTTCCAGGATGCTCCACCGGAATCCTTTTCCTTTGGCCATGGAAGACGGTTTGACATCAAACGCTGCCCCAGAGGCAGAGGGGGGGTCCCAGGAACCCATCTTGGAGAAGCCCCCTCAGCACTCCTGAAGTGCTGCCTGGCTGTCCTGCCCTGGAGGCAGTTGGGGGTCATCTCTCCCTACACCCACAAGCCTGGACAAGTATTACCTCAGATCAGTGGGTGTTAAACATTGTGTCCAAGGGTTACTTAATACTCTTTTTTCAGCCCCTTCCAACTCACAAATCTCTCCCAGACATTTCACCTCGCCAAAGGGAGTTGGCTGTTCTCAATGTTGGCCATCAATTACACACTCAGTCTCTTTCAGGGCCTAGGCATCATAGTCAACCTGCCCAAATCTCATCTTGTTCTGTGTCAGAGCCTGGAATTTATTGGGGTCCTTCTGGACACAGTGCCAGAGACTGCAACACCTGCCCTTCGCAAAGTTGAGATGATTTGGGAAGTGGTCCATCTTCTTCTGGATCTGGATTGTCCCTCAGT
Source organism: Protopterus annectens (assembly GCF_019279795.1). Lineage (NCBI taxonomy): Eukaryota > Metazoa > Chordata > Ceratodontiformes > Protopteridae > Protopterus > Protopterus annectens. Next base: position 341,909,288 of record NC_056742.1, on the reverse strand, counting down.
CCATTTAATCTTGCAGGCACTAGGTTCAATGGCGGTGGTGATTCAGTTGGTCCCTCTAGCCAGATATCACATGCAAGTTCAACAATGGACGTTTGCAGTGCAGTGGTCAGCTCACCTTCATCCCATGTCCATGACCATCAGTATTTCTCAAGTCTGCAGATGTCACCTTGCTTGGTGGCTTCAAGCTCAGGACCTTCTTCTAAGCAGACCCTTCTGTCTTCCCCAACCCCAAGCCACAGTGATCATGGATGCCGCCCTGTTGGGGTGGGGGGGCATTATCGGGGAGGAAGGACTGTGCAAGGCATATGGTCCCCCTTAGAAACAAAATTGCACATCAATGTCCTTGAGATGAGAGCAGTCCTTTTAATGTCGCAAGCCTTCCAAGACTCTCTCCCTCTCAGAACCATTGCAGTTCAGTCAGACAACATGGTAGTGGTCTGGTACATCAACAAGCAAGGGGAACATGATCTTATCCTTTGTACAGAGAGGCCATGAGAGTATGGGAATGGGTGATGTCTTCCAGATGCTCTCTTCTTGCAACACATATTTCCAGAAGTTCCAGGGTGTTAGCTAACAAACTCAGCAGATCTGTCTTGAGTCCGCACTAGTAGTCCCTGAATCCGTCAGTGGCACATCAGATCTTAGACTGCTGGGGTCTCCATTGCTGTGATCTTGTTGCCTCTCCGGGCAATCACAAATGCAACAAATACTTTGCCCTGATCCCCCTATCAGGGGAGTGACCCAGGGATGCTCTACTTCACGATTGGCCATTGGGTCTTCTGTATGCCTATCCCGCAACTCCCCTCATTCCTAAAGTCTTATAGAAAGCTCATTGCCTGAAGACTTCTCTCATCCTCATTGTCCCCTTCTGGCCTCATCAGGTGTGATTTTCCCTCCGTTGGTCTCATCTGAAATATCCGCCTCAGATATTAGATCCCATTCCGGATCTCATTTAATCCTTGGGGGGGGGGGGGTTCCTGTTTTCAACCTTCAGTCCCTTTGCCTGACTGCATGGTACCATGATACTTTCCCAGTCCAGGTTCCCTTCCCCGGTTAAGACCATTATAAGTAGTTACATTTTTACCTCAAGCGGACTGAAAATTTTTGAAAATCTGATCAGCTCTTTTTTGCTTTTTCTCAGGCCAGGAGAGGTCAAGCAGTTTCCAAGGTGTCTATTTCTTATTCGATTGCTAGCTGTATTTCTTTTATTTACAAAAGCAGACACATAGAGCTCACCAGACCAGTCAAAGCTCAATCTACTATGTTAGTAGCCACGTCTTCTGCCTTCTTGGCTAAACTTTATTTAGACGAGATTTGTGCTGCTGCTACTTGCTCTAATCCCCATACCTTTGTTGCTCATTACAAGTTAGACTTAGTGTCCAGGAGCAGGGCTTCCTTTGGTTCTTTTGTGCTCCGGCATATCCTTCCATGAGGCCTCCCAGGGTTATTAGTAGCTGGAGACTCTGACTCATCCGTGATCAGTAATGACACAGATAGCATCTGCTAAAGAGTTATGTACTTACCATAACTTGGAATCTGTGCTGTCCAGTGTCATTATTCATCACGTTCCCACCCTCCTTCCCCCTCCTTCTGGTGACTGGGGAGTTAGTGAGGCATGTATTCCTTAGTATCCTTTTATCCTTTTAGGCAGTATTTACTGCCTCCTTTTACTATCCAGCAAACTCGATCTGGAGTTTTAGGTAACAAGGGATCTTGGGAAGGGAAGTAGCTTGAGCTCAGTTGCTGTCTTCCTAGTTGTTGGTTCAGATTCGATGTTAGATACTACAACCATCTGTAAAGAATAATGGCACTGGATAGCATAAATTCCAAGTTAGGGTAAGTACATAACTCTTTTTTTTTATTCCTGTTTATCTCCATCTCCCAAATGCAATCTCTGTTTCCTTTCCAACATACTCTCAGTTCTTCTAGTCAACTCTTGTGCTCCTTTTCTGTCTCTCAAGCATTTTCTGTTGAAACACTGGAAAATGTTTCACTGGCACAGTCTGTCTGTGGTCTTTATTACCAAAAGAACAAGAAGCAGAATCTCCTCCTGTTTCACAGCTCACTTTTTGTTGGACAAACTGTTGTATTGCCTTCTTAGCATGTTCTGCATCAAAAATGATTTTGTCCCTCCAGGAAAGAATAGTCTGTAGATAGCCGGATACAGCAGTTTAAATGTCATGCCTGCTTCTCGGCATTCTCTGATTAGTGGAATAAATTTACTTTTTTCTGCCTGTTGTACATGAGTAATCATTTTCCACAAACACTCTACTGTCTCCCACTTTTAGTACTTTGTCCATCTGACAGTTTTTTTTTTCAGAATCAATTGCTTCGGCTGGTAGGATTGCATCTTTACTATTAAAAATGTTAGTTGCTTTCTCATGGCCAGATTTGGAGGAGACAAAAGATGTGCCCTTTCAATTACCAACTTCTGCTGTGGAATACCAGTCCAGTTGCTTATTTGTGCTTTCATAAAATTAATACAGTCTGATTCTTCCAGCTTCTCTGGTACAGCAGAAAATCTCAGTTTTTTCCTGCGTGTTCTGTCCTGTAATTTTCTTATGTTTTGAAACATCTCTTCTTGATCAGTCTCTTACTCAGTCAGCCATTTCTTCATTTTGACCACTGATTTTTGCAGTTTTATCACCTCATCTGAATATCTTTTTACAGCTTCTTCCATTTTATCTAGCCTTCTGATCTGATGTTGTCAATTTTCATTCTATCCTCAACTGTTGGGTTTGGATATGATCCCTAGGATCTGACTCAGCTTTTGCTAAAGCTTGTGGCAACCAAAATCTCTCAGGTTTCTCCCTTACCCATAATGCACCAACCACAGTTACCTCAGATCTCTTTTGCTGCTTCAAGCAAAAGACATGGTTTCCATTCCTCGAGTGTTAGTGAGATAAGTTGATATATTTCATATTTTTTCTTCTTCAAATCCTTTTATACGGTCCCTTACTGCTAATTACGAATTTCCTACCGTTTTTCTGTCTGTTGTACAATTTCTTCTGTACCTCTTAGATACTATTGTAGTATCTTCTTTCCCTCTATGAAGCTTTAGTAATTTTCTTGTTACTATTGTTGGTATTTTTACCTTTTTCTCCCTTTCTAATTTTCTTCTGTTAAAAAAAAAAAGTTGTCTTTCTTTCTATCTTAAGATTGTGCTAAAGATGTTTGATAAACCAGTAGGATTTAAGAAATGTCTTAGGTGTGGGCACAAGCTGCTGATTTCTGATGCCCACACACTTTGTGCTTACTGCTTTACAAGAGGATCATTTTATTTGTCACGGTTTTAAAACTTAAGTGTGGGTAGAATGCAAAAATAAGCTTATCCTAAAAGGTCTTCTTCCTTCTTCCTTTGGGGAAGCTATATCAGAGGCTGCTTTTGCTTCATTCTCTAAATTGAAAACTGCAAAAGTTAAAAAGTCATTGTCTTGTCCCCTAAGCTATCTTCCTGTTCCTCAGCTTCGGACTCCTCGAGGAAGTGGTCTCATAAGAAGCCAGTCTTAACCCCAGATCCAAAAAAGGCTAAACTTCATGATTCCACTAAGGAAAAAGTATGAGATCCGGCACCTCATTTGGATCCGATGAAGTCAAAACCAACGGATCCGACATCGTCTGTTACGAAACCTTTTGACTCTGACTATCAAACTACTAAAGTTTTACTCAGGACTAGGTACTCTCTGTCCCTGGACCAGATTCCTGATCGGGTACCTTCTCCTTTCCCAGAAAGTCCTAGGTCTCCATCCATTTACTCCACTCACTCTTCCAAAAGCCTTACAGAAGACTTGGAGAGACTGGTGAAGAAGATTCTCTTGATGTAGGGCCAGATTGGTGTTCCTTCAGTTCCTTCCCCACTGGGGCAGGCGATCCATAAAGTTACTACTCCCCTGTTACAAATTCCTCCTCTGACTCCTGTAGGTTTAGAGCTTTTGGATTCAAGTTGTCCAGATCCATCTGGTTTGGATCTCAGGATAATTTTATTCTCAGATTCAAGATCTTCTCTGAGGGCTCCGGTCCTTTGGATCTGGAGAGCTCTCAGAGCCATACTTTACCTTTTGGATCTGAGATGCTGCATTCGACTCAGAAGCTTTTGGTGCTGTCTCTGCACCTCAGAGCCTCGGCACTGGATAGCTCAGTTCCAGCTTCCACCTCAGATGTAGTGCCTTCGGAGTCGGAGAGGTCTATGATTCAGAAGTTTGTCTTCTCGGATCCAGTGCTTTCTCTATCTCTCTTTGAGCCATTCTGCCTTCAAGGCTGTGAAGAGATTATTTTCTGCTTCAACAGTTCTGACAGAGCCTTCCCCCTTGGATCACAAGTCCTCTGCCATGATGTCTCAGTGCTGAGAGCTTCACCATCTCCTTCCACAGGGACAGTCAGTACCAGAACTTCAGGTTCCCAACCAGGGAATTGTTATCTCCTTTTTTGATACCTCCCCATAGCATCCCACTGAGGAGGTCCCTAAGAAGAGGACATGCAAGAGAAAACACTTAGACTCCCCAGAGTTGTCCATCACTGAAGATTCAGATTTTGATAAAGGTGAGGGTTCCCCATGATCACCTTCTGGAGATGTCTCTTTTGGAGACATTGGTATTGGACCCTCTACCTCCTGAGTGACTCCGCCCACCAATGAGCTCATTGATTTGACCTCATGGCGACCGTGGAAGGACCCTGACACCATAGAGCCCATTCCTCGCAGACCAGACAGGATAATGGCACCACCGGTGGATACACAGTTTTGGGGGAAGGTAGATCCTGTTGATGCCATGATCATTTCAGCGGCTACCAAGAAGGAACTAGCTGAGGAAAGTTCAACTGTCCATCTTCCCAACAGGGATTCACGGGTAATGGACAAATTTTGGAAACGTGTCTATGCTTCAGTGACCTTCACCTTGAGATCTGTGAACTATTTGGCACATTTTACTAGACTTCAGAGGTATTTGTTCAAGAAGTTTCTGATGAAGTCTTTTTTTGCAGTGCTTCTTTTGACAGAATGTCTTTATTTGTCCCCAAGGTAAAAGACACTCTGTCCAAGTATGAAAAGAATGGAAAGGCCCTGTCTGCCATGGGCGTGTGTTTTTTGACTCCTCAAGGAACCTTTTCCAGGAATCAACAAAGTGGTCGAAAAATGTTCAGAAGTCTCAGGGTCGTTTTCAAGACACGTGTGGAGGGGGTTCCCACAGAGGCCAAGGAGGAAACTCGAATGGACAAAGACACTCTCATAGCAGAGGATGCCTGAAGAATGAGGGTGACAGAGAATCTTTCTTTGGCAAACCCTACCAGCTCTCCTGAAAGGAGGCCTGATTGTCTACCTCTGGAGACAGTCAGGGGACACTTATCCCTGAACCAGAGAGCCTTGCTAGATATAACAAAAGATACTTGGGTGCAGAGGATCATTTCCAGAGGATATATTATACCTTTTTTTGTTTCTCCCCAATCCTAAAGAAAATCCCCAATGTCTCAACCAGTCAGAGGGAGTAATCAACAATTCAAATGCAAAAGTTGCTTAGGAAAAAGAGTCATCCAAGAGGTCCCACCAGAAAAAATAGAATCTGGAACTTACTCAATGTTCTTTTTAATGCCAAAGTAGACAGGGGACCAATGCTAGATCTCTCCAAACTAAACAAAACAGTTGGAAGAACCAGGATGTTATGTGATCCTATCTCGCCTACATTCTGTACTGATGGGCTCGGAGCCGATTCCTCGGCTCCGACTCGGCACGCTATGCTATAGAGCGAGGCCTCTTATTGGCTGAGCTATTTCTTATCCCAGGATGCACCACCACTAATCCCCCAGATCTCGTTTGCCGCTTACAAGCTTAGACGTGGTCTCAACTTGGCTGGGCTAAGTACTAATTTATTTAGGCTTTTCCTGTCAGGAATTTGCTTGCTTTGAACCGAAAAGCTGTTTTAACAGCTATTGTTGTGATTTGAGTGTGTATTGAACAGTTCTGTTGAGGAATTTGTGTTTTTCGTCAAGGGAAGGTTTCCCGTTTTAGTTAGAGGGGCCTTCCCCTGTTGCCTTTGCTATCTTAGCATTTTATTTGCACGTCAAGTACCCGTTTAAGTTAGAGGGTCTTGACTCTCTCTATTTCTGTGTGGAATTTTTTCTTGTACATCTGTATTGTTTAAAAAAAAAAAAAAAAACTTTATATTTCTGTTCTAAACATTTAGTTTTGGTGTTTCTCTTTAGTCATGTCCAAAGAGCATAAACCCTCCGGGTTTACAAAATGCACGAGGTGTGGTTTTAAGATGTCCATAACGGACGACCACTCCTCGTGCGTTTACTGTTTAGGCGCCAAGCACCTACAAGAATCATGTAGCGTGTGTCACGCCTTCTCATCAAGGGTCCTCCAGGAGAGGAAAAACAAATTAATCCTTAAGGGGTAATCAAGCCATCCTTCGAGGAGGCTTTATCTTCGTCTCCCTCTCCTTCAAAAAAGAAGAAAGCGTCGGCTCCGACCAGTCTGTCGGAACCGACTGCCAAAAAACCTAGGCAGACTTCTCCATCGGCTCCACAGACTTCGGAGCCGAGGGCGGAACGGTCTGCCTCGATGCCTCCAGCCTCGACCCCTCTGATTTTGGAGCCGAGGACTGGGGCATCGAGAGGCGGGTCACCTTCATCGGCTCCACTGATATTGGAGACGATGAGGGTTACCGGCTCAGACTCTTCCCCTTCGGAGCCGAAGTCCTTATCGGCACCGAGGGAAATTGCCTCGAGATCTCTCTTGGAGCCGATAGTGGTAGAATCCATTCGGAGCCGGTCCCCTAGCCCTTTGGAGCCGATGGAGAAATCGGTTCGGGCCCGATCGGTATCCTCCAGATCATCCAAGATGTCTGATTCGGACATCGACAGGGTGCTCCTAAGACTTTTCCAGTCTCCGGTGTTCCAAAAGCTAGTTTCGGCTCCAGCCCATTTGGCTTCGGAGCCGATGGTCCATCTTCCTTCTATGGTTCCTCCTCCAACAGCCTCGGCACCGTTGGAGCCGGTGCTGGTGGAACCGGTGGAGGTTTTAGGGTCGGGCCCGACCCTTACTCCAACTCCGGCTCTTGGGTCGGAGTTCAGTACACGGACTTCTTCTGTCGGCCCCGGGGGGGATGCTTCGGGATTGATGTTTTCGGTCCCAAGTCTCCCTCTTGGTGCGTTGGCGGCGGGAGTGCCGTCTACTGTCGTGGCCACGGAGGTGGGACCCTCCCAGGATTCTGGTGGTCCCGCCTTCAGGGCTATGAGGAGTGCGTTAGCCAAATCTTCTTTGGCTACCTCCACGGTCTCCCCAGCTCCTTCCCTGCATACCGAGACTGGGTCTTTGGCATTCCCCGTGTCCTTAGACAGCGGAGCCCCGGGGCCTGAGGTTACCCCCACTGGGGTTTCCCCCCCTCCTGGAGGTCCTTCTGAAGCCTCTTCGGAAGAACCCCCCAGGAAAAGATCGTGCAAGAGGAAGCACGTTGACTCCCCTGATGAGTCTCTTACATCAGACACTGATCTCGATGATGCAGAGGGGTCCCCTAAGTCGTCCTCGGATGATGTCTCCTTTGCAGACATCCTGGAAGCCCTTAAACAACGAGGCGGCTGGCAGTCCAAACCCCCTTCTTCTGATGAGTCGGTGTTCCTTAAGGCCTTCGGGGCTCAGCCCTCCGCCTCCTGGGTGTCTCCGCCCTTCGACGAGCTCTTGGACTTGATCTGTCGAAGGGCGTGGGAACACCCAGATTCTGTGGAACTGGTGCCTGCTCGTCCGAATAAGTTCCTCTCGGCACCCCCTGAAAAAGAATTTCTAACCAAAGGTGTGGCTGTAGATGCTTTGGTGGTGGCATCTGCTACCCAGCAAGATGTAGCAGAGGCTTCGACGTCCGTCCATCCTCCTAATAAGGAGTCTAGGAGCATGGATCGGTACGGAAAGCGCACCCTAAGTTCAGCGGCCTTTACATTAAGGTCCTTGAACTATCTTATGCACTTTACTAGATTTCAGAGGGATCTCATTAAAGAGCTTTCCGATACCCTCTTGGGTAACCTGCCTGAGGAGCTGGCCCAGACGGTTGGCTCTCAGCTGGCTACATTGTCGTCCATTTCAAACTCGTCCATGAGGCTCATTTCTTATGCGGCCGAAGGGGCGAGTAGAGCGGCGGGTACAGGCATTGCTCTACGGAGACAAGCCTGGCTCCGCCTGTGTCATTTCGCAGAGGCCTTTAAGTCTTCCTTTGCCGACGCCCCCTTTGATGGGTCCTCCCTGTTTGGACCCAAGGTAAAGGACATACTGACCCGCTGCGAACAGGAGGGTAAGACTCTGACTGCCGTAGGGGCACGATTTTCCACTCCCTTTCGGCCTTATCCCAAGGCTAAAAGAGGAGGGAAAATGTGATTCCGTAGATCTCAGAAGCCTTACCCCTCTCAGCAGGATGATCCCCCTTCCAGAGGCAGGGGAGGGGGAAATTCTTCTGGAAGACCCCATCCCAGAGGCGGCAGAGGCCCTCGCAACACTGGAGACCGCAAGTCCTTTCGTGGCTCTTCAGCCTTTCACAGTCCCTGAGGGATTGCCCGACTGTGCAGCTCCGGAGCCAGTCGGGGGTCGTTTTTCGAAGCACCTGAAAGCCTGGGAAGGGATCACTCAGGACCGATGGGTGCTTCGAATTATCGCCGGAGGTTACACCATCCCTTTCTCTCACTCCCCACCTGAGTCCAAAAAAATCCCGGACCCGCCACCCAGTCAACGGGATACTGCAGCCTCAGAAGTTTCAAAGCTGCTGCAAAAAGGAGTCATCCAACCGGTCCCCGCAGACCAGATCGGATTAGGGACTTACTCAAGATTCTTTTTGGTGCCAAAAAAGACCGGGGACTTGAGGCCCATTTTGGACCTCAGCATCCTAAACCGCTCAGTCAGAAAGTCCAAGTTCACAATGGTCACCCTACAAACCATTCTCCCATTGCTGGAGAAAGGTGTTTGGATGTGCTCCATAGATCTCAAGGACGCTTATTACCATATCATGGTACATCAAGCGTCCAGGAGACATCTGCGCTTCAGCCTAGGAGGCAGTCATTTTCAGTTCCGCTGCCCTTTGGTCTCACCACAGCCCCAGGGTGTTCACCAAGTGCTTGGCAGTCGTGACTGCTCACCTGAGAAGTCTAGGATTCCAGGTGTTTCCGTATCTAGACGACTGGCTCCTAACTGCCACCTCCAAGCATCTACTACTGCAGAGCCTACAAGCCACTATATCACTGGGCAATTCCCTTGGAATCACCTTCAATTGGCCAAAGTCTGTGTTGCTGCCATCTCAACGAATAAGATTCATAGGGGTAGAGATAGACTCAAACCAAATGCGGGTCTATCTACCTACAGACAGAATACAAACCATACAGACTCAAGTTCGAGCCTTACTTCCCAGGTCCAAAGCCCCAGCCAGGATGGTCCTGCAGCTATTGGGATCCATGTCCGCCACGGTTCTTCTAGTCCCCTTGGCAAGGTTGCACATGAGAATTCTCCAGTGGCTTCTTTCAGCTCAGTGGTCCTTTCAGGAACTCCCTCTCAGTCACCTCATATGGATCACGGAAACATGCAAACGGGACCTTCGCTGGTGGCTAGTGCCCTCCAATTTGGATCAGGGACGACCCTTTGTTCCACCTCCTCCTGCAGCCACTTTGACCACGGACGCCTCCCAGATGGGGTGGGGGGGGCATTCCCTGGGCAGGTCAGTCCAAGGCAAATGGCACCCGGAAGAGACCCTACTTCATATCAACATCCTAGAAATGAGGGCGGTGCTTCTGTCCCTCCAAGCCCTTCACGATTACCTTCCTCAGGGCGTAATTGCCGTTCACTCAGACAACATGTCAGTTGTCTGGTACCTGAACAAACAGGGAGGGACCAGATCCTATCCTCTTTGCAGAGAGGCCATGAGTCTGGGAATGGGCAGTCTCGACCAAACGCTTTCTAGTGGCTACTCGTATCCCGGGCAAGTCCAATGTGATAGCCGACAGACTGAGCAGAACCATCCTCTCTCCTCACGAATGGTCTCTGAACATGACAGTTGCAAGTCAGATTTTCAGCAGATGGGGAGTTCCGTGTTGTGACCTCTTCGCGACTCCACTAAATGCGAAGTGCAAAAAATTCTTCTCCCTAACCCCGGCTCTGGGGAAGAGCCCCATGGACGCACTAGCCCGTCCTTGGCCCACCGGCTTGCTTTATGCCTTCCCCCCAGTTCCTCTCCTTCCCAGGGTGATCCAAAAGGCATCTCTCTTGGGGAGCAAAATGATCTTAATTGCTCCTTACTGGCCTCGTCAAGTATGGTTTCCCTATCTTCGGAAATATACTCTGGAAGGTCCATGGTTCCTGGATCAGATCCCAGACCTTTTGGTTCATCAGTCGGGACTATTCCACCAGTCCCTGCACACCTTAAAATTGACGGCTTGGCTCCTCCTCTTCCGACTATAGTCAGGAGTCATATATTGGATCCAGAGGTTGTACACATATTATCTTCGGCCCATAAGTCTGCTACAAAGAAACTGTATTCTAGCAAATGGAAAAGATTTGCTATTTGGGCTCAACTCCAGGGCCTGGATCCCATCACTATTCCCGTGGCAGAAGTGCTAAAATTTTTAACTTCTCTTTTCAATCAAGGCTCTTCAGTCTCTACCATCAAGGTTCAATTGGCAGCGATTTCTAATTTCAGGAATCGATAAACCCACCTTTAATGAGCAACAGATTGTGTAAGACCTTCTTGAAAGGTGCTGCGCTTTTATGACCTCCGATTTCTCATCCTGCTCCTCCATGGGATCTCGATGTGGTGTTACGCGCCTTAACTTCATCCCCCTTCGAACCGGCAGCTACATGTGATCTAAAATTTCTATCGTGGAAGACTGCCTTTCTGGTGGCGATTACTTCTGCCAGAAGAGTTTCAGAGCTTCAAGCTTTGTCCGTAAAACCCCCGTACTTGGTTTTTCACAAAGACAGAGTATCTCTCAGGCCAAATCCTTCATTTGTCCCTAAAGTTTGTTCTAGTTTCTGCCTACAACAATCGTTAGAACTTCCAGTTTTTTTTCCAAAATATTCCAACAAAGCAGAATTCATATTCCACACATTAGATGTCCACAGGCAGTTGCGTTTTTATTTAGACAGGACCAAACAAACAAGGAAAACAGATCAGTTGTTTGTATCCTTTGCAGATAATAAATTGGGCAAAGCTGTCACAAAGGTCACTATTGCCAAATGGATCAGGGATTGTATTACTCAAGCTTATTCTTATTCTAACAAAGAGCTTACCACCTCTGTCAAAGCTCATTCCACAAGGGCTATGGCTACTTCGATAGCATTTCATTCTAAGCTTGCCATTAGTGACATTTGTGCTGCGGCTACATGGTCTTCCCCGCACACTTTCATTTCCCACTACAAATTGGATGTGGCATCTAGAGGACGAACTTCATTTGGTTCCACAGTGCTCAGGAGTGTTTTCCAATAAGCCACCCAGGATTTAGGTGCTAGGGACGCTGTCCCATCAGTACAGAATGTAGGCGAGATAGGATCACATAACATCTTTTAGTTATGTACTTACCATAACTTTAGATGTTTGGGATCCATCTCGCCTACATTCCTTATAACCCACCCTCCTTCCCCCTTCCTTGGAGATCAGAGGATATCAGAAGGTCCGAATTCTGTTGTTTCATCTTGAAACATCTAACAATGTTATATAAACATGTTATGCATGTGTGCATGAATGCGGACAAACAAGATCTGGGGGATTAGTGGTGGTGCATCCTGGGATAAGAAATAGCTCAGCCAATAAGAGGCCTCGCTCTATAGCATAGCGTGCCGAGTCGGAGCCTAGGGATCGGCTCCGAGCCCATCAGTACAGAATGTAGGCGAGATGGATCTCAAACATCTAAAGTTATGGTAAGTACATAACTAAAAGTTTTGGATGGTCACTGTTCAGTCCATTCTCCTATTTCTGGGCAAGGATGACTAGATATGCTATATAGACCTTCAGGATGCATATGGTCACATAAAGATGAACAGAAGGTCCATAAGGTACTTACGCTTCCAGCTGGGAGCCAGTCATTATCAATTCAGAGTACTACACTTTCAACCCATCACAGCCCCCAGGGTGTTTACCAAGTGCAGGGCAGTAGTAGCAGCTCACCTCAGACTGCATGGATTCCAGATGTTTCTGTATTTAGATGACTGGCTCATTACCACTCTGACCAGGCGTCAAGTCATATATGCAAGAGACCAGGTTCTCCAGACTTACTGTTGTCTGGGGATTACCATAAATTATGACAAATCTTATCTGGAACCGACTCAGACTTTTGAGTTTATAGGAGGAATTCTCTATACAAAGACAACTATTGCTTCCATTGCATTACTGAGAGTTCCGACCATAAGATTTCAAGTCATAAAGATAATATGCAGCATTTCAGTTTCAGCCCGACTGGTCCTTCTTGCTCTGGGATCAATGGTGGCAGCAATAACCTTAGTACCACACGCCAGGTTTTACATGACAATTCTACAATAGAGGTTGGCTACTCAGTGGTTGATTCTTTATCAGTCAGTGTCTTACAAGATAAGAATCACTCACATATGCAAGAAAGATCTGAAATGGTGGATTCATTCAGACCTGGTTCTACAAGGTTGTCTGTTCATTCGCCCTCAGCCCAAAGCTATAGTGATCACAGACGCTTCTCAGCTGGGGGGGGGGGTGGACATTATCTGGGGAAGACAATCCAAGGCACCTGGTCTCCCAAAGAGGCCAGTTTGCATATAAATGTCCTGGAGATGAGAGCAGTGCTGTTAGCATTGCAGGCATTTCAGAATGCTCTCCCTTTGGGGACAATTGCTGTACAGTCGGACAACATGTCAGTTGTCTGGTTCATCAACAAACAAGGAGGAACCAAATCATACCCATTTTGTCGAGAAGTTCTCAGAGTGTGGCAGTGGACGATCTCTTCCAACCGCTTTCTTTTTGCAACACACATTCTGGGGGAGTCCAACGTGATAGCGGACAGATTCAGCAGGTGGAGTCTTCTACCTCATGAATGGTCTCTCAACAAAATGATTTTGAGAACAATCTCTTGACAATGGGGCCAGCCTTGCTGCCACCTATTCATGTTCCCACCCGAACAACAAATGCAGAAGCTACTTTGCCCTAATCTTCCCACAAGGGGAATCCCCAAGGGATGCTCTACTTCATGATTGCCCCCCCATCTCATTTATGCATATCCTTCCACTCTATTGATTCCCAAATTTCTTCAGAAAGGTGAAAGGTTGAAGAGCAAGGTCATCCTCATTGTCTCTTACTGGCCTCGACAAATTTGGTTTCCCTTCCTTTGGCCTCACCTAATTCAACCACCTTGGTTTCTGGATCCAACTCCAGATATCCTGTCTCACCCACCAGGTATGATAAATCCAGACTTAGTGAATCTCAGGCTGACTGCCTGGCTCCTCCAGTACCATTAATAGCCAGACAACCTATGCTCTCTTCTCTAGTCCGTCTTATTCTTTTGTCCTCTCATAAATCTTCCATCAGAAGATTGTACTCCAGCAAATGCAGGAGATTTGTTTTGTGGCTCAAAATCGTAACATTGAACCTTTTTCAGCTCCCAGTCAAGATATCTTGGAATTTCTAGTGCATCTTTTTAGAGAGGGAACTAATTCTACTATTAGAGTACAGTTAGCAGCGATTTGCAGTTTTCAGTCTGGAATAGATGGCTGTTCTGTAAGTTGAGCAAAGCCTTTTTAAAAGGCACTCTACTCTTAAAGCCACCCTTTACTCTTAAGGCCACCCTTTAAAGATCCTAAACCCCCTTGGGACCTTAACCTTGTGCTGCAGTCTCTCACACAGTCCCCTTTTGAACCCTCAGCTACATGTGAACTCAGATATCTTTCATGGAAAATAATTTTCTAAGTGGCCATTACCTTGGCCAAAAGAATTTCAGAGATCCAAGCACTGTGTTTGAAACCTCCATACCTGATTTTTCATAAATACAGAGTTACTTTACATACCAGCCAGACTTTTCTTCCAAAGGTGGTGTCAGAATCCAATATAAATCAATCTGTTAATCTGCCAGTATTCTTTCCCAAATTTTCCAGCAAAGGAGAATATGTATTACATTTATTGGATATTCATAGAGAGTTACATTTTTACTTACATATGATAAAAAACATCAGCAACTCTGATTAGTTATTTGTTTCATATACAGAACCAACATTGGGTAAACCAGTTACCAAAGTTAGTCTATACAGATGGATAACAAATTGCATTTCTTTTGTGCATAAGAAATGGGAATTGCATTGACAAAACCGGTTCGAGCCCACTCCACCAGATCCATGGCAGCCTCCTCAGTTTTTCAATCCAGAGTGTCCATGGGTGAAATTTGTGCAGCAGCTACTTGGGCTACTCCCCATACCTTTATTAATCACTACAAATTAGATCTGGTCTCCAGAGGAAGGGCATCTTTTGGTTCTATGGTGCTCAGGAATATCCTTCCTTGAGTCCACCCTGGAAATTAGTTAGCTGGGGATTCTGTCCCAGCAGTTGAGAACATAATGAAAATTGACAGCATCAGATAAAGAAGTTATGTACTCACCATAACGTTCCATCTGTGTTGTCCATTTTCATTCTTCCTCAGCTTCCCTCCCACCAACCCCCATTCTTAAGGCTTTTGGAAGTGTGAGTGCTTAGGGGACATATATGTTCTTGTTTTTATATAAACTCCAGCTATAGCTTCTCCATAGTAATTTCCATCTTTTACTTTATACTAAGGCAGCAAACAAGATCTGAGATAATTGGGGTTGGTGCGTTATGGGTAAGGGAGAAGCTTGAGAGTTTTTGGTTACCACGAGGTTTAGCAACAGCAGAGTCAGTTGAGGAAGAATGAAAATGGACAGCACAGATGGAACATTGTGGTGACTACATAACTTCTTTTTGAGTTGATATACTCCATCAGCATTTCATGTATTTTAATCAGCTCTGAGTACATTTGACTTATTTTTTCCTCTAGGTTACTGGAAGTCATGTCTTGCACCAAAGCTGGAGCTTGCGCTGTTTTTTGCTGAACAGCTACAGAATTCTTCTAAGTCTGTTTTTTCCTCACCTTTGTGGTTGATTTTCTTTCAGGTTCTCTGAATTTCATTTTTGTGGCATCCAACAAGTGCACTTACTAGCCAGTTACTGAAATTTACCCCCAAAAATTAGTTCACTGGCTCTTTCTTCTGAATTTCTGTTTTCACACTGGGAGGGCTGAAATTAGGCTTTTATTCAATGTGCAGCAATCTTGGAAGTCCAGGTTTGTCATTCAGATTGTTATGAGAATATGGCTTCTGTAAGCCCCTTTGAAGGATTTTTTTTAAACAGTCTAGAATGACTCTGTTATTTCATTAGGAGCATAATGACATTCCAAAGTCCCTAAAGGAGTATTATGATTTATTGCAACTCAGTTTTCCTCAACCTACTCCATTACTTCCTCTCCTTTCAGAATTGATAGATGTTTTTATCACAGCCTGTAACTTGCCTGACAGCCAGCCAGCCAGCCTGCTGCCCCCATGAAAACCTGATAGATTGCTTAAAGTTCCTCAGTCTTGTAATTTTTTTTATATACTAATCCAAGATCAGAACCAGAAGTAATTGATCTAGTGAACCCAGCTCCTGCTAAATAACTGGTTAATACCAATCCCTAACCTTCTGACAAAGATAGGAAGGCTTTTGATAAATCTGGGGAAAAGTGTATCCTTCTTGCAACACTTGCTTTTAGACTGTTCAGCTGTCAAGCACATATAGTAAAGATTGTGTTTGCTTATTTCGAGAACATGAGGACTACAGTAAACTCTCAGTTAACCGGAACTCAAGCAACCAGAAAAAAAAAATCGAAGAAATAAGAGTACAATTTTCTTGTGTTGCACTTTGTTTCCCCCCTGCAGAAACATATGTTACGTTTTAGAGTTTTAAAAAGAAAGACAGGAATAAATCCCTCCTCTCCCCAACCTATGAACAAGTCAAACCAAACAAATAGCATAGCATACAGTATTAGTCAGGCCTATTTTTAATAGTAACTCTCCACGGGTGCTGGTTAACAGAGAGTTTGCTGTATTATGCCATCTGTTTTTGTTTTTCCTGAGAACAAGACTTCTTTGTGTAACATAATTGCTTCTGTGTCTCAAGTGGCTGGCCACTGTTCAAATGTGCTTATGATTCTGCTGATTCTCCTTCTGTGTCTGCTGCCAATGGAACTGCCTTGAGAAGGTTTGACTGGTTGCTTACTGAAAACCTTCCAGAGGATGTTAAAGCTGAAATCTTGAATTCACTCTTAGATATAAAGTAGTTTTTTTTTGGACTATCTGCTACAGCAGTCCTTAACAAGTGTGATAAGAGAAGTAAGCAGATTCAAGAAATTTGTCAGATTTTTTCATCCCTTCTCCAAGTTTACCAGGGAGGTCAATGCTATCCTTACAACAATTTTTTGAAAAAGCAATATAAACACAGCAAGCGTCTTGTAAGCAAACACTTAAAAAGCAGTGGCAGGGAGGTTCCAAAAAGAAACCCCCAATAACAAAGAACAGTCAAATAAGTCTGAATGACTATCTGTAAGACCCCCCCCCAAAAAACACCACTCTGGATAGCTCCTAATCCTTCCAGAAAGTCTGAACTTCAATTCCTCTTTTTGTCAACAGGTAGTTTGTCAGATCAGTACTGAAGGTAATCCAACAATGTTACAGATGTCAGGGTGAGTCTCTGTCTCTCTTTCCCCCCCCCTCTCCTTTTTTGACAGATTCTCCCTTATTTGCTATAAAAAAACATTTGATGTGATGTTGTCAATCTCACCTTTATTCTCAATGGTGGGACGGATCCAATCCATCAGATCTGTCTCGGCCATTGCAAAAGCTCAAAGCCTTCAGCTAAGCTTATAGGCATTTTTCCCTACCCATAATGCAACTCCCTAGCTGCTTCAGATCTCATTTGCCACGCATCAAAGGAGGTTCTGAAGCGAGCTCTGGGCTAAGTGCTTTCTATTTTATTCTCATATTTTTGTCTTTTCTATTTGCTATAGCTAGTTTTACTTTACGCTAGTTTTTTTCTGTTAGTCTGTTATTCATAGTAAAGTTCCTACCCTATTTTCTGCTTACTTTTTAGTGTGGGTGTCAGTCCCCTTTCCTGCTATCACCCATTTAAGTTAGAGGGCGCATAACTCAAGTCCGTTTAAGTTAGAGGATGTTCATCTCACCCCCTTTTCCTTTTAATTGTCCATTTTAGTTAGAGGATGACTTTAAATAAAAAAAAAAAACAGTCTTTTTCTTGTTCCTGTCTTTACTGTTCTTCCAACTCCTGGCATGCTTGTGTGTGTGTGTGCGTCTGTATTTCCTTGTTTGGCAGGTTACAATGTCACAAAAAGAGGAAGGGAAACCTCTTGGTTTCAAAAAAATTTGAAAAATGTGGAAAGAAGATGCCCCTCAGTGATTCACATACTTTATGTGTGTATTACTTGGGGCATCTTCATCTTCAAGAGTCATGCTCCATATGCCACAGCTTCAATTAGAGAGTGCTTATGGAGTGCAAAAACAAACTTATCTTGAAGAGACTGCCAAAAACCCTTTTTTGAGGTAGTCTCACTGGAGTCCACTTCCAAATCTGAAAAGTCCTTGAAATGTGAGTCTTCGGCTCCAAAATCCTCCACAGAGCCAAGCCAAAATACTTCTAGACTGTCTGCTCCAACAGAACCCTTGGAGCAGACAGTCATTACTGGATCCAAGGCTGTAATTTCGCAGAGCCCTTCAAGTCTTCATTCATTAATGCCCCTTTTGACAGCTCTTTGCTTTTAGGGCCTAAAGTAAAAGAAAGGTTCACCAGGTGTGAATAAGAAGGCAAGACCTTGTCTGCCATTGGAATATGTTTTCCATACCTACCAGACCCTTTCCAAATGGTCAGAGAAGTAGTGGGAAAATGTGGTTCAGAAAAACTCAGAGGTCTTTCCAGGACACACAGGGTGAAAATTCCTCCAGAAGCAGAGATGCACAGGGTGAAAGTTCCTCCGGAGGCAGAGGGGGGAACAATAATGGAAGACACCACCCACACGGCAGGGAAGGCTTGCAAAATCAGGGCTCCAGGGAACCTTTATTTGGTAGACCCTTTCAGCACTCCTGAAGGAGTGTCCGATCGCTCACCTCTGGAGGCAGTCAGGGGGCGATTGTCTCTGCATCAAGAAACTTGGCAAAAGATAAGTGCCAAATGGGTGCAAAACATAATATCCAGGAGATGTGTCATTCCCTTGTCCTACCCCATTCCTATAAACAAGCCAGTACCAAATGTTCCACCCAGTCAAAAGGAACAAGCAACTTTAGAAATTCAAAAGTTGCTAAGAAAAAGAGTCATCTAAGAAGTCCCCGCAGACCAGAAAGGATCCGGAACTTACTCAGGATTCTTTTTAGTTCCAAAGAAAACAGGAGGCTGGAGACCCATCTTGGATGTCAGGAATTTGAACAAATCTGTCAAAAAAAACAAGTTCCAGATGGTGACATTGCAGTCGATACTTCCATTTCTGGAAAAAGACAATTGGATGCGCTCCATAGACCTTCAGGATGCGTACTATCACATTCGGATGGACAGGTGGTCCAGAAGGTACTTGCCCTTCCGGCTAGGAGCCAGTCACTTCCAGTTTCGAGCTCTGCCCTTTGGTCTCACTACAGCCCCCCAGAGTGTTCACCAAGTGTATGACAGTAGTGGCGGCTCACTTGAAACACAGAGGATTCTGTGTATTTCCATATCTAGACGACTGGCTCATCACTGCCCGACCAGGTATCTTCTGCTACAAACCAGGGACTGTACTCTACAACTCTGTTTCTTCCTAGGAATTAGCATAAATTAAGAAAAATCTGCTCTGCAGCCATGTCAGTTCTTGGTCTTCATAGGAGCACAAATAGACACAACAACTATAACAGCAAAACTTCCACAAGACAGAGTACACGACCTTTGACATTATGTAAAAATGCTGATCAAGAAGAAGCTAGCTTCTGCCAAGCTAGTTCTCCGAGTACTAGGAAAAATGGCAGCTTCAGTTGTCCTAATTCCTGTAGCTCAGCTCCACATGAGAATCCTTCAATGGTTACTTTTGGCAAAATGGTCAATTCTAGATCTTCCAATGACACACAAAATCATGATAACTGATTCATGCAAGAAGGATCTACAGTGGTGGAGCCATTCTCCTCTGGTATCTCAGGGCCGTCACTTTATTCCCCCTCAACCCCAAGCCATGGTGATCATGGATGCTTCCCAGATAGGGTTGGGGGGCATTATCTGGGGAAGACAGTTCAACGCATCTTGCAAGAACACAAGGTGCACTTGCATTTAAACATCTTAGAGGCAAGAGTGGTGCTTTTAGCTTTGCAAGCATTTCAGGACACTCTCTCGAAGAACGATAGCAGTACAGTCAGACAATATGTCCATTGTCTGGTACATAAACAAACAAGGAGGAACCAGATCTTACCCCCTTTGTCGAGAAGCCCTGAGGGTCTGGCAATGGGCAAAGACCTCCAACTGCTTTCTCATAGCAACACACATCCTGGGGAAGTCCAACATAATTGCAGAGAAGTTGAGCGGAGCCATTTTATGGCCTCATAAGTGGTCCCTCAGTCAGAAAGTTGCGTAAAACATCTTCCGAAAATGGGGCCAGCCTTGCTGCAATCGTTTTGCTTCATCCACCAATGCCAAATGCAGCAACTACTTTGCCCTGATCTTTCCTCCATGGGAGTCCCCAAGGGATGCACTTTTTCACGATTGGCCTCCCGGACTTATTTATGCCTTTCCACCAATTCCTCTAATTCCCAAATTTCTACAGAAAGCAAGTTTGTTGAAGATGATAATAATCCTAATTGCCCCCATTTGCCTTGACAAATTTGGTTCCCCTTCCATTGGCCTCATGTTCGGGACGAACCGTAGAATCTGGACCCTGTTCCAGACCTTCTGACTCACCTGACAGGAATGGTTCATCCAAATCTAAACAATGTCAAACTGACAGCTTGGCTGCTCCAATTCCCCTGATCTCCAGGTTTCCTTCCTTTTCCTCTGCTGTCAGACACATTTTGGTATCTTCTCATAAGTCATCTACGTGAAAACTGTACAATGGAAAATGGAAGAGGTTTATTTTAAGGGTTAATTCTAATCAAATTGACCTCTTTACTGCTCTCGTTCATTTTATACTAGACTTTTTGGCTAAGCTTTTTAATGAAGGTGCTGCCGCAGCTACTATTAGAGTTCAATTGGCAGCAATTTCAAACTTTCATATAAGAGAAAATGGCTATGGAATCATCTATCAGTCTTTGTAAAGCCTTCTTGAAAGGAAATACACTTCTAAGACCTTCGTACAGACACATCTCCACCTTGGGATCTAAATTTTGTCGAATATTATCTATCCTCCATTTGAACCTTCTGCTACCTGTGACTCGAAGTACCTTTTTTGGAAGACGCTCCTCTTAGTAGATATCACCTCAGCAAGGAGAGTTTCAGAATTGCAAGCTTTAACTGCCAAGCTCCTATATCTGATATTTCATAAAGACAGAGTTTCCTTATGCACCAGCCCCTCCTTTCTGTCCAAATTTGTATCTGAAAGTAACCTCAATCAATCTATTGAGTTACTGGTATTCTTTTCAAATTTTCAGAATAAAGTAGAATACCCACTGCATCTACTGGACATTCATAGACAGTTACGTTTTTACCTACATAGAACTGCAGAATTCAGACAATGAGATCAGCTATTTGTTTCTTACTCTTAACACTAGGAAAGATCTTTTTTTTTTTTTTAACCAATGTTTTTCACTTTATGTGATTTTACATGCCTTTTTATATATGTTTAACATTGTCACTATTCATGTTTGGAGCTTTTCTCCCCGGGCCTCTACTGAAAATGGACATATATCCAGTTAGACTAGCCCGGTCAACAAATATAAAATAAAATAAATCTACAAGTATCTAAAGTTACCTCATGAAAATGTCTTTCTGAATGCATTTCCTTTATTTATAATTCTAAAAACAAAACTCTCACTGCACCTGTCAGAGCTCAGGGCAATAGCTACTTGTACAGCTTTCCAAGCTAGGCTGTCTCTTGATAATATCTGTGCTGCAGCCACGTGGGCAAGCCCTCATACCTTTATTACTCATTATAAGGTAGATTTGGCCTCCAGGAGTAGAGCATCCTTTGGTTCTATGGTTCTGAGGAATATTCTCCCATGAGCCACCCAAGAATCAGCTTGGGAAGCAGTCCCACAAGTTAGAATAAAGGCGAGATTGACAACATCACATAAAGAAGTTATGTACTTACCATAACGTTCAATGTGTGTTGTCCATCTCTGCCTTTATTCTCACAACCCACCCACTATACCTCCTGCCTATGCTCCTGAGAGACCAGGTAGAACTAATTGGATATCATCCTACTCTATAGCCTCAAAAACCACTTGATGTTAAGTTGTCTATCTCGCCTTCATTCTTGCTGGATGGGTTCGGAGCCGACCTCGGCTCCGACTCGGCCACTCTAAAAGCTCGAGAGTTGGTTCCACCGGCTCGAGGCTCCCCTTATATCCCACAATGCTAGGCGTGAGTTACCTCAGATCTCGTTTGCCGCTACAGCGATCGAGGTGTTTGGTTTCTACCGGCTTCTTGGTGAGTAACTTTGGAGTAAAATTTAGTATACTTAAACCCCTTTAATTTTAATTTTAACAGTTGTTTAGTGGATTTTCTCCCCCTTTCTCTCTAAAATCCCATTTTTTCCACAAGAACTTATAAGTTCTTCCCTCGGGCCTTTGAGCCTTTTTTTTTCTTCCATCCCCTAGTGGTGTGTGTGTGTTTTTTCTCAGAATTTAAAACTTTGGTAGTTTGTTTTATTTTTTGAGTTTTAAAATAGGATAGGGTGTAATCAGTGTGTTTGACTGGGAGTGTGTGATTACACTTTTTCTAAAATGTCTAAAGACTCAAAGGTCTCAGGTCAGGCTTCAAGAAGTGTGACTCGTGCTGTCAGAAAATGTCTCTGACAGACGGTCACACTTCTTGTGTCTACTGCCTGGGACCTTTGCACCTGCAGGACTCCTGTGCTGTATGCCACGGCTTCAGCCCCAGGGTCCTGCAGGAAAGAAAAAACAAACTGATTTTGAGAGGTTTACTCAAGCCTGAGGGTTCCCTTACTGTCTCTTCGGGAAAGCCCTCCAAGGCTTCTAGGTCCTCGGCTCCAGCTACTGAGCCGAGACCTAAGGCTACGAAACCTCCGTCTACATCGGCTCCGGCTGGAGCCGATGAGTCTCAGTCTACAGTTTCTGTGGTTTCCTCGGCTCTGGCTGGAGCCGAGGTATTGGAAATTCCTGTGTCGGTTCCGACCAGACCTTCGGAACCGACATCTAGAAAGAGGTCTAGGTCACCGTCCCTTGGCTCCGTTCATTCGGCTCCAGCATCTCCTCTGCTGTCTGAACAGAGCCATAGATCTCACTCCTCTAGGTCATCGAGGCTGTCGAACCATGACCTTCAGAGGGTAGTGAGTCGACTTCTTAAGTCCGAGGCACTGGCCCAAATGCTTCAGAGCCCGACTCATCAGTCGATGCCTGACCCTGTCCCTCATTATGTTCCTCCTCCGACTCCGTTGAGCTCGGAGCTGGGGCGTTTCGGAACCGAGACTGTGGTAGCGTCGGAGCCGATACAAATGTCTTCGGCTCCATCGTCGGCTCCGATTTCTTCCTTAGAAGAATCTCAGCGCCGGACTTCCATCATCGGCTCCGAGGGGGTGAGTGGCATCGGACCCTTGTCCGACCCCGCTCTCCCTCTCGGGGCTTCGGCGCTGGTGAGTTCGGCTCCGACATCAGCCTCGGAGCCATCACTGTCGGTGCCGAGGGAGGTTTTTAGCTTTTCGGAGCGGGGACCTCTGGCTCTGCCTGACAGGGGTGCGTTCGAGGTCATGCGGAGTGTGTTAGAACCTGGTTCTACTCCACAGTCGGCTCCGTCCGCCCCTCCCTCTTCGGTGCCTCAGGTCAAGTCGACTCACTCCCTCATCCCGGACCGCAGAGAGCCAGCTCCTCAGGAATCCCCTGTGGGGATCTCATCCTCTTCCGAGGCCTCTCCTGATTTGGCAGAAGAGCCCCCTCGGAAGAGAAAGTGTAAGAGGAAACACATAGACTCACCTGAGTCCGTCACCTCTGACACAGATTTAGAGGATTCCGAGGGTTCCCCCCGTTCCCCTTCTGAAGATGTCTCATTTGCAGACATTCTAGAAATCCTTAAGCAGAGGGGAAATTGGCCAGCCCTCAACCATTCGGAGGATGAATCTGTGTACCTTGAGGCGTTTGGCTCTCGTCCTTCCACCTCCTGGGTGTCTCCCCCCTTTGACCCCCTCATGCAGGTGGTAGCAAAGGCATGGACGGCTCCTGATTCAGTGGACCCCACTCCCAGGAGACCCTCAAAATTCATTACAGCACCAGCAGATAAACAGTTTCTGACAAAAGGAGTTTCTGTGGATGCTATGGTGGTTGCTGCTGCCACTAAGAAGGAATTAGCTGATCCTTCAGTGCCTGTCCATCCACCTAACAAGGAATCTAGGTCCATGGACAGGTACGGGAAGCGGATGTTCTCGTCAGCGACCTTTGCAATGCGTTCGCTGAACTACCTATGCCATTTTACTCGTCTTCAAAGGGACTTGATCAAAGAAGCGAGTGATATGTTGAAGGATCCTACAGCTGCGGGTTTTCAAGACAAGATGAACACTCAGCTGGCTACCCTGAATTCCATAGCTAACTCCTCCATGCGCCTCCTTTCGTATGCAGCTGATGGAGCGAGCAGGGCCGCAGGAACAGGAGTGGCCTTACGTAGGCATGCCTGGATGCGGTTATGCAACTTTGCGGACCCCTTTAAAACGCGCTCACTAATTCCCGCTTGATGGATCATCTCTTTTGGTCCTCAATTGAAAGAAACCTTGACTAGGTGCGAGACTGATGGCAAGACTCTTTCTGCCGTCGGAGTCCGTTTTTCTACTCCTTCTAGGCCTTACCCCAAGGGCCAGAAAAGTGGCAAAATGTGGTTCCGCAAACAATCTCAAGGGACTTCGCCTGACGCACAGAGTCGGTTCCCCGCCAAAGGCAGAGGGGGGAACAACAATGGTAGACGTCGCCCTAGAGGCAGAGGGGGTCCGCAGAACCAGGGCAATCGAGAAACTTTCTCCGATAAGCCCTTTCAGCATCCCTGAGGTGTTGCCAGACTGTCCACCTTCGGAGGCAGTCGGGGGAAGATTGTCACTGTACCCAGAAGCCTGGCTATCCCTAACTCGAGACAAGTGGGTACAGTCCATCATTTCCGAAGGCTATTCCATTCCCTTTCTTTGCATTCCAAACCGATCAAAAAAATCCCTTCCAGATGTTCCACCCGCTCAAAGGGATCTTGCAGCTTTGGAAGTTTCAAAACTGCTTGCAAAAAGAGCAATTCAACCAGTTCCAGCAGACCAGCAAGGATCCGGAATCTACTCCAGGTTCTTTTTAGTTCCAAAAAAAACAGGGGACTGGAGACCAATTTTGGATCTCAGTATCTTGAACAAGTCAGTCAAGAAAACACGATTTCGGATGGTCACGCTACAGTCCATACTTCCCCTATTGGGAAGAAAAAACTGGATGTGCTCCATAGACCTTCAGGATGCGTACTATCATATAAAAATGAACAGACGCTCCAGAAGATTTCTCCGCTTCAGGCTGGGAACCAGTCATTTTCAATTCAGAGCCCTGCCCTTTGGACTCACCACTGCCCCCCGGGTGTTTACCAAATGTATGGCAGTGGTAGCTTCTCACCTGAGACGCCAAGGATTCCAGGTGTTTCCATATTTGGACGACTGGCTCCTTACAGCTCCCACCGAGCATCTTCTTCTCACAGCCAGGGACTACACCTTTCGACTTGTCAAAACTTAGGCATTTCAATAAATTGCGAAAAGTCTGTTTTGTCGCCTTGTCGTGTTATTACCTACATAGGCGCAATTCTAGACACAGTCAACATGTCTGAGGCTAACAGATCAGAGAATAACAGACATACAAAAACTGGTCTCGCTCATCTTCAGCAGCAACAGAGTCAAAGCCAGGTTAGTTCTGAAAGTATTGGGGATTATGGCGGCTGCCATACCTTTGCTTCCATTAGCCAGATTCCACATGAGAATCCTTCAATGGATGCTCTTCACACAATGGTCATACCAGCAACTTCCGATGTCCCACACCATTATGATCACGCAAACATGCAGGAATCATCTTCTGTGGTGGATGTCTTCCCCTCAGCTCTTATTGGGAAGACCCTTTGTTCCTCCCCCTCCGGTTGCTACACTGACAACGGACGCCTCCCTGATCCGGTGGGGGGGGGGCATTATCAGGGCAGAACTGTCCAGGGCACATGGCAACCAGAAGAATGCCACTTGCACATAAATGTTCTAGAGATGAGAGCAGTGCTTTTAGCGTTGCAAGCCCTTCAAGACTCTCTTCCCTTGGGAACGATAGCAATCCAGACGGACAATATGTCTGTAGTGTGGTATATCAACAAACAAGGCGGAACCAGGTCCTACCCCCTGTGTCGAGAAGCACTCAGACTGTGGCAATGGGCGATTTCTTCTCAGCGGTTTCTGATAGCAACGCACATCCCCAGGAAGTCCAATCAAATCGTGGACAAGTTGAGCAGAGCTATCCTCATGCCTCACGAGTGGTCTCTGAAAGACTCTGTTGTGAGAGAAATTTTTCTCAAGTGGGGTCAGCCTTGCTGCGACCTTTTTGCTACTCCCCAAAACAGCAAGTGCAGAGATTATTTCACCCTATTCCCTTTACCAGGCCAGCCCAGCAGAGACGCTCTAGTCCAAGTTTGGCCCCGGGGACTTCTGTATGCATTTCCTCCCTTCCCACTAATCTCTCAAGTGATACAGAAAGCTATCGCTCAGAAGGCCTCTTTGATCCTCATTGCTCCTTACTGGCCTCGACAGGTTTGGTTCCCCTTTCTGCATCATTTTCTGTTGGAGCGACCTTGGCATCTGGACCTAGTTCCAGATCTTTTGATCCATCAGTCGGGTCAGTTTCATCGCTCCCTTCCCTCTCTGAACCTCACTGCTTGGTTCCTCCAATTCCAACCTTAGCCAGGCTTCCTCAAATATCTCACTCTGTTCGAGATATTTTGATAGCTTCCCATAAATCTTCCACTAGAAAGATTTATTTGAGTAAGTTGAAACGTTTCGCCTATTGGGCTCAAGGAAGGGACATAGATCCTTTCACTGCTTCCATCCAAATGGTCCTTGATTTTCTAGCTGAACTCTTCCATGCAGGTTCATCTCCTTCTACTCTTAAAGTTCAACTGGCAGCTATTTCTAACTTTCATGTGGGTATTTCAGAGTCTGCCATAATGTCCCACAAGCTTTGCAAAGCCTTTTGAAAGGAGTTTTTCTACTCAGACCTCCTATAAGAAATCCTCCTCCTCCTTGGGACCTAAATTTAGTTCTTAGTTCTTTGATTCTTCCCCCTTTCGAACCTGCAGCCTCCTGTTCTTTAAAATTGCTATCATGGAAGACTCTCTTTCTGGTAGCTATTACTTCAGCTAGAAGGGTTTCAGAACTTCATGCACTCAGCTGTCGACCTCCTTATCTGTTGTTCCATAAGGACAGGGTATCTTTACGAACCAACCCGTCCTTTTTGCCTAAGATAGCCTTGGCGTCTAACCTAAATCAAAGCAATGACCTCCCTGTGTTTTTTCCAGAATATTCCAATAGGTCTGAACAAAAATTGCATTGGCTAGATGTTCATCGTCAGTTAAGGTACTATTTGGATAGAACCAAACAATTCAGAAAATCTGACCAGCTGTTTGTCTCCTATGCAGAAGGCAGAAAGGGACTTTCAGTTTCAAAGGTATCATTATCTAGATGGCTAACATCTCTGATTTCCCTTGTTTATGAAATTAGACACCAAAAGCTGCCTAACAAACCTAAAGCCCATTCCACCAGAGCTTTGGCTACTTCTACAGCCTTCCAAGACAGACTGCCTATTGACACCATTTGTGCAGCGGCTACTTGGGCTACTCCTCACACTTTCATTTCTCATTATAAGTTGGATTTAGCTTCTAGGCATAGAGCTAACTTTGGTTCCACTGTTCTCAAGAGTCTGTTCCGTTAGGCCACCCGGGACAAGGTGCTAGGGACGCGGTCCCATCCAGCAAGAATGAAGGCGAGATAGACAACTTAACATATAGAAGTTATGTTCTTACCATAACGCTCCATGTTAGTTGTCTTCTTCTCGCTTCTTCTTAAGCCCCACCCTCCTTCCCCCTGGCCTGGACAGACCTAGAGGAGTGTTGATTGTGACCTCTCTTTCTACCACCTCTTACTTTAGGTATATGCTACTGTGCATATTTTCCTGGATCAGGATGCAGGTCACCCTTCTCTTCTCCCTGGTTTATAGAGGTGGACTTTGTTTATAGTTATTCTGTTACTAGTATAAGCTGGGTCTAGCTTACAAACGAGATCTGAGGTAACTCACGCCTAGCATTGTGGGATATAAGGGGAGCCTCGAGCCGGTGGAACCAACTCTCGAGCTTTTAGAGTGGCCGAGTCGGAGCCGAGGTCGGCTCCGAACCCATCTAGCAAGAAGAAGGCGAGAAGAAGACAACTAACATGGAACGTTATGGTAAGAACATAACTTCTATTTCTTTTTAAGCTGTGAATAGCTTTATCTCTAATATTTATTTATCTTGGGCAAACTAGATCTGAGGGACTTAGGGAACTGCATTATGGGTAAGGTAGAATGCCCACAAACTTTGCTGAAGGCCTCGAGCTTTTGAAAAAGGCTGAGACGGATCTGATGGATCGGATCTTACCCCACAGGTGAGAATAAAGGCAGAGATGGACAACACACATGGAAAGTTATGGTAAGTACATAACTTCTTATCTGAAGTTGTTGTTTATTTGATCTTCAACCTGTGGCACACAGATTTGGTATGGATCTGACTCGGACGCATTTTCCAGCATCGGATCCAAGCTCGAAGCTCCTCCCCTACCCATAATACCCTTGTCTCCCTCCTGCCCCAGATCTAGTTTGCCAAATGTGTAACCAGCAGCATGGATTGGAGCTCCAAGTTTTCCTTATTATTAAACTTCTTTTTCCGTAAGTAAATCTTCCCTTTTACTTTCTAAACCTCTCTACCTGTGACTGGCTTTCCTTCCTACCCTGTCCCTGTGCACTTGTGCATCAGTTTCTCAAAAGAAAAAAAAGTTCCTCTCTCTATCTTTCTCTTCCCACCTTTCTCTCTTTCTAGTGTGTGAGAGCGTGTGTGTGTGTTTCCTTTAGCCATGGTGGAGCCACCCAAGCCAGGCTTCAGAAAATCTGCTGAGTGTGACCAGAAGCTTCCCCCCTCTGATGGCCACACTTTGTGTGTAGTGTGCTTAGAGGTTCAGCACCTGGAGACCTATTCAATCTGTGCAGGTGCCAACCCCCGCACATTGATCAATAGGAGAAACAAACTAATTCTGAAGGGTCTCCGGCCTTCGGAGATTGCTGTCCCCTCTACCTCTTCTGCCGCAGCTTCTGGGACTCAACTTCCCACGAAGAAGTCCGGGGATGGGGAGAAGTCTTGTCCCAAAGACTGACAGGCTTAAAATGCGGTCCCTCAAGGAACCTCTTGCCAAGTCTCATCCGGATCTGACATGAAACTCACCTCGACTCCAGTCTGTTTTTCACCTGAGACGGAGATTTCCTGAGGCCGTTCACCCCTTTCTGCCTTCCCTTGGCACCACTCCAGGCCCGGGTCGGTGGCTTCCTCCATTCAGTCCACCCATAGTCTTTCCAAAGCCGAGGTGGAGAAGAGGATGCGGAGGTTTATCCGGACCCAGATCCAGATGGGAGTCTTGCCTGCCTCCTTTCTCTCCGGGGCTGGGAGCATGCACTCTACCTTCCTTCCCATAGCTCCTTCTCCGATCCGACCCCTGGTTTTGGAGTTGTCAGGTCCAAGGTTTCCCAGCATTGGGGGGGGGTCGGTGCTGATGGTCCCAGGTACCTCGATGCTGACTGTTGCCCTGAGTGGCTCAGCTCCGACCCTTTCGGAACCGTCCAACTCTCGGAACTGTAGTCTCGGTGCTGAATCTGAGGGGATGGCATTGACTTTGAGGTTTTCGGAATAGGCCCTTCCGGTGTGAGTCTCTGATCCTGAAGGCTCGATCTGGCTCCCCCTTCGGTGTAGAGGGCAGTGGATCCAGTTTTACTTTCCTCTGCTATCGGAATTCATTCATCCTGTGTTTTCGATGTGGTGGAGAGGGTTCTCTCTGCTCCATCGAGACCCTTGATGCTGTCTTCCTAGGAGTCTGTCCTGACTCCCTCTCTTTCTGGCATGGAATCCACCATCCTGCCTCCTCAGGGATAGCCTGTCACCACTGCACCACAGGGGGTTCCCCTAGGAGCTTCCTGAGGTTTCCGAGTTCTATCCAGAAACTCCCCCGAGGAGCTCCCTTAGATACATATGTGCAAAAGGAGGCACTTGGATTCCCACCAGAGTCCCTCACAGAAGACACCAACTTGAAGGCAGGGGAGGGTTCCCTCCAGTCACCCCCAGATAATGTCTCCTTCAGAGAAATCATGGAAATCCTGTGCCAGCATGGAGGGTGGTCTACCCAAAAACCCAATCCGGATGAGTTGGTGTTCCTGGAGGAGATTGGCACAGGACCCTCTACCTCCTGCGTGTCTCATACCGCTGATCCTCTTGTGGACTTAATTTCAACCAGGGCATGGAAGGAACCAGGCATGGTGGAGCCTGTCCCCAAGCGGGTTCCATCAGACAGGCAGCACTGGTCTAAGGGATCCCCGATAGATGCAATGGTGGTTGCAGTGACCACCAAGAAAGAGCTCACTCAGGAGAGCTCTATGGCCCATCTGCCGGACTGGGAGTCACAGGCCATGGACTGTTTCAGGAAGCGGACTTACGCTTCAACCACGATTACCTTGTGTGCGCTCGATTGCATGGTACATGTCATCGGACTGCAGCTGGACCTGGTGAAAGAGGTCACTGAGTCTGCCCCAGGGTCCATGTCAGCAGAGGAGAAGAAGATAGTCTCCTCCTCCTGTATGGCCACCCTAACTTCGATATCCAACACTTCCGTGAGGCTCCATTTACATCCTACTGATGGTGCCTCTAGGGCAGCTGGAACTGACGTTGCCATCAGGCGTCACCCTTGGCTCTGGCTTTTTGCTTTCTAAGAGCCCTTCAAGGCATCGTTTATGAATGCCCCTATGACAGTTCCAGTCTCTTTGGTAAGACTGTTCAAGACACCCTAGTCCAGAGAGAGAAAGATGGGAAGTCCTTGTCTGCCATCAGGATTCACTTCTCAACCTCACAATGATCCTTTTTCCGGAATCAGTGTGAGGTGAAGAACATGTGGCTCCAATAGTCTCAGGGCTTTTCCCAAAATTCTCAGGACTCGCCTTCCCCCAGAGGCAGAGGGGGATACAATAGATGCTGTCCTTGAGGCAGAGTGGGTCAGAGGAACCAAGGGTCTCAAGATTCTTTCCCAGACAGACCCTCAAAGCATCCCTGAAGAGTTGCCAGACTGCTCGTCTCTGGAGACAATCAAGGGACACCTTTCTCTGCACCCAACGGCCTGGGAGTCGATTGCAAATGATCATTGGGTGTTGCTGATAATATCCAGAGAATACTTTATCTCCTTCCTTCAACCCCTCCCAAACACCTCCTGGATGTCCCACCCATGCAATGGGAGGAGGCAGCAGTGGAAATTTCCAAGCTTCTTGAAAAGTGAGCCATCCAGTCCCCCCAGGCTAATCCGGATCAGACTTCTATGCCAGGTTCTTTTTGGTGCCAAAGAAAATGGGGGGACTTAAGACCCATCCTGGATCTTTCAACCCTAAACCTGTCAGTTGTCAAGACAAAATTCCGGATGGTCACTCTCCGATCCATTCTGCCCTTTCTGCAGATAAATGACTGGATGTGCACGATGGATCTCCAAGACGTGTACTATCAAATCAAGATGGGCAGGTGCTCTCGGAGGTTCCTCCTCTTCCGGCTGGGAAACAATCATTATCAGTTCAGAGTGCTCCCCTTTGTACTCACCACTGCCCCCAGGATGTTAACCAAAGTGATGGCATTTGTGGCTGCTCACCTGCAGCTGCAGTGGTTCTAGGTCTTTCCCTAACTGGATGATTGGCTCATTTCCACTCCCTCCAGGCATCAACTCTGTAGAGCCAGGGATCTTCTTCTCAAGACTGCTCTCCATCTAGGCATAACCATAAATCTCAACAAGTCCCAAATGGATCCAGTACAAGTTCTCGACTTCATTGGGGCTCTCTTATATACCACTCAAAGCAAAGTGTTTCTTACTCCAGACAGACTTCTATACTTCCGACATCATGTTTCTTACATTGTACAAGCCCACTGTCCCACTGTGGAGTCAGTTCTTCGGGCATTGGGATCCATGGTGGCAATGATCACCCTTATCCCTACAGCTCAGCTTCATATGAGGGTTCTCCAATGGACTATGGTGGTTCAGTGGTCATTGCTGGACGTGCCCTTATCTCATCCGGTTCGGTTATCTTGAACTTGCAAGGATTCGCTCCTCTGGTGGCTTCAATCCCCAGAATTCTTCTGGGTCGTCTGTTCATCCTTCCCACCCCTGTGATTATGGTGACCAGGGACGCCTCCCTGCTTGGTTGGGGAGGCATTGCATGGGAAGGACAGTCCAAGACACGTGGTCTTACCTGGAGACCCATCTGCATAACAACATCCTGGACATGAGGGCAGTGCTGTTGGCATTGCAAGCTGTTCATGCCCATCTTACCCAAGGGACAGTTGCCATCCAGACAGACAATATGTCTGTAGTCTGGTACATCAAAAAACAGGGGGGACCAGGTCTTATCCCCTTTGTAGCGAAGCCATGAAATTGTGGGAGTGGGTGATCTCTTCTGGCCATTTTCTGGTGGCAATGCACATTCCAGGGAGATCCAACATTCTGGTGGACAGGCTCACCAGATCTTTTATGATGCCTTAGGAGTGGTCTCTGAATTCTTCAGTAGTGGAACAGATCTTTCTAAAGTGGGGTCAGCCTTGCTGCAATCTGTTTGCCTCTCCTTCCAACATGAAGTGCAGCGAGTATTTTGCTCTGAACCCCCTGCCAGGGGAGTCCACCAGAAATGCTCTAGTTCATGCTTGGCCCTCCGATCTACTGTATGCTTATCCTCCACTCCCTCTAATTCCGAAATTCATTCAGAAAGCTAGACAGCTGGGGAACTTAGTGATCTTCATTGCCCCCTTCTGGCCTCACCAAGTTTGGTACCCCTCTCTGTGGTCTCATGTAGTGTGCCCTGCTTAGGTACTAGATCCGGTCCCGGATCTGATCACGCATCCCTCAGGGATCTTGCACCCAGATTTAGTCAGTCTGAAGCTCACAGCTTGGCTGCTCCAGTTCCAGTGATAGTTAGGACTCCTGGGCTGTCTTCTCCTGTCAAGAAGATTTTTGTAGCGGCTCACAAGTCTTCCACCAGGAAGGTTTATTCTAGTAAGTGGAAACGCTTCTCTATATGAGCATCTCAGCATGATCTGGACCCCTTTACTGCTCCAGTCTCTGTCATTTTGGAGTTTTGGGCAGATATTTTTAATCGTGGTGCTAGTTTTTCTGTGGTAAAAGTACAATTGGCACAATTTTCACATAGGAGAGAATTCAGCTTCGTTGGCTTCTTCTAAGCTTTGTAAGGTATCTTTTTACTCAGGCCTCAAGTCATGGACTCAACGCCCCCTTGGGATCTTACCCTAGTACTACAAGGTTTGGTTTCTCCCCCATTTGAACCAACAGCTACAGTGGACTTGCAGTTCCTGTCTTGGAAGATGGCTTTTCTGGTCACTGTTACCTCTGCTAAGAGAGTATTGGAGATCCAGATCTTATCTGTCAAGCCCCCTTATATGGTGTTTCATAAAAACAAGGTTGCCCTAAGAACGAATCCCTCATTCCTTCTGAAAGTGGCATCAGAATCTAACATTAACCAGGTCATCAATCTCCGTTTTCTTTCCGAACTTTCAGAATAAGGGAGAGTATAAACTGCATTTGCTTGAAGTTCACAGGCATCTGCGCTTCTATTTGCATAAAACAAAATCCTTTCATATGTCTAACCATCTTTTTGTTTCCTTTTCTAAGCCTTTCTTAGGAAAACCTGTATCAAAAGTAACTATTGCTCGTTGGATCTCTGAGTGCATTGCACTGGCTTATCGAGCCAAAGGCTTATCCCCTCCAGGTCATGCCAGGGCGCATTATACCAGGTATGTAGCTACTTCTGTGGCCTTTTGGTCTAGGGTTTCCTTAGATGACATTTACTCTGCAGCTACTTGGGCGTCATTACATATGTTTATCTGTCATTACAAATTGAATCTCCTTTACAGAGGCAGGGCATCCTTTTGCTCAGCTGTGCTCCGGAACATCCTTCCATGAAGACCTCCCAGGGCTACTTGCTAGCTGGGGACTCTGTCCCACAGGTTGAAGATCAAATGAAAACAACAACTTCAGATAAAAAAGTTATGTACTCACCATAACATTCCATCTGAGTTGTTGCTTTTCATTTTTCTTCAACTGTCCCTCCCTCCTTCCCCCTGCCTTATGTGCGCTGTACAGTGGACCGGATAGAAGAGGCATAGCCCCTACTCTGGCAAGCCCATTTTCATTATTGAGCTAATGGGTGCTAATGCCAGGGCTTTAGGCAAATAGTTAGGTTGGGGGTGCTGCTGTCTGCAGCAAGCTTGATCTGAGGGGAGGAGGGAGACAGGGGAATTACAGGTAGGGAAGGAGCTTGGATCCGATGCTGGAAAATGCAGCCGAGTCAGGTCTGTACCGGATTCGTGTCCCACAGGTTGAAGACAAATGAAAAGCAACAACTCAGATGAAATGTTATGGTGAGTCCATAACTTTTTTTTCCGTAAACATTCTGTTGTTTCCAATGGTTAATACTTTTCTGCCACAATTTTCTCAGGAGCAACTCTTCTTCTGATATGAGTGCATCTCTACTAATATAGGTCTTGACTGCTTTCTCATGGCCAGGTCTGGAGCATACTAACAAAGTACCTATCACTTTTGTGTCTAAGACATGAATAAATGAGTCTTTGTGGGTTTTGTTCAGACAGCTTTATTTTATACAAACACATCACTATAGAAGCTTACTGACATTAACTTAAGTAACTTATATACAAACTAACAGCTGTGATAATGCATGCTCACTTGGATGCTTCTTCAAAATGGCACTAGGGATTGCATGTGTCTGGAATTTATACGTGCACATACAGCCTCGCATGCTTCTTAAAGATGTAACACACACATTTTACACTCTGATCTGCAGTACCCTTAGAAATGAACAAATCCTTTTATGGAACACCTGTCTAATTATTTGTACTTTAATAAAATTAAAAAATAAAAAATAATAATAATGAAATTAAAGTCTTCTCTTTCTGGTTTCTCTGGTACAGCAGAAAATCTCAGGTTTTCTCTGTGCGTTTTTGGTTTTAACTATTTGTGAAACAACTCTTCCTTGAGAAACCTCATACTTAGCCGGGCTTTCCTTTGTTCATCCTCTGAGTATTGCAGTTTTATCAGTTCATCTGAATTGATAGTTAAAGCTTCTTCTATTTTTCTAGCCTTTTGTTATTTGATTTGATATATTCCTTAAGTGTTTCACTATTTCACTTTCTCTTCTTTCTGTACACTTCTGTGTACCTTGTACTATCAATGTTGATAGTCCTTTCACTCTTTCTCATCTTTCCTTTTTTACAAAAAAAAAAAAAAAAAAAAGAAAGAAAGAAAAATTTTCCTGTCTAGTATCTTTGTTTCAGTCATGTTGTGCATTTATTGTTTGGGTCCTGTACACTTATAGGAAGATTGTAGTATTTGCCTTGGCTTTAGTCATAGGGCCCTGATTGAAAGAAAAAATAAATTAATCCTGAAAGGTTTGATTCCATCCACCTTTGGAGAGGCCATACCTGTTCATGACAAAAGTAAAGATCTGGGGAACTTTCCTAGGGCATGATGGGATAGGGATACAGCCACGAGCTTGTGGAAAACCGCAAGCTTTTGTATAAGGCCGAACCCAACCAGTGAAGAATGAAGGTGAGATGGACAACACACATGGAATGTTATGGTGAGTACATTACCTCTTTTTTCTTCGCCTTCTTCATCGTCCTCCGTGGAGAAGGCCAAAAAGAGAAGTCTCTCAGTACCATTATATCTTTCGGCACCAGCACATAAAAAACATAGATCCTCAGTTCCTAAAAGTTCTACAGATCTGATGGATTCCGGATCTAATGCCTTGGTACCGGAAAAATCATCAGCACTGACCACTACTTCTGATTCCAAAGCCGTAATGCCGAAGTCTTCAGTACCCCAGCAAATGCAAGTCTTCAGCACAAGAAGTATTGCTTCCTGGTTCTTCCTTAATGTTGACTACATTGGCGCAGAGTATTTATAAGGTAAAGAAAGAAGCTTTACCTAGGACAACTTACTCCCCATCAATCGATTGTTTTGTGGGTGAAGTATTTTTATTTTTTTATTTATTTTACATTTGTTGACCGGGATAGTCCGACTGGATGCATGTCCATTTTCAGCGGAGGCCCGGGGAGAAAAGCTCCTAGGGTAAGCAGATACAGCATTACATAATACCAGCATTGCATATTACAGACTATTTACAGAGATTACATAAGTAAGCAAGTTAAACAAGTTCCACAGGTTACAGTTAGTCCTGAGCACAAGTCAGGATTAAATTAAATTACACAGTAAACTGGTTAACAGATTTTTACACATTCGAGTTAGCCAGGCTAATGTACCTGATGTATTTCCTGCAAAGGCCTAAATCACCCTCTCTAATGTCTATTTGTTCCACCGAAAGTTTTAAAGATGATGATGTGGAGAGACTGGTGAATAAAATTCTGTGGGCAAGAGGATTTACAGGACTCCCTTTGGCTCAGACCCCTATGGGTTTAGGATCCAAACCTTCTTTCACCCCTGTAACTACTCCTCCTATGACCTCCTCCGAGATATTAGAGTTTCCAGCTGCACCGCTGATTGTACCAGTTCCAGAGATCTCTTTTCCTTCTGTTGCCCTGAGTTCTTTGGTTCTTTCGAATCTGGAGACTTCCCAGGGATGTATCTGCCCTGTCGGTTTTGAGGAGCAGGAGTCGACTCCAATTTTTTCGGAGCTGTTCCTGCACCTTGGAGCATTTACACTGTTCAGTTCATCTCTAGCTTCTGTCTCAGAGGCTGTCTTGTCAGAGTGGAGAGTGACCATGGTTCTGAGGCAGTCTCTCTCAGTTCTGGGCTCCCTTCCCTCTTTGAGGGGGCCAGCCTTAGAGGCAGTGGAGAGAGCCTTATCTGTTGCAGTTTCTCCTCAGAGCAAATACCTTCCTTACGCTCAGTTATTTGACCTCTGTCTCCACTGGAGAAGCTCATGCCAAATCCTCAGGAACCTCAGATACAGAGTCTGTCATCTTTTGATACCTCACCAGACTATCCCCCCTGGGGAGGTTCCTCAGAAGAAGAAGTGCAAAATGAAGCACTTAGATTCCCTACAGGAATCGGTCATGGACAGTGATTTTGATGAAGGGGAAGGGTCTCCTAGGTCACCCCCTGATGATGTCTCCTTTGGAGACATCCTAGAAATTTTGAAATAGAGGTGTGACCGGCAGTCCCAAAATCCATCTTCGGAAGAATCATTTTACCTGTATGCTTTTGGTACTCGCCCGTCTACCCCTTGGGTGACTCCGTCTGCTGACGAGCTCATTCAGTTGATCTCTCAGTGGGTGTGAAAGGTACCGGACACCACTGAAACCATCCCCAAGAGACCAGACAACATTTTATCTGCCCCTGAGGATAAACAATTTTGGGCCAAAGGATTAGCAGTACATGCCATGTTCGTAGCGGCCCCACCAAAAAGGAACTTTCTGAGGAGAGTTCATCTATACATTCACCCAACAGAGAGTCTCAAGCGATTTATAGATTTGGGAAGTGGGTTTATGCTTCACTGACCTTTGCTTTAATGTCTTTGAATTTCTTGGCACATTTTACCAGACTTCAAAGGGATCTGATCAAGGAGCTGTCAGATACTCTGGCAGGATCTGTTACTGAGGGAGTCCAGAAAATGTTACTTCCCAGTTGGCCACCCTGGAGTGTGTGTCAAACTCTTCCATGAGACTTACTGCGCATGCAGCCGATTGGACCAGCAGAGTGGCGGTTACAGGTGTAGCCATAAGGAGACACACCTAGATGCATCTATGTGATTTTGCACAGCCATTTAAGTCTTCATTTGTCAATGCACCTTTTGACAGATCATCTCTGCTTTGCCCAAACGTTAGAGAGACATTATCCAGAAGGATGATAAGACCCTTTCTGCTATGGGTGGATGTTTTTCCACTCCTCAAAGATCCTTTTCCTGGAATCAGAGGAGTGGTGGAAAGATGTGGTTCAAAAGGTCCCAAGGGCCTTTCCAGGACACATGCAGTGTCTGTTCCCCCAGGGGCAAAGGGAGAAACTTCAATGGAAGATGCTGTCCATGCAGCAGAGGTGATCCCAGAACCAGGGCTTCAGGGACTCCTTCTGAGGTAAGCCCTTTCAGCATTCCTGAAAGGAGGCACAATTGTCTTCCTCTGGAGGCAGTTGGAGATGCTTATCCTTGCATGAAAACGCTTGGCTAAACATAACAACAGATTCTTGGGTGCAACAGATTTCCAGAGGTTATACGATACCTTTTTACCTTCACCCCCCCCATATGCAAAAAATTCCCTGATGTTCCACCCAATCAGAGGGAACCAGCAGTTCTAGAAATTCAAAAACTGCTGGAAAAGAATCATCCAAAAAGTCCCACCAGACCAGAGAGGATCCAAAATTTACTCAAGATTCTTTTTAGTGCCTGAAAAGACAGGGGAATTGAGACCAGTTTTAGATCTCAGTGTGTTGAACAAATCAGTTCGACAAACAAAATTCCGGATGGTCATGGTACAATTCAGTCTTCCGTTTTTGGAAAAGGATGACTGGATGTGTTTAACAGATCTTTAGGATGCATATTATCGCATAAAAATAAACAAGCACTCCAGAACGTTTCTCCACTTCCAGCTTGGAACCAGTCATTACCAATTCAGGGTGCTGCCCTTTGGTCTCACCACAGCCCTCAGGGTGTTCACGAAATATATGGCAGAGTAGCAGCTCACTTGAGACTGCAAGGATTCTGGGTGTTTCCGTACTTGGACGACCGACTTATTACCGCTCCCACCAGGCATCGACTGAAAGAAGCAAAGGATTATGTTCTCCAGACCTCTGCATACTTAGGAATAACTATACATTATGAAAAATCCCAACTGACTCCAACTCAGAGTTTAGAGTTTATAGGAGCACTACTAGATACGACAACAACCGTGACATCCCTTCCACCAGTGAGACTTCAGAAAATCAGAACACAGGTTCAAAACATTTTTTACAGCAATAGAGTACCTGCTCATCTAATTTTATGGGCTCTAGGTTCCATGGCAGTGGCGATAACTCTAGTTTCCCTAGCAAGATATCACATGAGAATTCTACAGTGGTTGCTGGCATCTCAGTGGTCTATGCTATACCAACCCATGTCAGATCAGGTTTTGATCACCAACCATTGCAGAAAAGATTTAGCTTTGTGAATATATTCTAAAGTAATTCTCCTAGGCCACCCCTTCGTCCTTCCAGACCCCAGGCCATAGTAACCATGGACACCTCTCAGATGGGGTGAGGGGCATTTTCTGGTCAAGACTCTCCAAGGCACTTGGCCCCCCCTTAGAAGCCAACTTGCATATCAATGTTCTGGAGCTAACAGCAGTGCTTTTGGCACTGCAAGCCTTTCAAGCTGCTCTTCCTGTGGGAACAATTGCGATTCAAACAGACAATATGTCCCTAGTTTGGTACATCAACAAACAGGTAGGAACCAAATCTTACCCCCTTTGTTGAGAAGCTGTCAGTGTGGTAGTGGGTGATCTCTTCCAACCACTTTCTGACAGCAACGCACATTCCGGGGAGTTCAAGTGTGATAGCAGACAATCTGAGCAGATGTATTCTCCTGCCTCATGAGTGGTCTTTCAATCCAAAGTGATGGAAAGGATTTTTTGTCAATGGGGCCAGCCTTGCTGCGACCTGTTTGCCTTTCCCATAAACAACAAGTGCAGCAACTACTTTGCCCTGATTCAGTCACCAAGAGATGCTCTTCTCCACACTTGCCCCCCCCCCGACCCCTATATGCCTTTCCCAGATACAAATTCTTACAGAAAACACTCAAGCTGAATAGCAAAGTAATCCTCATTGCACCTTATCAGCCTCAACAGATATGGTTCCCCTTTCTTTGACCTTATCTAATTCAACGACCTTGGATTCTGGACCTGGCTCCAGACTTTCTGTCCTATTCAAAGAGATTAGTTCATCCAAACATTCTGAACCTCAACCTGACAGCATGGTTCCTCCAGTTCCATTAATTGCCAGGCGAGTTAACCTTTCTTCCCTAGTATGTCAACTACTTCTAGCTTCTCATAAGCCTTCTACCCGTACATTCTATACTAGTAAATGGAAGAGATTTACCTTTTGAGCTCATGAAAGGGATATTGACCCCTTTTCTGCATCTATTGATAATATTTTAGATTTCTTAGGTTCTCTTTTCAATGCAGGAGCTTTCCCATCTACAATTAAAATTAAACTAGCAGCAATTTCAAATTTCCATAATAGTGTGGAAGAATGCCCCTTGGCTTCTCATAAACTTTGCAAATCCTTTTTAAAAGGGTCACTTTTGTTGAAATCTCCTTTTTAGGATTCTACTCCACTTTGATATCTAAATCTAGTGCTACAAACCATTGTACATCCCCCCTTCGAACCATCCGCACACTGTGATCTAAAGTATTTGTCATGGAAAACTTTATTTTTGGTGACAATAACCTCTGCCAGAAGGATTTCAGAAATTCAAGCCTTATCATGTAGACCACCTTATCAGATTTTTGACAATTTTTTTAGATGCTCACAGAAATTATGTTTTTATCTACACAGAATGAAAGTCATAAGAAAATCTAACCATTTGTATCCTTTTCTAGTGCAACATCTGGTAAACCAGTCAGCAAGGTGACCTTGTGCACATGGCTCAAGGACTGTATATTCTTTATCTATGACAAGAAGAAAATTGATTTGCCTAGGTCTGTTAAGGCACAGTCTACAAGATCTGTAGCGAGGTCATCAGTTTTCCAATCTAGAGCTTCAATGGATGATACATGTGCAGCAGCAACTTGGCTTCTCCCCATACCTTTATTACTCATTACAAATTGGATATGGTCTCTAGGGGAAGAGCATCCTTTGGTTCAATCGTGCTCAAGAATGCCCTTCTTTGAGTCCTCCCAAGGTCTGCGGTACCTGGGGACTCTGCCCCATATGTCAAGGATAAAATTAAAATTGACAACATCAGATAAAGAAGTTATGTACGTACCATTTGTGTTGTCCATTTTCATTTATCCTTGACTGCCCTCCCTCCATCCCCCAGCCTTTGAAGACTCTTTGGTGGAACAGATAATGTACATACAACTTATTGTGATCATTAAGACAACAGATATGGCTTCTATTGGGGCTTCCTTATCTTTGACTTTTATATCTAATCTGCAAACTCAATCTGAGGTAACTGGGAGAGAAGGATTGTGGATAGAGGTGAAGTTCAAGAGTTTTTGGCCCATGTGAGCTGTAGTAACGGCCGAGTCAGTCCCAATGATCGGAACCGAACCAATATGTCAAGGATAAATGAAAATGGACAACACAGTTGGAATGTTATGGTAAATACCTAACTTCTTTTTGCATCACATTCCCATTGACAAAGATTTCAGATGTTGCTTAAGATTTTATGTCTCTAACTTACTCTGTTAGTTCTCTGCCTTACTCTTTGGTCTATCCACTGCACCAATGATATTTAGAAAGCATGTAGCTCTGGCAATTGCTTACTGCAGACTTTAGGGCATTCACATTTTTCTATAGTTGTATGATTATCTTCTGTTTTTTTTTCAACTGTTCAGATTTTCTGACAAGTGTCATGAAACTCCTGCTCGGTCTGCGATTTCAAGTAAACTTAAAAAAACTCATGTCTTATCCCTTCACACAGAACATTTTTTCTGGGATGTCTTCTGGATTCTTCCCTAGGAAGAGTTTTTCTTTCACTTGATAAAGTAGAGCTACATGAATAAATCTTCCTAAGCTTTTCCAACTAATCTCTTGCATCTGCTAGGGAATTTCTCAGACTTATGCATTTCATGCTTCTGTGATTGCCATGATTCCTTTGGCTAGACTTTGTATGAGATAAATTCAGTGGTTCCTAAAGTCAGTCTGACATCGACATCAACACACTTTATTTTTTCATATTCCAGTACTGGGATTTGTGAGAAGAGAGGTATTGTGGTGGATAGGCAAGTTGTCACTCAATCTCTGCTGCCTCCTCTTCAATCTGTTACAATAGATGCTTCAAACTTTCTCTAGGGGACTGTATCAAAAAAGGGTGAGAGTTCAAGGTCTGTGGAACAAGCAGGATAGACAAAAGTACATCACTGTCAAAGAGATGCTGGCAGACACCAATGTTTTGAAAGCCTTAAATCATCTCTGGTCTCCAAGATCTCTTCAAGTTATCACAGAAGACACCACAATGATGTGATATATAAACATACAAAGGGCACTAGCTCTTACCCTCTTTGCAGACTTGCTACTATGGCCTGGAAGGTAGCAGTTTAATTCTGCTTGACTCCTTCAGGCTACATGCATTTTGTTAGAGCAAATTATTGTATCAAAAAAAACTGAACAGGGCCAGAGCATATCCTCACACATGGAAATTGCACCCAGGTGACTTCCAGGAATTGATCCAGCTGTGGGAAACACCTCAGATAGATCTGTTTTCCTCCTTTCAGAATGGTCTGCTAAAGAAATTCTGCTCCAGGATTCCTTGCAAATAGGGTTTGAGGATCGATGATTTCTCATTCTCATGGATGGGTGTGTTCCTGTATGCTTTTCTACCCTTTCCACTGATATCAAAGGTTCTTCTAAAGATCCGTAAGGACACTGCAAAGATGTGGTAACCCTGTTTTATCCCAAGCATAAGTGGTTCTCCATTCTTTTGAAACTGGCCAGGGACAGTTACCACAAGCTTCTTCACACACTGGATTTATTCATAGAAGATAGGAGGTATTTGAACTTCCAAGATTGCTGCACACCGATCAGTAACTTAACTTCAGCTCTCCCAGTCCGAAAACAGAAACTGAAAGACAGCAGCCAGTGATATTGTAAACTTTTTTTATGAATACCTTTATTGAATTATTACTTGTGACATAGGCAAATTTACAATTATAGAAAAACAATCAAACTGTGTTAATAAGTTCATGTTTACAAACATTATGCTTTACATATATTGCTATATGTTATATAACCTAAGAAACATAACATAAAATGTTATGTGATCCTATCTCGCCTACATTCTGACTGATGGGTTCGGAGCCGATCCCTCGGCTCCGACTCGGCACGCTTATGCCAAAGAGCGAAGTCTCTTATTGGCTGAGCTTACTATATCCCAGGATGCACCACTACCAGTCCCCCAGATCTCGTTTGCCACTAACTAGCAAAGACGTGGTCTCGAGCTGGCTGAGCTAAGTAGTGTTTTTCACTAACTTTTTCTGTCAGGAATTTTCTAATTCTATAACAAAAAGCTGTTTTAACAGCTATACCGTACTTTTGTGTGTGACTGGTATTTTTGTGGAAAATTTTGTGTGTGATTGTGTGTTTGTTCTGACTAGAGGCCCCTTTGAATTGAAGGGCCTTTCCCTGTCAGTCAATTGTTTTTCAAATCCTTAGGGGTTCTAGGATCCCCTTTAGTTATTTTTTCTGTAGTTGTCGGACTGTCAATCTTAATCGGCAACCGTAAGCTAATCATTGTAGTGACAGTCATTTAAAAAAAAAAAAAAAAAAAAAAAAAGTGTGTTTTTCTGTGATAGAGTTACTAAATTTGTTGCTATAATGTCTCAGGCTCCTAGGCCTTCGGGCTTTAAGAAGTGCACTAAGTGCAGTTTTAAAATGTCAATCACAGATGACCACTCTCTCTGTGTATATTGTTTGGGCGCCAAACATTTGCAGGAGTCCTGCAGCGTGTGTCACGCGTTTTCCTCGAGGGTCCTCCAAGAGAGGAAAAATAAACTTATTTTGAAAGGCCTTATAAAACCCTCTTTTGA
This sequence comes from Protopterus annectens, assembly GCF_019279795.1. NCBI lineage: Eukaryota > Metazoa > Chordata > Ceratodontiformes > Protopteridae > Protopterus > Protopterus annectens. Next base: position 341,866,083 of record NC_056742.1, on the reverse strand, counting down.
AGAAGCATTAGCGTCCTCTCCTTCTCCTGCTAAAAAGAAAAGGGCGTCGGCTCCGACCAGTCCGTCGGACCCGACCGCCAAAAGACATAAGCAGGCTTCTCCTTCGGCTCCACGGACTTCGGAGCCGAGGGTGGAACGGTCTGCCTCGATGCCTCCAGTCTCGACTCCTCTGGGTTCGGAGCCAACGGCTGGGGCATCGAGAGGCGGGTCACCTTCATCGGCTCCACTGATCTCGGAGCCGATGAAGGTTGTCCGCTCAGACACTTCCTCCTCGGCGCCGAAGTCCTCTTCGGCACCGATGGAAATTGGTTTGGACACTCCTTCAGCGCCGATAGTTATCGAGTCGCCTTGGAGCCGGTCCCCTAGTCCCTTGGAGCCGTTGGAGAGACCTACTCGGACCCGTTCGGTCTCTTCCAGGTCATCGAGGATGTCAGATTCGGACATAGACAGGGTGCTCCAAAGACTGTTCCAGTCCCCAGTCTTTCAAAAATTTGTTTCGGCTCCGACCCAATTGGCTTCGGAGCCGATAGCCCACTCCATTGCCATTCCTCCTCCGACCGCTTCGGCTCCGTCGGAGCAGGTGCTGATGGAGCCAGTAGAGATCCTGGGGTCGGCTCCGACCCTTACTCCAACCCCGGCCTTCGGGTCCGAGTTTAGCACATGGACTTCTTCGGCTGGACCCGGGGGTGACGTTTCGGGACCAATGCTGTCGGTTCCGAGCCTCCCTCTCGGTGCTTCGGCCGCGGGACTTCCGTCTGCTATCATGGCTCCGGGGACCAGACCCTCCCAGGATTCTGGGGGTCCGGCTTTCAGAGCTATGAGGAGTGCCTTGGCCAAGTTTTCTTCGGCCATCTCTACGGCTTTACCGGCACCTTCCCTGGGCATGGAGACTGGGTCTTTGGCAGTTCCCCTGTCTCTAGGCAGCGGAGCCCCGGGGCCTGAGGTTACCCCCACGGGGGGTTCCCCTCCTCCTGAGGGTTCTTGAGTTGTCTTCGGAGGAGCCCGCAAGGAAGAGATCGTGCAAGAGGAAGCACGTGGACTCCCCCGACGAGTCTCTTACATCGGACACTGATCTTGATGATGCGGAGGAGTCCCCAAAGTCATCCTCGGATGATGTCTCATTTGCAGACATTCTAGAGATCCTTAAGCAACGAGGCGGCTGGAATTCCAAACACCCCTCCGCTGATGAGTCGGTGTTTCTCAAGGCCTTCGGGGCTCAGCCCTCCGCCTCCTGGGTGTCTCCGCCCTTCGACGAGCTCCTGGATTTGGTTTGTCGGAGGGTGTGGGAACATCCAGATACTGTGGAACCAGTGCCTTCTCGCCCTAACAAATTTTTGTCTGCCCCACCCGAGAAGGAGTTCTTAACTAAAGGCGTGGCTGTAGATGCCATGGTGGTGGCATCTGCTACCCAGCAGGACGTGGCAGACGCTTCAACGTCCGTCCATCCTCCTAATAAGGAGTCTAGGAGCATGGACCGGTACGGGAAGCGCACCCTGACTTCAGCGGCCTTTACTCTGAGGTCCCTGAATTATTTGGCACATTTCACCAGACTACAGAGGGATCTGGTCAAGGAGCTCTCAGACTCCCTCTCAGGTAACCTACCTGAGCAGCTAGCCCAGTCGGTTAGCTCTCAGTTGGCTATCCTTAACTCGATTTCTAACTCGTCCATGAGGCTCATTTCATATGCGGCCGAAGGCGGCAGAGCGGCAGGCACAGGCGTGGCTCACGGAGACAAGCCTGGCTCCGTTGTGTCATTTCGTGGAGGCCTTCAAGTCTTCCTTTGCCGACGCTCCCTTTGATGGGTCCTCTTTGTTTGGACCCAAGGTAAAAGACACTCTTACCCGCTGTGAGCAGGAGGGAAAAACTTTATCTGCCGTAGGAGCACGTTATTCCACTCCCTTTCGGCCTTATCCCAAGGCTAAAAGAGGAGGGAAAATGTGGTTCCGCAAATCACAGAAATTCTTTCCCCAACAGCAGGAAGATTCCCCTTCCAGAGGCAGACGACGGGGAAATTTTTCTGGGAGACGCCGTCCCAGAGGCGGCAGAGGCCCCCGCAACACTGGAGACCGCGAGTCCTTTCGTGGCTCTTCAGCCTCCCACACTTCATGAGGGATTGCCCGACTGTGCTGCTCCGGAGCCAGTCGGGTGCTGTTTTGCCAAGCACCTAAAAGCCTGGGAATCTATTACTCAGGACAGATGGGTGCTTCGGATTATTGCCGGAGGTTACACCATTCCCTTCACACACCCACCCCCACCGTCCAAAAAAATCCCGGACCCACCACCCAGTCAAAGGGAAATTGCAGCCGTAGAAGCTTCAAAGCTGCTAGAAAAAGGAGTCATCCAACCGGTCCCCACAGACCAGATCGGATCCGGAAATTACTCAAGGTTCTTTTTAGTGCCAAAAAAGACAGGGGACCTGAGACCCATTTTGGATCTCAGCAAACTAAACCAGTCCGTCATGAAGTCCAAATTCCGAATGGTCACTTTACAATCCATTCTCCCATTATTGGAGAAAGATGTTTGGATGTGCTCCATAGATCTCAAGGACGCCTATTATCACATACCGATACATCAGGCGTCCAGGAGGTATCTGCGCTTCAGCCTGGGAGACAGTCATTTCCAATTTTGTGCACTGCCCTTTGGTCTCACCACAGCCCCAGGGTGTTCACCAAGTGTTTGGCAGTAGTGACTGCTCACCTGAGGAGTCTCGGATTCCAAGTGTTTCCCTATCTGGACGACTGGCTCCTGACTGCCACCACCAGGCATCTACTACTAGAAAACCTACAAGCCACCATCTCCCTGGGTGCTTCCCTGGGAATTACATTCAACTGGTCAAAGTCTGTCTTGCTGCCTCCTCAGCGCATAAGATTCATAGGAGCAGAGATAGACTCAAAATTAATGCGACTCTTCCTTCCTACCGAAAGGATACAAACATTACAAGGTCAAGCCCGAGCCCTGCTTCTAAGATCCAAAGCCCCAGCCAGGATGGTCCTGCAACTTTTAGGTTCAATGTCTGCCACGGTTCTCCTAGTTCCTCTGGCAAGATTGCACATGAGGATTCTTCAGTGGCTGTTATCGACACAATGGTCTTTTCAGGATCTCCCCCTCAATCATCACATACTGATTACAGAAACGTGCAAACGGGACCTCCGCTGGTGGCTTCTGTCATCCAATCTGAATCAGGGAAGACCTTTTGTTATACCCCTCCGTGGCCACCTTGACAACGGATGCCTCCCAGACGGGGTGGGGGGGGGCATTGTCTGGGCAGGTCAGTTCAGGGTTCTTGGCTTCCAAACGAAACATTTCTCCATATCAATGTGTTGGAAATGAGGGCTGTACTTCTGTCCCTACAAGCCCTCCACAAGTTTCTCCCTCAAGGCATTATCGCTATCCACACAGACAACATGTCGGTGGTCTGGTATCTAAACAAACAAGGAGGGACCAGATCTTACCCCCTTTGCAGAGAGGCCATGAGGGTGTGGGAATGGGCAGTGGCTACCAACCGCTTCCTGGTAGCGACCCACATTCCAGGAAAATCCAATGTATTGGCAGACAGACTGAGCAGGACTATTCTCTCTCCTCACGAGTGGTCCCTGAACGAAACAGTAGCAGCTCAGATTTTCAAAAGATGGGGGATTCCGTGCTGCGACCTGTTTGCAGCACCACAAAACACGAAGTGCAAAAGGTTCTTTTCCTTGACCCCACGTCAAGGGGAGGCAGCTACGGATGCTCTAGTCCAACCTTGGCCAACAGGACTGCTTTATGCTTCCCCTCCGGTTCCACTCCTCCCCAAAGTCATCCAGAAAGCTTCCCAATTGGGGTCCACAATGATTCTAATTGCTCCGTACTGGCCTCGTCAGGTATGGTTCCCCTACCTACAGAAATATACTCTGGACGGTCCTTGGTTTTTGGATCTAACTCCGGACCTTCTGGTTCATCAGTCGGGACAACAGCACCAGTCCCTTCACACTTTGAAATTAACAGCTTGGCTCCTCCACTTCCGACTTTAGTCAGAAATCACACCTTGGACCCGGAAGTTATTCACATTTTATCTTCAGCCCACAAACCCACCACTAGGAAATTGTATCACAGTAAGTGGAAGAGGTTTGCTATCTGGGCTCAACTCAGAGGCTTAGACCCTATTACGGCCCCGATACCAGAGGTCTTGAAATTTTTAACATCTTTGTTTAATCAAGGATCTTCAGTCTCTACTATTAAAGTCCAACTAGCAGCTATCTCCAAATTTCACGAATCCATAGACCCACCGTTGATGAGTAGCAGATTATGTAAAACTTTCATGAAAGGTGCTGTGCTTTTAAGACCCCCAGTTTTTCATCCTGCACCTCCGTGGGATCTTGATTTGGTACTTCGTGCCTTAACATCTTCCCCCTTTGAACCGGCTGCTACATGTGAGTTGAAATATCTGTCTTGGAAAACTGCCTTCTTAATTGCAATTACCTCTGCAAGAAGAGTTTCAGAACTTCAAGCCCTATCTATCAAACCACCGTACTTGATTTTTCACAAGGATAGAGTATCACTTAGGCCTAATCCATCTTTTGTTCCAAAAGTTTGTTCTAATCTCTGTCTCCAACAATCTCTAGAGCTACCAGTTTTCTTTCCAAAATTTTCAAACAAAGCGGAATACACCTTGCATAAGTTGGATGTTCACAGGCAATTGCGCTTCTATCTAGACAGGACTCAACAAATTCGAAAAACAGACCAATTGTTTGTGTCCTTTTCAGATAATAAACTGGGTAAAACCATCACTAAAGCTACTATTGCCAAATGGATTAGAGATTGCATAACTCAGGCTTATTCCTCTTCAAATAAGCAACTTGCAACATCTGTCAAAGCTCACTCTACTAGAGCTATGGCTACCTCTATTGCATTTCATTCCAAGCTCGCTATTTCTGAGATTTGTGCTGCGGCTACTTGGTCCAACCCGCACACTTTCATTTCCCACTATAAATTGGATGTGGCATCTAAAGGGCGAGCATCATTTGGTTCCACGGTACTCAGGAGTGTTTTCCAGTGAGCCACCCAGGATTCAGGTGCTAGGGACGCTGTCCCATCAGTCAGAATGTAGGCGAGATAGGATCACATAACATCTTTTAGTTATGTACTCACCATAACTTCAGATGTTTGGGATCCATCTCGCCTACTTTCCTAATACCCACCCTCCTTCCCCCTGCCTTGGAGATCAGAAGAGATTGAACGGTTTGAGTTCTACTGTTTTTATCTTGTTTCATCTGGCGATGTTATATAAGCAGTGCGTGCGTGTGTGCATGTATGCGGACAAACTAGATCTGGGGGACTGGTAGTGGTGCATCCTGGGATATAGTAAGCTCAGCCAATAAGAGACTTCGCTCTTTGGCATAAGCGTGCCGAGTCGGAGCCGAGGGATCGGCTCCGAACCCATCAGTCAGAATGTAGGCGAGATGGATCCCAAACATCTGAAGTTATGGTGAGTACATAACTAAAAGTTATTCAATTCCTGCCCTTTTTTTAAACAAGAAACATCTCTATTAAACCATCACTTATGACACAGGCAATCATGCATTTATATAAATGAAAACAAACCACACCAGCACAATCTTAGTTGCAAACATTTTACATCGCAAACCATATTGACACACTACCAGTTGCAAACACTATATACATCACTTATAATCCACCCAGTCATTTTCAGTCAGACATTACATAGCTCATTTAAGTCCTGCCTTCTTTTAAACCTCATTCCTCCTCCCCTTTAAGTATTAGTGATATTTGCACTTGAGTTTTAAAGTGTTGCCAGTTGACCAGGATTCACACCCAATTGGGCTACTTTTGACATCATTGGGTGGGAAAAATCAGGCTTGGGTGGGTTGTGGGTTTTTGGGCTACTTTTTTGCATTGTGTGCATTTTTTGGGCTATTTTCCTTTGCACTCTTAGGATCTAACCACTACCCTCTCGGAACGGAAGATCTGTGGCTGACTTGCTGTGGGAAAGATTAACTGGCTGGCATGGATGTGAACACATTTACTTTAGAACTCATTCTCATACAGTTGTTGGTTGCAATTTGCAAACCCTTCACTTTCTCAGTAGAAGTGTTGAGTTAGCAGGATGTATTAGAACTGTTTCGATCACATTATATTTATTTCTCTAGCTGTTATAGTGGCCTTAATGCATGCAGCAATGAAAAAAATAACTGTCAACTGTTATGACATCCCGAGATCATTTTTTTCCAACTCTTATTTAAAATGTGTATGCTGATTGGTACTGAGATGACCGGTTTATGGACAGCAGGATTTCAGTAATGTAATTTAAAAAGGGAGTGGTGTTGACAGTTACACGAATTGTGAGTTCTCCATTTGGAAAATGCTTTTTAAGGTAAAAAATACATTTTGTTTGAACCTTGTTTGTGGGCAGTGAAAGCACATATGCGTTTCTCATATTTGCATGGCCATGCATGACAAGTGGAGTTGCTGACTTGCTGTTGTGCATCTTTAGCTTTGCATAGAATGAAATATGGTGCTATTTGAATACTGTGCAATTACGATCCCTCGGTTAACACTGTGCAGTTGTCGCTGTCGTATATTAGACTTTGCAACATTGAGGCTTGCTGTATCTAAAGTAAAGTTTTTTGTTGAGACAAGTAAATGTAGGATATTCCGTAGTTGCAGTCACTGAGAAGATGCCCTTCACTTGCTGTCACTCTTAACTTCGTGTTTAGCCTATAGAAAAGTTGTACTATGTCCCGATTTAGATTTTAATGAATTTTGTTGTTGTATAGGTGATATGAGAGGCATTTTAACAGAAACAATTAGCAAGCAGTCTTAGCGATGTGGTTTGGGTATTAGGTTGGCTGTAAGCACATGGTTGTAATAAGTTGTGTGTGCTCAGCCTCTACACAAGAGGAAGATGAATGTAGACGTTAGGTCACTTCTTGATGTATAACGCACAGTGACAGTAAGCACTTCCATGTGGCCTCTCGGTATTATTATTGACTGCTTAAAATAATTTAAAGAGGCTTGCGATTGCGAATTGCTCAGTAAAGACATAGGGAGAGACAGAAGTACTTAATGTGGTAGGGTTTTTTAGTGGAACAGAAGATTGGTTTGTAAATGCTGGTTGCTAGCTGCATATGTATAGAATCTATAGATTTTTAGTGTGTAATTTTAATTTACTTTTGATAATGTGCCTGTTTTTTTTCTGTATAAATGGCGCTAATTTGCCGCAATTTGCTGATCACCTGATCTGACCCAGAAGTTTTCATACTTCCACAGCACAGTTCTCCTCACCCTTTTCTACCTATCAGTTTTGCTCGTTCACCGGATCACCTACCTGTCAATCAGTTTAATATTAATTTAATAAGTCAATAATGGGCAAGTGGTCAAAATACACAAAACATTATAGCCCCGAATGGGGAAAGGAGGCAGGTTTGAAAAATTGGATACAGAAAGTTCATGGAGATGACACGAAAGCTTACTGCAAATACTGTCGGTGTGAAATGCGTGCACACAAGGGCTATTTAATGTCCCATGCTTCAACTGAAAAACACAAACGAAATGCAGCACCTTTTTCCAAAATGCGCAGTCTGTTTGATGTTGGCTGCCAATCCATAATGATTGACAACAGTGTAAAAAAGGCAGAACTGAAACTGGCTGCACACATTGCTTGCCATTCTAGCATTCACATTATCGATCATCTAGAACTAGTTCATGATATTTCAGGTAAAGACCTGGCAATTCACCAAACTAAATGCACAGCATTAATCAGACGTGTTATTGGACCATCAGTTTATGCTGATTTACTCGAAGACTTGACAAATGTGCCATATTCACTTATAATAGACAAGAGTACTGACATCATGACAGAGAAGCAGCTGTGTGTTATCGTGCGCTACTACAGCGCAAAGTTAAGTAAAATTGTTTTGTCATTTCTGGGTTTGATAGTGTTGGAATCAGGAACAGCAGAAGCAGTTTTCAATGCACTTATAAAGTTTCTGACTGATAAAAAACTGTCACTTTCCAAGTGCATGGGGCTGGCTACAGATGGCTGCAATACAATGTCCGGTAATGTCAATTCAGTCATAACCAGATTCCGGGAAGTCAACCCATGCATATGTCATTCCATTCAACTTTGTTCATCATATGCATTAAAAGTAATGCCACGCAATGTTGGCTCCTCGTCTTATGATAACGCACATTGTTATAAACAAGCCGGAACTTCAAATCTTATGCAGGGGAGAAGATTCTTGTACCTTTTCACAAGGTAGATGACTTGCATCTGCATTTTATGATTTGATCCATTATATGGACAACTAATAGTGTAGTTTATGCCAAGTGTGTAAGCTGCCACAATGTGTGTTTTAAATGTTGTGCTGCAGACGTATAAAGCACTTAAGAAATAGTGTTGGAATCTTTAATCATTGTAGCATATCTGTATCAAACATTACTTTATAGATTTAGAAGTTGACATTTACTGTCGTCTCTAAACACCCATTAAAATAGTTTTCATGTATATGAAATATGTTTGTTTGAGGTGTATATGTTTGCTTGAGGTGTAAAAGGCTGGTAATGTTATGTAGTCTTACCATGCTTAATTGTTTTTGCTGTATCTGACACTTTTATTCTGGAGGATGTTTTGCGCATTTTGCTTTCACTTTGTGCTGGACCATTGGGCTATTTTTGGGCTAGTTTAAGAAGCCCTGTGGACTATTTATTTTTCAATCATCTGGCAACACTTTGCTGGTTAAGTACACTGCCTTGATACCTGCAAAGAAGAAACTAAGAGAGTCTGAAAGAAAATCAGCTAGAAAAAGTGAAGAGAAAACACTGACTGTGAAGAATCCTGTAGCTGTTCAGCAAAAAACAGTTCAAGCTCCAGCTTTGGTGCAAGACATGGCTTCCAGTAATCCAGAGGAAAAATGTCAAATGTGCTCAAAGCTGATAAAAGTAAATAAAACACTGAAGGACTATATAAACTCAAATAACAAAAGGATAGGAAAAATGGAAGCAGCTGTAAACTTACATTCAGATTAGCTGATAAAACTGCAAAAATCAGAGGTCAAAATGAAAAGGCTGGCTAAGTAGGAGACTGCTCAAGAAGAGATGTTTCAAAAAATGGACAGAACGTGTATGGAAAATCTGAGATTTTCTGTTGTACTAGAGAAACCCAAAAGAATAGACTGTATTCATTTTATGAAGGAACAAATAAGCAAATAGACTGGTATTCCACAGCAGGAACTGTTAATTGAAAGGGCATACCATGTGTATGCTCCAAATATGGACATATGAAAGCAACCAAGACCTTTATTAGTAAATATACAAACCTACCAGCAGAAAGACTTGAGCTTGCCAAAACTGTGGCAAAAGGGCAAAGTACTGAAAGCTGAAGACAACAGAGTGTTTGTGGAAAATGAGTATTCACTGTACATCATGCAGAAGTGAAACAAATGTATTATAGTAATCAGGGAATGTCGAGTGGCCATTGTGAGATTTAAGCTGCTGTATCCAGCTGTCTTCACAATATTTTTTTTTCCTGGAAGATCAGTCATTTTTGATGCAAAACAGCCTAAGGAGGAAATGCAAAAGTTTGTCAAACAAAAAATAAGCAATCGACTGGAAGTGGACTCTACTTCTCATTCTTGTGATAGTAAAGCACACAAAGAGACTTTACCAGTGAAACCTTTTCCATTGTTAAATGGTAAAGGTGATTTAGATCAGGAGGTGTACCATTTCATGCAAGTTAAATTACCAAAAATGACAAGACTTTTTGGGATTCCAAAGGTACACAAAAATCGTACCACACCTCCTTTCAGAACAGTAGTGGCTGCAGACCACTACCAAGTTGAGCCTATCTCGATATTTCTTGATTTCATGCTAAATCCTGTGGTACAAGTGTCTGAACATTATCTAAGGGAATCTTGGCACTTGATTGAATTACTTCAAGAGACTCAAGGGATACAAGCAGAATGTGTTTTCACCTAACTAGATGTCGTTTCCTTGTATACATGCGTTGATCAGGAAAGTGTCATTATTGCTGTAAGGGAATACGTTATCCGTTTTACAAATTTCAGTAACTGCCTGATCAACACTATCTGTTCACTACTTAGCATAGTCTTGTAAAACAATTTCATGTGATGTCCTATCTCACCTTCATTCTTACTAGGTTGGGTTCATATCCGGTCCTCGGATCCATTTCGGCCTTTATTTTCAAGTTCGAGGTCCTCTGCTAGCTCGTGGCTAAATCCCTATCCCAGCATGCACTAGAACCATCCCCAGATCTTGTTTACCACTAAACAAGATCAAGACGTTCGTCTTCTAGCTCTGGCTAAGTATAATTTGTATTGATATTTTTTGTCAGTTTTTCATATAAATCTTTAAATTTATAGCTTAGTGTGGCTGTTTCTGATTAGTTTTTCATATTTAGGTTGTTTTTGGATTTTTGGCTGTCGTTTCCTTTTGCTAGGCCTTGTCTTCCCCTTTCCAGCTCTAGTTTGACTATTAGTGGTACAGTTCATTTAAATTAGAGAACTGTTACAGCCCATTTAAGTTAGAGGACTGTAAGTTTGTGTTCCTTCCTTTTCTCCTTTCCAGCTTCTTGTTGTGTGTAATTAGTGTTGTAGTGTACAGTTCATTTAAGTTAGAGAACTGTAATAGAGCCCATTTAAGTTAGAGGTCTATCTTTGTGTTTTTCTCTCTGTGTATTTTGTGCACTCATTAGCTTGATCCGTTTAAGTTAGAGGGTCCAGCCAAAAAAAAAAAAAATGTTGTTTGTTGCTCGGAGTTACTGTTGTCCGCTATTGTGTTCCCCCCCCCCTTTTTTCAAGTTTAAAAATGGCTGGTAAGGATTCGAAACCAATGGGCTTTAAAAAGTGTGAAAGATGCAGCAAAAGGATGCTCCTCAGCAATAAACACACCCTTTGTGTTTATTGTCTTGGGGCTGTCCATCTCCAGGAGTCGTGCTCTATTTGCATTATTTTTATTTATTTATGTATTGTTATTTGTTAACCAGGGCGGCCACGGTGGTGCAGTGGTTAGCATTGCCGCCTCACAGCAACAGGTTCTCTGGTTCGATCCTCGGCTGGGGTGCCTTCTGTGTGGACTCTGCATGTCCTCCCTGTGGTCGCGTGGGTTTCCTCCGGGTGCACCGGTTTCCTCCCACATCCCAAAGACATGCTGTAGGTGGATTGGACACTCTAAAATTGGCCCTAGGTGTGAGTGTGTGTGTGTGTGTGTGTGTGTGTGTGTGTGTGTGTGTGTGTGTGTGTGTGTGTGTGTGTGTGTGTGCCTTCTGTGGAAGGTTGGGCGCCGGGCTGGCAACTCGACACTGTAAAACTCCACTGCCAATCATGAGTGGACAAGGTGATCCACTGTGGCGACCCCTAACCGGGAAAAGCCGAAAGAAGAAGAAGAAGATTGTTATTTGTTAACTGGGTTTGTCCAACTGAGCCAAAGTCCCATTTTCAGTGGAGACCCGAGGAGAAAAGCTCCAAATACATTTACAAGACAAACAACCAGCAATTGCAGTAACTAATACATAGACTAAAAATTACAATAGTATTATGGACAAGAGACATTACATAAAGTGAGATTAACAAAGTAAAAAAAAAATAATGCACTGGTTTCAAAAATTTCTAGTACAGTAGCAGTAGATATAGGTCATGAGCCGGAATATTAACTGGAGCAGCATGTGAATTTTTTTTAAAATGGACTGTTACAGAGGAGCAAAAAGAGAAGAAAGCAGGTAGAAAAAAGAAAGAGTAATTGAAATGATCAGAAGTAGAATATAGGAGGAAAATCAGTCAAAAGTTAGGTAGAGGCTTGGCAAGGGCAGGACCAGGTGTTAAGAAGATACTGTTTGAGTTCTTGTTTGAAGTGGAGCTTGTAAGGGATGCTTCTTATGTTCAGTGGAAAGGAATTCCAGGTGTGTGCTACAGAGTACTTATATAGGGACTTGCCAATATTTTTTTATGGCTTATAGATGTCTAGAAGGTGTTTCTCAGAAGTATGAAGTTGATGGCGAGGGTTGTAGAGGGACACAATGTTAGAGATGGAGGGACAGGAAGTGGGCCATTGTAGTGATTTAAGGGCAAGGCAGTGGTGGGATTTGTTAGGTAGATTGGAGGCGAAGCTAGCTATTTTATTGTATGTTTGCTGTAGTTTAGAGAGAAGTAAAGACTGAAGGCTGGTAAAAACTGGAGCAGCATACAGGAGACAGGGTAATAAGAGAGAGAGGGCCAATGAGGGTTTGGAGAAAGGTGTGAGCAGTTTGTGATTCTGGTACAGGAGACCCAGTTTCTGGTGTTTTTTTTATGGAATGATGGATCTGAATGTCAAATTTTTATTCATTATCAATTATGACACCAAGTAATTTTTTAAAGGGTTCTGGTCTGATGGTTGTACTGTTATGGGAGGGAACTGAGAAGGTAGATTTGTGTGGTGCCAGTGTTTTAGGAAGGAAAAGTAGAAGGTTTGTCTTTTTTGGGTTTAAAATGAGTTGATTATCAGTGAGCCAGGTTTCAATGGATGTAAAAGTGTTTTGGATAAGAGCAAGGAGTTCTGGGATGCTGTTGGCAGTGGTAATAAGGGTGGAGTTGTTGGCATATTGTAAGAGTGTAAAGAGGCTGGTGGCAGAGGATAGAGTGTTATTAACAATATTGAAAAGGAGAGGTCCCAATATTGAGCATTAGGGTACCCCGGTGTTAATATGAAGGAATGGGGAGGTGATAGTTTTCCAGTGTATGGATTGTTTTCTATTAGATAAGTAGCTAGAGAACCAGCTTAAAGAGGGAGTGGAGAGATGAAGGTCATAAAGTTTGTTAATCATAGAGCCCTCCTAGAGAGGAAAAATAAGTAGATATTAAAAGGTCTTCTAAAAACCCTCTTCTCAGAGGCATTGGAAGAATGTCTGGGTTCATCCAGATCGGATAAGTCACCTTCTAAATCTGACAAATCAGACAAATCTTCAAAATCTGGGAAAAGACCTTCATCTTCTTCACCCTTGGATCCAGTGTACAAAATCCCTTGACTGCCCTCCTCGGATCCAAGTTCTTTTGGATCAGACAGGGATCCATCGGCTTTGACACCTTCTTGTTTGGTGCCAGTGGAGTTTGAGCTTAGGAGCCGGTCCTCAACTTTGGAGCCAGTCTCCTCTATTTTGAGATCGCCTATTTTACAAAAAACAATCTCCCACTCCCTCGACCCGATCTTCTAGGAGTCTTCCGATGATGATGTGGATTGGGTAGTACAGAAGCTCTTACAAACACTGGCACTGGATCCTATCACATCCACTTACTCTTCTCCAAGTCCTCCTCTGACCAACCACTGGCTTCGGAGTCAGAAAGTCCGGAGTTGGTATTAGTGGAGGTATTGGATCCAAGACCCACCGCAGGTTCTACAGCTCCAGCCACAGCTTGGACGTCCTCAGTTCCATTGGAGCTGGAGGGGTTCAGGAGCCAACACTCTTCGGTCAGGTCCAGCGAGGCAAGTCAGATTGAACAGCTGTTGGTCCGACTTTGCTTCTTGGGCCCTCAGCTCGGGTGAGGTCAGCTCCTACCGCGGCCTTGGGTCCATCGTCTTTGATTCTGTGGGGTCCTTTGGTTTCTTCAGATCAAGGGATATCCTCTGGTCAGAGACGGGGGGCTTTTGAGGTTATGAGGAGGGTGCTGTCTCCACAGAAAGGTCCACAGTCCTCTTTGGATATTCCCACCTCTAAAGCATTAGTGCTGGCCTCTTTACCCCCATATCCACAGGGACGCAGGGACCCTAGGCCCCAGGATTCCCCACTGGGTACCCCCACTCTTCCAAAACCTCCCCAGAATACCCTTCTGAGGAGGTCCCTCGGAAGAGACTGTGCAAGAGGAATCACTTAGTCTCCCCAGAGGAGTCCATCATTTCTGATACGGATCTCGATGAGGCAGAAAGGTCCCCACAGTTACCTCCTGATGATGTCTCCTTTGGAGACATCCTGGAAATGTTAAAGCAGAGAGGTGGCTGGAAGTCCTCCAACCCTTCGACGGAGGAGTCCTTATACCTGAAGGCCTTTGGGTCTCACCCTTCCACCTCTTGGGTGACCCCGCCTTTCGATGAGCTTCTTGACCTGGTTTCTCGAAAGGAGTGAGAGTCCCCAAATTTCATGGAGCCTACTCCTAGGAGGCCAGATAAATTTATTACATTCCCCAGACAGATCTTTTTTGGCAAAAGGAGTCCCAGTTAATGCCATGGTCGTGGCAGGCAGCGGCCACTAAGAAGGAACTCTCAGAGACATCATCTTCTGTTCATCCTCCAAACAAGGAGTCTGGGACCATGGACAGGTATGGGAAGCACATATTTTCTTCAGCAGCCTTTTCTCTCAAATCGCTGAGCTATCTCGCCCATTTTACAAGACTGCAGAGGAATCTCCTGAAAGAGCTAGGAGATACCCTCCAAGGTTCAGCAGCTGAAGAGAGTGCCAACAAAATATCTTCTCAGCTCGCTACCTTAAATTCAGTTGTTACTGTCTCCGTGAGACTTTTCTCCTATTTAGCTGATGGAGCAAGTAGAGCAGCGGGTTCTGAAATTTTCCTAAGGAAACATTCTTGGATGCACCTATGTGACTTTGCGAAACACTATAAGTCTTCCTTTGTGAATGCCCCATTTAACGGCTTGTCCTTGTTTGGGCCTAAGGTGAAGAACACACTGACCAGGTGTGAACAAGAAGGAAAGACTCTGTCTGCAGTAGGAGTCCATGTTTCCACACCTACTAGACCGTATCTCAAAGGCCATAGAGGTAGTGGTAAGTTGTGGTTCTGAAAACCACAGAGATCTTTTCAGGACACACATGGTGAAAGTTCCCCCAGAGGTAGCGGGGGGAAATAATAATGGAAGACGCTGACTTTGAGGAAGAGCGGGTCCACAAAATCAGGGCAACAGAATCCTTCTTTGTTAGCCCCTTTCAGCTCTCCTGAAAGGAGTCCCGATGTCCAGTTGTGGAGGGATTCGGGGGTTGCTTATAGGATCATAGGAGGTTACTAAGCTATTGGCCCTGAGGCCCTTATAAGCTTAGCCAAGAGTTTATCCCATGTTTAGACAAGTCAGCACCCAAAGTCCCTGTCCAGCAGGGACACAGGTGGAATCCCATGGGTGTATTTTCTGTTTTCCATCCAGTTATCCAGGTTGCGCTTAAAAAGGGATAATGAGGTACTCTGCTTGACATAACGAGGGAGTCTATTCCAATGATGGGGAAGTCTCTGGGACACAAATCTGTCCTGCCAACAAGTCCTATTGATAAACAGGAACAAAGCACCAGATTAGTTCTGCCAGCACCTTCCTTTGAACTTGGTTTTTGCTTCTAACAAGTCCTATTGATATCAAAGACCAGGTTGAGGTTGCGTGTACAGGTTGCTTGAGTGGAGCTTGACTTGCAGATATGCAGCAGTCCCATCAAGGTAGGCTCTGAGATTGTTTTATATGCCAAACAGTGGTCACCCCTGAGGAGTCTGTATGAAACTGAGTAGAGGGATAGGGTTTTTAGCCTATCTGGTAGGGTAGATGTTTGAGGCCCTGGATTCTCCTGGTGAGGAACATCTGTGGTCTTTACAGGTGCTGCATGTGCGTTGCGAGGTACATGCCGAAGGGGGTGTTGTACTCAATAATTGGCCTTATAAGGGAAGAATACAGGGATGGTATGACCTCTTTGTCCCTGGATGAGATATCCTTACTAATGAGTCGGGCCATGTAGAAAGCTTTCCATACAACGGAAGCAACATAGTGGTCAGAAGTCAGGTTCCTATCAACCTGGGTGCCCAAATCCCTCACTACTGATTGTGTACTTAGGATATTGTTATTAATGTGATAATGTGTGGGGATGTCACTCTCCCCAAAAGGGATGATGATGCATTTTTTGGCATTCAGCTTGAGGCCATGTTTCTGGCACAAGTTATTAGTTTGGGTGAGACCCTCCTGGAGGACGTCCACATCACTTAGGGAATTGATGACTGTGACCAGCTTGCAGTCATCTGCAAACCTGGTCAGCCATAATCCACTGGTTTTGGCCTGCACCTCAGGGAAGTATATCCCGACTAACAGAGGCCCTAAGACCGATCCGCTCCCTAAGGTACACCTCTCATTACGGGTCGACTGCTTGAGGTGGCTTCCCCTATTTTGATTAGGTGGATTCTATCAGTGAGCCAGTTTGCTACTCATCTGGTAGTATATGGATTGATGCCTAGTTGAGAGAGTTTATCTACTATGCCCAAGTGGGGAATAGTGTCAAGGGCTTTGGCCAGATCAAGGTAGGCGGTGTGCACTGTTTTCCCCTCATCCATGGCTTTGGTGATTGTCTCAAAGACGTTGACCAGATTTAACAGACATGACCTCCCCTTGACAAAGCCGAACAATGTGGGGTAGAGTGTTTGAAGGTTGCCAATGTCCCTATTAATGAGGCCCATGATAATTCGTTCCATGGCCTTGCAGATCAGGCTAGTTAGGCTGATGGGTCTATAATTTCCCAAATCGGTGGACGCTCCACCTTTGTGTAAGGGGATGACAGTGGCTGTCCTCCACTTGGCTGGGACAAAGCCCGTACTCAGGCTTTGGTTGAATAGGGTGCCTAATGGTGCTGCAAGTTCATGCCTGAGTTCATGTAGGATGCAGCCAGGGATGATATCGGGTCCCATGAAGGCTGTATTTTTTGTTTTTGAGAGGGCAGTGATGACCTGTTCCAAGAGATAAGGGGTGGGGGGCAGGTACTGGGGATGTCCTGATTTACTGATGGGAGGGGGACAGAGGGGAGAAGTTTTCACTGAATCTGTCGGCCAGTAGATTGGCTATATCTACAGCATTTGTGTATGTGGTGTCCTTGGCCACCAGTTTTGAACAGCTCTAGGTGCTTCCTTTGAGATTTCGGACATATATTAAGAAGGCCTTATGATTGTATCTAGTAGATGTGGCCAATTTGGACTCAAAGTTGGTTTTAGATTATTTCACTAGTGCTCTTATTTGCTTGTTCAGGCTAAGGAGAGATTGCTTTCAGTTGGGCACCTGTTCCTTCTTGGTCTTGGACAGTAATTTTTTTCCCTTTTGTTATATAGTTTATTTATTGCAGATGTCCACCAGACAGGTTTACTCTTCCTTGCGGAGGATGATTTTGTCCTATCTGGTATTCCTGATTCAATGCATGTATATAAATGCTTGTACTTTGGTGTAGATTTGGACATTGGTGCCAGTTCCTACAGTGGGGGAGGGGGCTCTGAAGCTGTTTATACCATCCCTCAGGAGGTTGTAATCAGCTTTGGAGACGTTTTTTGCTTGACCCTAGCTAGAGGGGGGTCACTGGAGATGGTGACTTTGAAAGTGACAGCTTTATGGTCAGATCTTATCAGGGAGGATGATAATGTAGGGGTGGTGAAGTGGTTACTCATGTTGGTTAATACCAAGTCCAAGATATTATCACCTCTTGTGGAGGTATCGACTAACTGTTCCAAGTCATTTGCATTGATAAAATTGAGAAATCTCTGGGCATTTGTGTTCTGGCATGAGTAGTTTTTCCAGTCTATGGTTGGGTAATTAAAGTCACCCAGGATCAGGGTAAAGGAATGAATCTTGATAGATCTGAAGAGGTCCAGATAGGTGGAGTGGGCATCTTGAGTCAAATTTGGGGGCCTCTAACTAGCTATAATTTGAATAGGGGTCTTGTCAATGGTTAACTGCAGCTGTAGTGTCTGCTGTGCTTCATACTGTTTGACCAGCCTGGAGGTGTGTGTGTCTTGAATATATATTGAAAGTCCACTTCCTTTGGCTTTGCTGCTCACATTTCGGGGTCTGAATGTGTGATAGGATGAGTAACCAGGTAAAGCTGGGGTGCTCTCCACGGCTTTAAACCGGGTTTCTGTGACTGCACAAATGTCAGCATCTTCCAGGGTTAAGAATGCTTGCAATGAGTGCAATTTCATGTTTAGACTCCTAGCTTTTAGCAGCATGACCTTTAATTTGCGTTTTGTTGATATGTTTATGTTGGTAGTATTGACCTCATGACTTTTCCTAAAAAGGCACTATTGGGTGGCAAGGGCCTTTACCAGAAGCCTGAAGCCCAAGTGAGACAGATGCAGGTAATCTCTAGCAAAGCATTATGGTCTGTCAATCATGTTTTCTCAGGCTGTCAGGTACTGGATCCCCCTGGAATAACACCAGAAACTAAGCCATTTGCTAAAGTCATTAATTTTCTGTTTATATTGAGGCATCATTCTGGGTGATGGTAGAATGCTTCTTAAGGCTAGGAACATACCTGCCTGGGACACATATTCAATGAGCTCAATCATGTCTCTCTTCATATAGTCCAGGGAGGTACACCTCAAGTCGTTCACTTATGTTTGTACTCAGAAGCCTGATGACAACTAACAAAAGACAAATGGGTACAAAGGATCATATTCAGAGGTTACATCATTCCTTTTTCCCTCCCCACTCCAAAGATGAAAAAAGTTCTGGACATTCCACTCAGTCAAAAGGAATAGGCAACTCTAAAAATTCAAAAGTTGCTAGACAAAAGAGTCATCCAAGAAGTCCCTACAGAGCAATTAAGGTTTGGAACTTACTCAAGATTATTTTTAGTTCCAAAGAAAACAGGGGACTGGAGGCCCATTCTGGATCTCAGCATTCTGAACAAATCAGTAAAGAAGAGCAAGTTCCAAATGGTGACATTGCGGTTGATGCTCCCATTCCTGGGAAAAGACAATTGGATGTGCTGTATACATCTCTGAGATGCCAGTCACTGTCAGTTTCAAGCTCTTCACTTTGGCCTCACTAAAGCCACCAGAGTGTTCACTAAATGCATGGCTGTAGTAGTGGCTCACTTGAGACATCTAGAATTCTGGGTGTTTCCATACTTAGATGACTGGCTCTTAACCACCACGACCAGGCGTCTGCTAATCAAGGCCAGGAATACAACCTTGCAACTCTGCTCCCACCTGGGGATTACCATAAACTACGAAAAATAAGCCTTAATGCCTTCTCAACATGTGGTATTCACAGAGGCAGAATTAGACTCAACGCAAATGATGGCAAGACTTCCACCTGAAAGGGTTCATTCTCTAAGGTACCAGGTCAGATATCTTTTGAAAAGAAACAAAGTTCCAGCGAGGATAATTCTAAAAGTTCTAGGGATCATGGCAGCAGCAATAGTTTTAGTTCCCCTAGCACGGCTACACATGAGGATTCTCCAGTGGTTTCTATCCACTCAGTGGTCTGTGCAGGAACTACTAGTGTCTCACAAAATAATCATAACAGAATCTTGCAGAAAGGACCTTTGAGGGTGGGTACACCCCACTCAAGTGACTCTAGGTCGACCTTTTGTTCAGTCCCAACCAGTGGCCACGGTTAACACAGACACCTCCCAGATAGGGCTGGGGGAGCATTATCTGGGAAAGACAGTCCAAGGCACCTGGCAGAACCATGAGGCCCCCTTGCACACCAATGTCCTAGAGATGAGAGTGGTGTTTTTAGCATTGCAAGCATTCGAGAACTCTCCCCTTGGGAACCATTCCAATCCAGACAGACAACATGTCAGTTGTATGGTATATAAACAAACAAGGAGGAATCAGATTATACCCCATATACTGAGAGGCCCTGGGAGTATGGCAATGGGCGACCTCCTCCCAATGCTTTCTGGTAGAAGTGCACATCCTGGGGAAATTCAACATGATAGCAGATAGACTCATCAGAGCAATTCTGATGGGTCATGAGTGGTCCCTGAAATAGGAAGTAGTGGAGAGAATTTTCCGAAAATGGGGCCAGCCTTACTGTGACCTGTTTGCAACATCCATAAATGCCAAATGCAACAGCTACTTTGCCCCCCCCCCCAGGAGTCACCAAGGGATGTACTTGTACACGGTTGGACCCCAGGACTCCTTTACACCTTCCCCCTTTTCCACTAATTCCCAAAGTCCTTCAGAAAACCAGTTGTTTGGGAAGGGACTTGATACTCATAGCTCCATATTGGCATCACCAAATCTGGTTCCCCTTCCTGCGGCCTCATCTTTGGGAGGAGCCATGGGTTCTGGATCCAGTTCCAGACATACTGACTCATGCACCGAAAATACTCCACCCATCCCTTCAGACCCTCAAACTTACACCATGGCTGCTCCAATTCCAATGATAACCACACTCCTAACCCTCTCGTCTCAGGTTAAACACATTCTAATTTCTTTTCATAAGTCTTCAACAAGGAAGATTTACAAAAGCAAATGGAAAAGATTCTGTTTATGGGCTACCCTTAACCATATCAGTCCTTTTTCTGCTCCTATTAGTTTCACCCTAGACTTCCTAAAAAAACTTTTCAACTAAGGTGCAGCTGCAGCTTCTATTAGGGTTCAGCTAGCAGTGATCTCAAACTTCCATTTGGGAGAATTTGGCACTAATATAATGTCTCATAAGCTATGCAAGGCTTTTCTCAAAGGTACTGTTTTGTTTAGACCACCTATCAAGGACCCCCCCAGTGCCTTGGGATCTGAATTTTTTCTATCTTGTATAGTTTTTCCTCCCTTCGAACCAGCATCATCTTGAGAATTAAAGTTTTTGACCTGGAAAACCTATTTCTTAGTGGCTATCATCTCAGCAAGAAGAGTGTCAGAGTTGGAAGCATTGTCCATTAAGCCCCCATACTTACTTTTTCATAGAGACAGTGTCTTTGCGAACAAGCCTTCTTTTCTACAAAAAGTGGTTTCAGAAACAACAAATTTGAACCAAAGTATTGAGTTACCAATTTTCTTCTCAAATTATGAAAACAAAGCAAAGTACATGTGACATCAATTGGATGTACATAGACAGGTAAATTTTTACCTAC
This sequence comes from Protopterus annectens, assembly GCF_019279795.1. Classification (NCBI taxonomy): domain Eukaryota; kingdom Metazoa; phylum Chordata; order Ceratodontiformes; family Protopteridae; genus Protopterus; species Protopterus annectens. The sequence continues at coordinate 341,845,280 of NC_056742.1, read as the reverse complement.
ATAGAACTGCAGAATTCCGAAAATCTGATAAGCTATTTGTTTCCTTTTCAGAATCAAAGAGGGGATCCTTTGTGTCTAAAGTTATGCTTTCTAAATGCCTTTCAGATTGTATAACTTTTGTGTACAAGTTTCAAAATAAATAACTTCCAAAAAAGTTAAGGTTCATTCTACAAGAGCCATTGTTACGTCTTCGGCCTTTCTGGCTAAGGTGCCTAGTGACACTGTTTGTGCTGCAGCAACAGGGGCTAACCCCCATACCTTTATCACTCATTACAAAGTCGATTCGGCCTCCAGGAGTAGAGCCTCCTTTGGATCCATGGTTCTGAGGAATAGTCTCCCATGAGACACCCAAGAATCAAGGTGCTAGGGACGCTGTCCCAACCTAGTAAGAATAAAGGCGAGATAGGACAACATCACATAAAGAAGTTTTGTAGTCACCATAGCGTTCCATGTGTGTTGTTCCCCTTCGCCTTCATTCTTGCATCCCACCCTCCTTCCCCCTTCTCTTTTTTTACTCCTAGAAGACCAGGTCTATTCAAATTGGATTACCTTGACCTCTGCCCTTCTTCATCAGTCTCTGAAATCTTCCTTGGAATACGCATAACTTTATAATTTAGGGCAAACAAGATCTGGGGATGGTTCTAGTGCATGCTGGGATAGGGATTTAGCTACGAGCTAGCAGAGGACCTCGAGCTTGAAAATAAAGGCTGACATGGATTTGAAGATTGGATCTGAACCCAAGCTAGTAAGAATGAAGGCGAACATGGACAACACATAGGGAATGTTATGGTGAGTACATAACTTCTTTTTTTCTTTCTCTGGAAAACTGTGCAAGCAAAAAACAGGGGTGACCATGGGAGCCAGAGTAGTCCTTGTTTTTGTTAGTTTGGTCATGGCACTTTGGGAAGATAATAAGCTAAAAAATCATCCTTTGTTTTGTAATGTCTTGTTTTATCGAAGATACATTGATGATTTTCTCTTCATATGGAAAGGCTGTGAGGATGAATTCAACAAGCCAGTCACTTTCATTAACAACAATACATCTTTTCTAAAATTTACTAAAAGCAGCTTTGGTAGAAAGATCAGCTTTCTGGATATCACTCTGGCCATAACATAAGACAAGTCCATTCAAAGCAAGACTGTTAAGGAAAAAAACATTTGTCAATCAATACCTTCACAAAGAAAGCTTGCACCCACCACACATGAAGAAAGGAGTTGTGAAGGGTCAATTTATTTGTTTAAGTCGATTGACAAGTGATGATATCATCCTTCAGAGAGAATTAGTGACTTTACGAAGCTTTTTCTTACCAGAGGATATGATTTAGATTGGTTCCCCAAGATCAAGGAAGAAATTTCATTGCTGAGATTAACTATGGCCAAACCAATCTTCAAGAAGATGAATGACAGTCGTTCATTGGTATCAGCAGCAATATCCACTTATATGAAACACAGTATGATTGTTTACAGAAGAGCCTTCCCTCCTTCATTTACAGTTAATTTGTCTATAATCAAAAATTTGTTGAATGATAACTGTAAAATCATTTTAAACAAAGTCGCCTTAGCCAGGTGTTTAGGGCAGTTTCCACTGTTCACATATGAAAGGATTCACAACATCAAAACAATGTTTCAACAAAGTACTTTTCCAGTAATTTTGAATGATGGTACTGCAGGCATTTTCAAGTGTGGTAAATGTAAACAGTGCAGGTTCGTCAATACTGCCCCCAATGTTCACATCAATGCACAAACTGTCACGATTAGTACTAAAGGCAGATATGATTGTCAAACAGAAGTTGTGTATCTTGCAACATGTGAATCTTGTTTGTGCTTCTTCACAGGAAAAACTATTAGGAAGCTAAATCATAAAATCTATGAGCACCACCTTGCAATCAGACATGAGGATGCCAACAATGCACTAGTGAAACATAGCAAGTTGTGCTTCATTTAAGAAATTCAGCTTCTTTGTTTTGGACTCTGTCAGTATGTTTGAATTCACAGGAGACTAAAAGATGCAGCTAGAATCCCACTAGTCTGTATGGCAAATCAAAATGAATGCTGACAAGCACCCAGGTCTTAATGACAAAATCAACATCAAGTGCTTCTTGTTAGCACAAATGCTTCATTGGACAAGATCACACTGGGTCTTTTTGCCTGACAGCTGCATTTATTTTATTCAAAATTTCAGTACTTCCATAGTTTTAATTATAATACATTTTAATTGGTGTATTTTTTTAATCCATACATTTCATTGGATGTCTAATCACTTACATAACTGGTGCTTATGTTTTTTAAACTGGCAAGTATTCTTTCATGTTAGACTCAGAAGAAGTTCTGTTTTTTATGTGCATTAAAGAATGAAAGGGCTTAATCTTACTTACTGCATTTTAATCTCCTGATTTACCGAAATGCAAGGCATCAGTCACATTTGTGAAATGCAGCTGAATAAGAATAAATGGAAAGAACGGACTTTTTTGACATTGTTAAACTTGTGAGGAACTGTAAAGCATTTGCCTCACATCATCTCATTAATGTTTGGATGGACTCTGAGAACAAGGGAAGATGAAGGAAAAAGGAAACTGTAAGTTATTAAAGTAAACAGATGCCTTTTTCCTCTTCTCTTTTTTTTTTCTTTTTGGCATTAAGAAATGTAGGCATTACAGTGCAAAAAGAGAAGAAAAGCTGGACAAAAGCATGTTAAGTTAATAGGCTGCAATCTTAGGCTATTGAAATGGGAAATGGGGGTAAAAGTACACAGGTCATAATGTATGTAGAGCTGATATGCTTTCTCTTACTTTTGCCTAGTTAAATTTCTGGATTAAGTCCCTTGGCTTAATTTAATAACAAATTTTAAGTGGAAGCAAGTAAATATGGGAAGACCGAATATAACGAAAAGTTTTCTTTTAGCAATGAATACTTCAACCAGTCTACCAGGCTGCAACAAAGAGCTAATTTTTTTCTTTTTTTCTCTTACATTTTCGTGGAGGCAAGCTGATAATAGTGCATTAGAAGACAGAACACTGGTTTCTTTAAGGCTAAAAGTTAATAATTTCTGAAAGTATGTAAATAGTTTTCACCTCTGGGAAGGCTGAATAAAGATAAAAAAGAACAGACCAATTAGTGTAAATAGAAGCAGAGGCGATAACAGTCTTAGCATAGATAACCTCAATTTCAGGTTAATTGGGGCCTATGTTAGCACCTGTCTATTTGACACAAATGTTCCTTTTAGTAGTGTTAAACTTCATTTTTGAAGATGTGCATAAGTATGTGTTTTGCATAAAGTTAGGGGTGTTCTGGTTGTGTTTTTTTAATTAAAACAAAAAGTCTTGTAAAATGTGACATAGGTTCCAATGTTGATAATCGGAAAACTGCATAAAAAATTAACCTGCCAAATATTAATGGGAGGATGTATCACAAAAGCTGAAAATATGCATTTAAAAAGCTGACGTATGTAATAGATGGGAATAGCGACTTCTTACCATAATGGTGACACTTTCCATATTATCTTGGACTGTGAATCGTCTCATGGGTATAGAGGAAAAAGAAAGAATAAAATAATAATTATATTAAGAAATACAAAGTGCAAACACCAATGCTTCAGGAGACACATTTGGAAAGAACTGAGCATGTACATTTGATAAAGAAAGGATTTCAGGATGGATATTATGCAGAATATCAGAAACAGAGGAAATTTGAGTACTTATATTAATTGCTAAAGGAGCCCCAGTAGTGATAGATGAGAAAAAAAAAGATAATAATGGCAAATTTGTAGTAGAAAGTAAGGGGCTACTGACAAGGGATGAAGATTGTGCTGGCATTTATTTATATTCCACCTGGAGTTTAAAGAATTTTTTGGAGAAATAATCAGCTCTCACCAAGGAATATTACTTTTAGGTGGAGACTGGAATTTGATTTGCAACAATGAAAATGTATCCGGGGGGTGCTAGTAGGGAAACTAAAACAAAAAAGGTATCTTGCAGAAGAAATTTATGAAAACATTTGATATGAAAGATGTGAATTCAGTAATAGAAACTCGGGAGAATTTGCATATTATTCCCCCAGATACAATAGCTAGGCTAGACTTGACAGAAATTATATTTCACAGGAACACGGCCATTTAATTGAGAATTTTGATACACATCCAATAACTATTTCAAATCATGCACCAATAATTACTAAGATAAAAATGCAGGGTATTGAAGCAAAGATGAGACACTGGCACTTCCCCACTGCCTGTTAAAAAGAAAGGAGTTTAAGGAATAGGTAGTTGAAATCATCCTGGAGTTATTAGGGAAGATAGAAGGTAGTCCAGAAGTTATAGCTAGTGAGGAGGATGAAATGAAAGTGGAGTTTAAAAATAGGGTAGAAATAAAAGAAAAGGAGGTCTTGTTAAGAAGTAATAAAAATTGTTTAGAGAAACTGACAATGGTTAAAATATTACAAAATAAGGGTAATTTCACAGAACAAAAACGGGCAGAGTGCTAAAGAGAAAATAAGGGAGTACCTGGATAATATGCATGTGTATAGAAAGATTGCTGTTAAGCAGTAAATCCAGAGCACAAAAACTTTTGGCACGTCTATTCAGGCAACAGAAAGTAGAAAGGGTTGTTGCCAAACGTAGGGAGCCTATAATAAGAAAAATAACAAGAGATCCTGTAGAGAGATATTTCAGAAATTATATAAAAATTTGTATAAAGCAGAGAAGTAGGGAAATCATGAAACAGCACAAATGGAAATATTTATGGAAGACTTAAATATGCCAAGGTTAGAGGCAGATGAGGCTCGACAACTAACAGTTAAGTTAGGAGGAGATGAAATAAAAAATGGTGATGTATAACCAATCTGCAGGAAAAGTCTCCTGAAGTAGATGGTAGGTGGAAGTGTGGAAGCTAGGAGGGAAGAAAGTGATAAAGATCTAGAAGGTTTTAATAGTATTTTAATAGGAGGGGAGGCACCAAAATCCTGGAAAAAAATTGTGATGGCTATAATACCTAAAGATGGTAAAGAACCTCTGACCCAGATTCATATAGGCCCATTTCAATTTTAAACCATGATTATAAGGTGTTTATGTCTATAATGGCTAAAATAATGGCAGAGGTGATGCCAAAATTGATAGATATGGACCAATGTGGTTTTGTGTAGGGATGAGGCAAACATTTGACAACATTAATAGAACAATGATGATCCATAGGGAAGCAGAATGTAAGAAAATACTGCTATTTGTGTGTCTTGATGCAAAGAAAGTATTCAACAGAGTAAGCTGTGATTTTATGAGTAGAGCAATAGAAGCATTTGTATTTCCTGATACCATAATAATAATAATAATAATGTTAATTAGAAGGATATATGAGGGATCAGAGGCAAAAATCAAAGTGGAAAGGTTCCTATCTGGTAAGCTGTGTTAGAACAAAGGAACCAGACAGGGGTGTCCTCTTTCCCGTCTGTTACTTGCATTATATTTAGAACCATTGGTGAATAAAATAATGAACTAAGAAATTCAAGGACATAATTGATATGGTGTTCAAGAAAAGTTGGCATTATTTGTAGATGATATTACTTTCGATCTGATAGAACCAGAAAAGGACAGCTTATTGTTGTGGAATATTCTGAGATGCTTCCGTTTTTTGGGATATAAAATTAATGAAGATAAAACAAAGGCAGTAATTATAAACTATGTACCCACCTATGAATTGGTTCAGCAATGCCCATATGTATTGGGACATGATGAAATGAAGTATTTAGGAGTACGGATTAAAGAAGTATTAATTTATGGCAGTTAAGGATATGTAGGAAGAGACAAAACATAATACAAAAGCTGAGAAACTGGAAGCTCTGTTTTATGGATATGGATAGCAAAGATATAAGCTGTAAAAATGTTTTAGTCCCTTTAGTTTTAAACACAGGCTAGGTGTATTTTTATCAACTAGAGGAAAAATTGTGGATAGTAATTAATAAAGAGTTGAAGGATTTTATTTGGGATGGGGAGAGGGCAAGAATAAAGTGGGGTAAGTTGAACTACCCACTCGAACAAGGTGTTTTAGGATTACCTGATTTGAAGGGATATTTTAGATCTACACAATTAAGACTCTTACACACAACAGAATCAGAAAGCTACAATTCAAAGTGGAAAGGGATGATGATGAATGGGAGTAATTCAAGAAATAAGGAAAGAATAGGTTTTGGATGCAGATCCTTAAGGAGAATAATAGTATTCAGAATATTATATTCATAAGTAGCAGAAAGTATACTAAGAACTATGCCAACACAGGAATGGAAAAAAGGAGATTCTGCAGAGAGGGATGACTGCAATTAGAGGTACAGAGAATAGATAAGAGGGGGCTGAAATTTACTGGAGGAAGATGGAAAGGGAACCAAGGTATTGGGAACAAATAATTAGAGAAGGAAAAGTAATAGAATGGGAAGAGGCCAAGAAGACATTTGGATTACAGACTATTGATTGCCTTCTCTGTTAGCGATTGATATCAGAATACAGACAAAGAGTTAGGAAATCCTAAATGAAAGACCTGCACTAGTTGAGTTTTTAACTCAATTTAGTACAGAAGCTGCTCTTAAAAAAGGAATAATTAATAAGACAGTAACTCAGGTTTGCACAAATTAATAACTTTTACTGGCGTTTTTAACACTTTAGCATTTTTCACAGTGGAAGTGGTTTAATGAACGTACCTCTCTTATGTTTAGCCATCTTTGAAGTATGTTTGTGGACCTCTTAAGTACTGCTTCTGTATAGCTTTCTACTGCTCCAATAATACTGTGAATAAATTCTAAATTTCCAGCTTGAATTCTTGGAGGAGAAAGACCCTCATCTAGACATAATCTGAATGGCTCCAAGAACAGTCAGTAAGTCTGAAGGTATCAGTGATAATTTTTTGTAATTTACTGTGATCTCCAAAAACAAAATAAATTAAGCTGTCAAAATGATCTGCTTGGCTCTTTATTTTAACTTTGCAGAGCTTATTTTTAGTGGAGACCCATGGAAAAAAATTACACTTAACTGTAATAAAACAGTATTATATAAACATAGTGTTGCATACAAAAAAATGACAGATAAGCAATACCCCTTCAGTAAAGGCTTTACTTATAGTGGTAGAACAAGCAGTGCTGTCTAAAATGATTTTGCAAAGAAGAAAAGAAAAAGAACGCCACCCAGATGTCACATGAAACTTTTAATAGTGTTTTGTTTTTAGTGCTTTTGTTTTAGGATCAAAGGAACTTCATCACACAACAAAGTAACTACTTCCTGGATACATTTAAAAAGCCTCGAAGGCGCCACATTTTTTAAAGTAACAGTGCTAAAAAAGTGCATAAACTTTTAACTAGACATAATAAAGTGCTTACACGCTGTAGTGCAATTGTGACAGTAAAATGCAGTCTATTTAAAAAGCATTATATGAAGAAAAATGTTTACATAAAAAATCAGTTTAAAATGTCAATCTTTTGAATATAAAAACAAGTCATAATAAAATCAAATAACAGCAGCTTTAGCTTTCAAAGCAGGTTTGAAAGAAATAAAATATGTAGAGGAGGAGACTGGGAGGTGAGGTTAGAGCAACGTAAACTTTACTGGCAGCTGCTTCTGAATGCTGGGGCTTACTCTGGCTTGAATGATTTTAATTCTGTCAAACCTGCTTTGAAAGCTAAAGCTGCTATAATTTGATTCTATTATGACTTGTTTTTATATTCAAAAGATTGACATTTTAAACTGATATATATTTTTTTATATAAAATGGTTTCTTTATATAATGCTTTTTAAATAGAATCTTACTGTCGCACTTGCCCTACAGCACTTAAGCATTTTATTATATCATGTTAAAGTTTATGCACTTTTTCAGCTCTGTCACTTTAAAAATGTTGATGCCTTTGAGGCTTTTTAAATGGCTCCAGAAAGTAGTTGATTTCTGATAAAGTTCCTTTGATCCTAGAATGAAAGCGCTAAAAGCAAAACAATATGAAACATTTCCTGACATCTGGGCAGCATTTTTTTTTTTTTTTTTTTTTAATACAGTTTATTAGTACGTCGTTTTGTGGATTTTGTTGTTTCTGATTTTGCAAAGAAAGAAATTTAATAACTAGCTAACGTCCATTCAGTAAAAGATGCAGAGAGACAGTACATCAGCTGCTGGATCATGATACAATAGTGCCTAAAGATAATCACAGTCAAGAGAGTGAAGTGCTCATTTTAAAAAACAAAAAAATGTTTAAGAAAATATAATCTTTACTGTAAAAGAAATGTAATATGTAATGTTAGCTATTTTCATCCAATTCAACTATGGGTTGTTGGATCCAACAAGATCCGACGTCAGAACCGATTCTGAAGATTTTCAGTTCCAAGTCTGTGACTTCTTCCTTACCCATAATTCCATGCACTCCATTTCAATACCTCAGATCTCATTTTCCACTTGAAGTATTTGGACACATTTTTGAGGGCTTGAAGATTTGTATCCTTCATGGAAAGATTTTGTTAAGTCTTTGCTGTTATCCTTTCTTCTCCTCTACCGAGAGAATTTTTTTTTCTCTCCAGTTAGTTCAGCTGAGTTAAAGTTTGTTCTTTGCTATATAGCTTATAGTGATAGTGTAAAGTTTCTTGCAGTAGTTCTTTAGGATAGCATTCTATAGTTAAGTTTATTGAGTGTGCTGTGTTTCACTTCTGTATATATTTTTTTCAGTATATAGCAGTATATGTATATATTTATATATATATATATATATGTGTGTGTGTGTGTGTGTGTGTGTGTGTGTGTGTGTATATATATATATATATATATATATGTGTGTATATATATGTATATATATCTATATATCTATATATATATATATATATATATATATATATATATATATATACGTTAGAGTATTGTTGTAAATATAGTGTGGGCATAAGCTCCTTCCCCAGAACTCACACTTCCTGTGCTGCCCCTCTCGACACAATTGATGGGCCTGTTCTTCCTTTAGCTCTTCAAATTAGCCGGGAGAAACTGATAGTTAAAGGCCTTTTTTTCCCTCAGACAGGGTCTGCCATGTTGTCCACTTTTTCAGCAGCCTCCTCTCCAATGGGAAAAGATAAAAAATATCTATCAGAGGAGAGGCAAAAATAAAAGGGGAAAACGAAGAAGTTGAAAGGGAGAAACCCACTTTAACTCAGTGGATGGGAAATAGAAAGTTCATCCCGGGGATCACTCCAGTGGCTGTACTTGATAGAGGCACTGGGAACTAACGTTGGGTGTCACAATGTCAGGGCACTTATATGGGCTAGGCTTGTAAAGGCTCCAAGGCCATTAGCCTAGTACACACCTATAAACGTATGAACAGAAAAAGAAAGAAAAAGAGAAGTTGAAAGGAAAGGAAAAATTAGACTCTGAAAAGTCCCCAAGAGATGACCAGATCTATCACTTGTGTGCAGTTTGAATCCTAAGATACCAAGGTATTCAGAGCCATCAGTTCCTCGGCTCCATCTGTCACTTCCCCTGTCCTGATTTTCCCAGGATCTGGTGAGTCCCAGACTGCACTCCCCTTTCTTCAGGAAAAGATGATCTTGAGACCACCTTCACTGGTGTCATCAACCTGGTCATTGAGAAACCTGACTGAAAAAGATGTTGACAGATAAAGAAGTTCCTTCAAATGCAGATCCAGCTTGGGGTTCTCTCAGTACCATCATTTGGGAACATACTGAGTGCTAGGCCATCTACTTCTACTCTTTTTTATCCAGTCCCAGTCTGCCCCTCAGATCCTGGCTGTCTGTGATCTGATCTGTTCCGGAGTGCCTTTGCTGGAGCCAGTATTACAAGTGACTTCGCCTCCAACAGGTTTCCTTCCTCTTTCGACACCAGTTTATTCAGATCCAGAGTAGACTCTGAGCAGAAGCTTTAGTGCTGTGGCTCCAGGGGATGGGTCAACACAGAAGTTGTCAGAACTGTTTCTTCCCCTTGGTGCAGCTGCTTTAGATAGCTTGGCACCATGGTCCACCTCGTGGTTGAGACCTCTCAATTCTGCGGCTGCCTTTCCGAGAATTAGTTCACAGGGAACAGATGTGCAAGCAGAAGCACTTAGACTCTTCTGCAGAGTCTGTCACAGAAGACACAGACTTGGATGAAGGTGAAGGCTCCCATTGATCCCCCTCCAAAGATGTCATCTGTGGTGAGAGCCTTGAATTGATGAGGCAGAAAATGAAATAGTCTATTGATAACCCTTCTCCAGACAAGTCTGTTTTCCTGGAAGCCTTTTGATCTGGTTCATTCATCTTCATCCTGGGTGGTACCACCTATTGATTGTCTCATTGATTTGATGGCATAATGGGCATGGAAGGACCCTGACATGTTGGAGCCCATACCTAAGAAACTCAATAGGATTCTAGCAGCACCAGCAGATTGTAAACATTAGAGCAAATATCCTGAAGAAAGTTCCTCAGTCCATCTTTCGAACAGGGAGTCTGGGACTGTCGATTATTTTGGGAAATGGACTTACGCTTTAATGACCTTTGCCTTTTGAAAGCTGAACAACCTACCCTGTGTCACCAGATTTCAGAGAGACATGACCAAGGTGATCTCCAAGTCTGTCTCAGCTATCTTGCCTGCAGATGTTCAAAAGACAGGATTCCCAGCTTTCTGCCCCCAGTCTACCTCTAATATACCCATAAAAAACAGGAAATCCAGTGCCCAACAAAATACAACAGCCGATGCTGCTGCAGTCAAAAAAGAAATCACAAGGCACTGCAGAGTACCAGCAATGCAAAATAACTAATGGTAATCCAACAAGAACTTTATTACAAAAAACACACAAAAAATAAAAACAAACCGTAATCCACATTAACTATATCACCAAGTTTTTCATCCTACAGTCTCAGACTTCTTCAGATGTACAAACACAAATGAATCAGCTCGATAAATACTTACTATTCCCTCCAAAAATCAGATTGAGCCACCAATCATGTTACAGGATCAATTAAAAGTCAGTTAAAAAGTTAGCAATACAAAAACCTTGGTCCAATAAATAACCCCAAAAAACTATAAAAATAGTGCAATAAACTTGAACATAAAGAAATATTGTAAAAAATCTCTAATCCCTCTCCAGGTTATTAAATCCTATTTTCTGCTTAAAATATCTATGTATTAAAACAAGCTGCATAACAGAAAATATATATTGTTAAAAATGGTTTACTATCAAATTCCCGAACACAGATTTCTGCAGACGGGATATCGGAGGGCAGATGGTTGATTGCTGTGTTGCTGACCATTGATAGTTCATATCAGCGAATGCCACAGTACATTCGTTGATATGAACTTGATCAAAGGGCTAGAGATCGCGGTACCGTGCAGACTGAGACATTCATCTTTCTCCTACCTGTAGTGTTATCTTGGAGTTGGAATATGTAGTTAGCAGCCCCCCACAAGGGGATGCAGGGGAGCTTGTCCCCTGCAGAGATGTGATGTGAAGTGTAGGAGTTACAATTACCTGAACTCCTATGAGGACATCATGTTTTATATTCAGCAAAGTTGTCGAATCTGCTGAATTCGTTCAGCAGATTCGACATGTTACCTAAGTGACATTTGTGATTCAGCATTTCCATTCCAGGTTTGGAACAGTTTTTTATATTTATTTTGAGATTTTAATAGTAAACCGTTAAAAAACACATAATATATAATGCCTAATTAGCTATCCAATAATGTCGTCAAGTGTTGCCAAACCTAAATTACAACAATGTACAACAAAATTAAATAAAAATAAACGTGTTAAAACCCTAAAATGTGTAACACTACAAACTACAAAATGAAGCACTAAAATATTCATATAAAATGTAACATTGAAATATAATGAAATAAATAGTATAGCATAAAAAATCCTCCTAAAATTTAAGAGGAATATGAATGAAACCCACTTGTTCAACACTTATTCTGTGTAAAGCATCAATAATATATACCATCAGAACCTATAACTTAGCTGCTCTAAGTTTAAGGACTGGGGCCAAGGAAATATCCTTAAGACCAGGTGGCTTATTCACTTCTAAGGTGAGCTGCCAAAACACCTATCCATACACTATCCTTGTTTCTCAGCCCCCCCCCCAGGATCTTTAACAATTTCTTCCAATATAAAGAACATGAAGCTAGATTCACTGCATTTAATTTGATGTCTATATAGGGCATTCTTTTCTTCCTTTTCCTTAGTCTCATACATGTGTTTGTAGATTCAGTCATTTTCAATGTTCTGTCTTCCCTACATAGAAGGAGTTGCACTTTTTACAAAGGTCAAGATAAATCACCCCTTTGCTGTTGCAGTTATAATAACTATTTGCTTACATTCTTTTGTCCCTACCAACAATAAAAACTGAATCTCTGTTGGGGATATATAGACACTGTGCGCAGGCCCCACATTTACATGTCTCAACTTTCAAACTTCCTTTATTTTTGTTATGAAAATTATTGCTACATTCTAAAAGTTCCTTAATATTCCGCCGTTTTCTAAACGCAAAATGTTATGTAGTCCTATCTCGCCGTAATTCTTGCTGGATGGGTTCGGAGCCAAACCTCGGCTCCAACTCGGCCGATACTAAAGCTCGAGAGCTTTTACTGGCTTGAGGCTATCCCCTATCCCATGATGCACCATGGCAATTCCCCAGATCTCGTTTGCCGTGAAAGCTTCAAGGTTGTCTTTTTTATTGGCTCATTGACTAAGTGGAATTTTTGATATTTTTGACTATATTTCTTCATCTTTCTTATTAGTAGTTTTACCCTTATTATCTAGAGTGATTGCGTGAGTGTTAGCATCCCCTGTCCCTTTCTTTAAGAATTGTATGGCCCGTTTAAGTTAGAGGGCCATAGCTGCCCATTTAAATTAGAGGACTTTTCCTCTCTGTATGCTAGCTTTTCTCCTTCTCCTTCTATAAAAAAAAAAAAAATATATATATATATATATATATATATATATATATATATATATATATATATCTTTATAGTTGTACTATTATTATTGTATTTGCTTCTTTCCTTTTCTCAAAATGTCAAAGGATAAAGATAAAGAACACAAAGAACACCTCCCTTCTGGCTTTAAAAAGTGTGATAAATGTTCTCAGAAAATGTCACTGACTGACAGTCACACCAGTTGTGTGTACTGTCTTAGGGTGCCTCATTTGCAAGAACCCTGTACCTTCTGACATGCATTCAGCACCTGGGTTCTTAATGAACACAAAAGGAAACATCGATAGGTGTCTTATGACAAGTTCTTTCCAAGAACAGCTGGAACAAGGTCAGACGGTCTCTAAAAGTCACAAAAGGAAATCTCCATCGGCTCCTGCTTCGGAGCTGACAAAAAATCAAAAGCAACTGAGCCAGAGAGTTCTCGCTCTGATTCTGCTACTTCGGTCTCGGTGATGTCTGTTTCATCGGCTCTGAGACAATCATCTCTGTCGAGACATTCACCGATCTTGGAACCAGTTTCACCAACTTTAAGCTCTCCTATTTTGGAAAGGAGGAGATCTGCATCTATCTCCACCCATTCCACCAGGACACTATCTGATGAGGATGTAGAGTGGGTGGTGAAGATGCTGCTCTGTGACCCGGAGCTGGCAAAAATTTTAGTTTCTCTGGACCCAAAGGCTTCGGATCCGTCCCATCCTCAGTCTACTGTTCTGCCTCCGACTGCTTCGCTCTAAGAGTCTAATGTTTTGGGTCATATAATGTTGGAACCCTTGGTTCTGAGAACTCTTTCTGCTTCCTCGGAACCAATAACTCTAACTTCATTGACTCAGTCTGGAGCAGAGGGGTTCGGGAGCCGAAGCTCTCTGGTCAACTCCTGAAGGGATAGTCACCCCGGGTTTTCTTCGGATCCGACCCTCCCTCTCGGTGCTTCGGCTTGCATGAGCTTGGCTCCACGTCTGGTTCGGAGCCTGCTCCTCCGGTTCGGAGTCGACCATCCATTTCCTTGGAGCGGAGGTCTTCTTCAGAGCGGAGTGGTAAGGCTTTCAAGGTGATAGAGAGAGCTTTGTCAAGTACTAGAGCCCTGCCATTGGACTTGACATCCCTCCAGCAGCTGGTTGCAGCCTATTATCCCCCGCCTGCCCCCAAGCATAGGGAACCAGAGCCCCAAGGAGCCCCATAGGAGGTGTCCCCTCTTCCGAAACCTCTCCAGATTTCCCCACTCGCGAGGTCCCTAGGAAGAGTCTGCAAGAGAAAGCATATTGACTCACTTGAGTCTATCACTTCTGACACTGATTTGAATGAGTCAGAAGGGTCCCCAAGATCCCCCTCTGAGAATGTCTCTTTTGCGGATATCCTAGAAATCCTTATACAGAGGGGTGATTGGAAGACCTCTAACTTTACTGAGGGCGAATCAGTGTACCTTGAGACTTTTGGTTCCCAACCTTCCACCTCCTGGGTGACACCGTCATATGACCAGCTGTTAGGGGTCATATCTCGGAAAGCTTGGACCTCTCGGACACAGTGGAGCCTGTCCCGAGGAGGTCTAATAAATTTATTACTGCTCCAGAAGACAAACCTTTCTAACCAAAGGAGTACCTGTGGATGTTATGGTGGTAGCAGCAGCCACATAGAAGGAGTTATCTGAGACATCTTCAAATATTCATCCTCCTAATAAAGAGTCTAGGACTATGGATAGGTATGGAAAGTGTACTTTTTCTTCAGCGGCCTTTACCTTACGATTGCTGAACTACCTGTCCCATTTTACTAGACTACAAAGGGATCTCCTAAAGGAGTTGGGAGATACCCTTCAGGGTTCAGTAGCTTCAGGATCCACTGACAAGGTATTTTTGCAGCTCTCCACCCTCACCTCTATTGCTAACTCCTCCATGAGGCTGATTTCTTACACAGGTGATGGAGTGAGCAGGGCGGCCACATCAGGGATCTCTCTTAGGAAACACTCCTGGATGCGTCTATGCAATTTTACGGAATCCTTCAAGTCTTCCTTTACCAATGTCCCCTTTGATGGTTCAACTTTTTTTGGACCTGAGGTAAAAGAGACTTTGACCAGGTGCGAGCAGGAATGGAAAACCTTATCTGCTGTCGGAGTCCATTTATCCCTTCCTTTCAGACCCTATCCCAAGGGTTAAACAGGAGGGAAAATGTGGTTCCGTAAATCCCAAAAACATTTCCCTCAAGCACAAGGTCAACCTTCCCCTAGAGGCAGAGGGGGAGGTTATAATGGAAGGCACCATGCTCGCGGCAGAGGGGGTCCTCAACACCAGGGTGATAGAGATGCTTTCTCTGTTCGACCCTTTCATCTCCCCTGAGGGGTTGCCCAACTGTCTGTCTCCGGAGGCAGTCGGGGGTCGTCTGTCACTGTACCCAAGCGCCTGGCTACAAATTTCTCAAGATCGATGGGGACAAAATATAATTTCCAGAGGTTACCTCATTCCTTTTGTTTCCGATCCCCCTACAAATCAGTCTTTATCAGATGTACCACCCAATCAAATAGACTGTACAACATTAGAGGTTATCTCGTTGCTTCAAAAAAAAGTCATCCAAGAAGTCCCCCACAGAGCAAATAGGATCCAGAACTTACTCACGATTCTTTTTAGTTCCAAAAAAGACTGGGGACTGGAGATCAATTCTAGATCTCAGCAAGCTAAACATGTCTGTAAAAAATCGAAGTTCCATATGATCACTCTGCAGTCAGTTTTTCCGTTTATTGGAAAAGACAATTGGATGTGCTCCATAGATCTCCAGGACGCGTACTACCATATCAAAATGGGCAGGCACTCCAGAAGACATCTACACTTTTGGCTGGGAACCAGTCATTTTCAATTTTGAACACTGCTCTTTGGCCTCACTACAGCCCCCAGAGTGTTCAAATGTATGGCGGTGGTCACGGCTCACCTGAGACGTCAGGGATTCCGGGTGTTTCCGTACTTAGACGACTGGCTCCTCACTGCTACCACCAAGCACCAACTAATCCAAACCAGGGACGAGACTCTATCCTTGTGCACCAGATTAGGAATTACAGTAAATCTGAAAAAATCTACTTTATCTCCATCGCAGCATATTGTCTTCTTAGGCTCAGACATAGACTCAACCACCATGACAGCAAAACTGACACCAGAAAGGATAGAATAATTGCACAACCAAGTCAGACTATTGCTGACCAAAGACAAAGTACAGGCCAGGATAGTTCAAGTTCTAGGTATTGTGGCATCAACCATTATTTTAGTTCCCCTAGTCCGTCTACACATGAGAGTGCTTCAGTTGCTACTATTTGCTCAGTGGTTAATGCAGGATCTACCCTTGTCCCACCAAATACTCATTACAAACTCCTGAAAGAAGGATCTAACATGGTGGTTACATACAGATCAGGATTATCTAGGTCGTACCCTTGTTCTCCCTCAACAAAATGCAGTCTTGACCACGGACGCTTCCCAGATAGGGTGGGGGGGGGTCATTATCTGAGAATGACGGTCCAAGGTATCTGGCAGGATCACGAGAACCACTTGCACATAAATGTTCTGGAGATAAGAGGAGTGCTATACGCGTTGCAAGCACTTCACAGTTCTCTTCCCACCGGGACTGTTGCAATTCAATCAGACAACATGTCTGTAGTGTAGTACATAAACAAGCAAGGTGGAACCAAGTCTTACCCACTTTGTCGAGAGGCGCAAAGAGTATGGAAATGGGCGATGGACTCTCAGCGTTTTCAGCAACGCACATTCTGGGGAAGTCCAATGAGATAGCAGACAAAGTGAGTTGAGCAATTCTGATGCCTCATGAGTGGTCCCTGAAAACAGAAGTTGCAGAAGAGATTTTCCGCAAATGGGGCCACCCTTGTTGCGGTCTATTCACCACGTACATGAACACCAAATGCAGCAACTACTTTGCCCTCACTTCCCATCTGGGGATGTCACCCAGGGATGCTGTGGTCCACAATTGGCCTCCAGGACTTCTTTACGCTTTTCCACCCTTTCCCTTCATACCCAAAGTGATTCAGAAAGCAAAACTGTTGAAGAGTACCCTGATCCTCATTGCTCCTTACTGGCCTCGCCAAATCTGGTTCCCCTTCCTGTGGCCTTATCTCTTGGAGGAACCACGGATTCTGGAACCATCTCCAGACCTCCTGATTCACCAATCGGGGCAGTTCCATCCTACCATCCAAACCCTGAAATTGACAGCATGGCTGTTCCAGTTCCAAGAATAGCCAGGCGTATATCCCTTTCTCCTACTGTTAAACACATCCTCATTTCTTCCCACAAACCTACCACAAGGAAATTATACTCCAGCAAATGGAAAAGGTTTTCCATTTGGGCGGCTAAACAAGGCATAGATCCCTACTCAGCTCCCATAGAGTCTATCCTGTCCTTCCTCACATCTATTTTTCAAGAAGGAAATGCAGCTGCTACCATTAGAGTTCAGTTGGATGCCATCTCAAATTATCATTTTGGGAATGTGTAAAATTCTATTATATTTATACTGACAGACATATAACACAGTGTTTACAAAAGTGGGGGCACAACAAGCCCCCAGAGCCACTCCACTTTTCTGTCTAAAATATTCTCCTTCGAAATGTATAAAATTGTGTTTTAATGCCAAGTCCATCAAAATGACAAACAATTTCACTTCATCACAAGTAAATGCACCCCTTTCATTTAGAGCATCTTCAAACCTTTGTAAACCAGTGTCATGGGGTATAACCATCTATGAAAAGGTCTACAATATCAGTAGTGACAAATATTAACTGCTGTCTGAACGGGTCATACTTAACACATCTTAAAAAGTCCCTGGAGTCCTTCAAGATCCCCTTCTCTCCACTCCATACCTTCTTAAGTTTGAGGTCAAGAAATTTAGCCAGCAGGAAGTTCTTAGAACCATTAGTTGCTATAATGGGCCTAAGGGGGGATCTACCACACTGGTGTGAATTTTTGGAATCCCAAATTTTGAAGGAAGTAAGGATTTCTCTATCCATAAATAATTAAAAGTATCAGCCTCAATCATCCCTTTATGCAGGAGCTGCTTGAGTTTAAAGTTGATTTTATAATAAGCCAAGTTTATCTCATTCCTGGATACCCTAGAATACCTTGCCTTGTTATTAAGAATATTAAACATCTTACTTACATATAATATGGTATCCATCAACACTATCCCACCCCTCCCCGTCGTGTTTCATTACCCTTAAATATCTATTCTTCCTCAAGTCTTCTGGCAATAACCTTTCTTCCAAGGGGAGATTAGGATAAATCTTACTACTTTTAATCAGCTTCCTGAGTTCTTTTTCCACCATTACCTCAAAATTCTTCAAATGGGGGTGCAATGGTGGATTAAAAGTACTTTTTTTCTTTAAGGTCTCCTCGGGTATCTGGGACCTACCTGACCCAGACGCAAATAAAAGCGCTAAATTCTTTTTTCTAACAAATAACTTTGAATCTGTCAGAATCCTACTAATGTCACTTTTGTTACTTGGGATGAACTTAAGACTCTTAATAAATAAATTGAAAATGCCCTATTAATTTCTAAATTGATATAATTAAAAATGGTAAACTCTTTATATGTTATCTTGCAACCATACTGTACTAAACTTTCATTAACCATCCTTGTGAAACCCTCTGATAAAATTCCATGATTCATATTCCAAATCTCCTCCCCGTGTTGACCCTCCCCTTGTGGTACTATGTGTATTCCTTGTTCCTCAGCCTCTCCATTCTCTGTAATTCCAGAAATTCTAAAGGGTCATTCACATCTAAAGTATTAATGATTTCAAGTCTTGTTCCCTGCCCCTGTTGACCTATATCTTCTATCCTCCATTTATAATAGTCCCTACTACCATCAGTGAAAGACTCCTTTTTCTTCCTAAAAATACCGGGTTGTGAATAACTGCAGATTTTTCTGTACACCTTCTTGTCCCTCTCCAATTTTTTTACATTCTCTTTTAACTAAAAAAAAACACATTTTTCACCAATCTTAGATCGAAGCTCATCATAATTCTTCTGTTCATATTCCACAGTGCACATTAAATAATTAACACTAATACTATTGGTGGCATCAGTCTGTTGCATTAATCTTACCATGTCCCTTTCATTTTGCCTGATGATAGCTCTCATAATTTCAAACTCATGTGTCAAAAAATGTAATCAGTTCTTTGTGAAATTCTAACCCATTAGACACATTGTTCAGGTATTTAAAAACCCTAAGTCCCTTAGGGACAATATTTCTCTTGATACACTCTTTAAGATAACTGTTATCTAGACTTAAACTTTTATATTTAAACATGAGTTCATAAAGCTTGTTCAAATTATTACTGTATGTGTCAGCCTCAGTATTCTGTCTATGTACCAAGTACTCAGATGATAAAGAAAAAATGTTAGCCAGCCAGCCTCCCAAATCAGAGGTAGAACCCATATCACAACCATTACTCCCTTTCCCAAAACTGGAAAGAGTAATACAGTCACCTTGCCTCAGTTGTCTCTGTTATTTCCATAAAGCCGAGTTCCTTCCACTTGTCCCTGGTCCCAGCTGTTCTTCCTGCCCACGAAAAAGTTTTAGGAAAGGGCAGAATATTTAAGGAACTTTTAGAATGCAAGAAGAATTTTAAAAACAAAAACAAGGATTCAAAAATGGCTGCCATTCTGTAAACACTGCTGACCTGCAGCTCCTCAATAAACCTGAGAAAAATCTGTAACCTGAGTCGATACCAAGAGGTTTGAACATCAAATTAAAGTAAAAAAAGATGCATCTACACTTAACTAATCTATAATCAGGAAAAAAAGTGGAAAAAAAGTCTTTATCTATCAGGATTCCAAGTGATTAGCTAGCTCTGAAGAGAGAAATAAACAAAGGACTGTCTGCATTCTTCATTTTACCTGTCAGCTTGGGGAAAGGAAAATGTCACAAGAAGGAAAACGCATGGAAGCAACTACTACCAAATCAAAGCTGTCGGAATTACAGTCACCAGTAAAGGATGGGAGTGCGAAAAAACAAAGAATTACTAGACAGCAGGAACAACAGGAACCAGAGACTAGATCTAAAACTGATCAGCCACTGAACATGGACAATATCAAACATGCTTTATTGCCTATACAAGAAGCTTTAAAGGACCTGACTGCTCAAATACAAACTTTTGGAGTTTTATGTAATCAGTTGCTGCAGAGAATGGACAAAACAGAGGCTAGAATTTCAGAAACCGAGGACAAAATAGACTTGCTGGAGAAGAAAACAAAGGTACATGATGTGGAGTTACAAGCCATGCAAAGCAAACTTATTGATTTAGAAGCGAGGTCTAGAAGAAATAATATTATTATTAGAGGGATCCCTGAAAACATTCAGTATGCAGAGTTAATACCAACTATAACACAAATACTTGAAGTATTCTTAAATGATGCTGATGGAGTGAAACAAATTGTTATCGAAAGGGCACACAGAGCATTGAGAGAGGTACAAGCTTCTAATATGCCTAGACCTGTATATGCTAAGATATTGAACTTTCAAGATGTTAGCAAAATACTTTTTACTGCAAAAAAGAATGGTGGCTTTGTTATGTGGAAAAATAGTAAAATATTTCTGGCTCAAGATTTACCACTGCAAGTAAGGCAAGCTAGGCAGTCTTTATCTGCATACTGTAATTTTCTGATTGACAAGCAAATTAAATTCCAGATGAAATATCCTAATGTGCTTACATTTATGGTGGATGGGATTAAATATTCTGTTTCTACTAAAAACGAGGCAAAGGGAGTGTTTCTGAAGGTTTTTAAAGTTTTACCTGCATCAGAGGGCTGAAAGAAACTTCCGTTGAGACTGGCATGCTCCTGAGGTCAGATCCAGTATCTACTATACTTCGAGGCTTAGGTAATCCTTTGTTCCCTGCTTAAGTCATTTAGGCCTCTGTAAAAGCAATAAAACTGTTTGTTTGCGATAATCTTAGGGTCTGCTGGCCGTTTTCCGAACTTTTATGACCTCTACGAACTTTTTTCGTCGAGTGGTAAACAGGAAATCTCTTGAATGCAGCTGAGAGTGTGGATTTCGATGTAACACTTCCTGTGGTCCGCTAAAAGCGTCCCCTGTCGCGAGTATTACTGATGGTTTCCTGGTTTGAGAAGCTGAAAAGAACTGACATAATGTGTTAGTGTTTTTTTTAACAAGTAAATAACATCAGAATATGTACGTGAAGCATATAATAACATCTGATGTTATGTGATCCTATCTCGCCTACATTCTGAATGATGGGTTCGGAGCCGATCCCTCGGCTCCGACTCGGCACGCTTATGCCAAAGAGCGAAGTCTCTTATTGGCTGAGCTTACTATATCCCAGGATGCACCACCAACAGTCCCCCAGATCTCGTTTGCCGCTTAACTGCAAGGACGTGGTCTCGAGCTGGCTGGGCTGAGTAGCTTTATTAACTACTTTTTCTGTCAGTTTTTGTGCTTGTATTTCAAAACAAAAGCCGTTTTAACGGCTATTGCTATTGCTATTGCTATTGCTATTGATATTGTGTTCGATTGAGTACTGAAATTTATTGTGTGTGATTGTGTAGAGTTTGTTTTGGCGCCCACTTCCAATCCAGGGCCTTTTTGGTCAAACTCTTTAACTGAACTTTTAGTGTTTAAAGTTCCCGGTTATTACACCTAAGGTTGTGTTTTACACAGTTTCTGTAAGCCTTGACTTTTTGTCATTACCGATTCTACAGTGATTAAATTTCCTGTCAGGAATTGTTAGCATTATGTCTCAAGCCCCTAGGCCTTCGGGCTTTAAAAAATGTACTAAATGTGCTTTTAAGATGTCTGTCACTGATGACCATCTACTTTGTGTTTATTGTTTAGGGGCAAAGCACTTGCAGGAGTCATGCAGCGTGTGTCACGCTTTTTCCTCTAGGGTCCTCCAGGAGAGGAAAAATAAATTAATTCTTAAAGGGTTGATTAAACCCTCTTTTGAAGAAGCCTTGTCTTCCGCTCCGACTCCTGCCAAAAAGAAAAGGGCTTCGGCTCCGACCAGTCCGTCGGATCCGACTGCCTAGAGACCTAGGCAGGCCTCTCCTTCGGCTCCAAAGACTTGGGAGACGATGTCGGAACGGTCTGCCTGGCTGCCAGCAGTATCGACTCCTCGGACTTGAGCCGATGGCTGGGGCATCGAGGCGGGTCACCTTCGCCGGCTCCACTGCTCTCGGAGCCGACAAGGGTCGCCGCTCAGACACTTCCTCCTCGGCCGAAGTCTACCTCGGCACCGATGGAATCTGGTGTGTGTTTCCTCGGCGCCGATTCTCATCGAGTCGCCTCGGAGCCGGTCCCCTAGTCCATTGGGGCCGAGGGAGAGGTCTTCTCGAACCCGTTCTGTTTCCTCTCGGTCTTGAGAATGTCGGATTCTGATATAGACAGGGTGCTCCAAAGACTTTTCCAGTCCCCAGTCTTCCAAAATTGTTTCGGCTCCGACCCAGTTGGCTTCGGAGCCGATGGCCATGACCCATCCCATTGCTATTCCTCCTCCGACTGCTTCGGCTCCGTCGGAGAAGGTGCTCTTGGAGCCGGTGGAGATCTCAGGGTCGGCTCCGACCCTTACTCCAACCCGGGCCCTCGGGTCCGAGTTTGGTACGCGGACTTCTTCGGCTGGACCCGAGGGTGATGTTTTGGGACCGATGCTCTCGGTTCCGAGCCTCCCTCTCGGTGCTTCGGCTGCGGGACTTCCGTCTACTATCATGGCCCCGGAGACTGGACGCTCCCAGGATTCTGGAGGTCCGGCTTTCAGGGCCATGAGGAGTGCCTTGGCCAAATCCTCTTCGGCCATCTCTCCGGTTTTACCAGCACCTTCCCTGGGCGTGGAGACTGGGTCCTTGGTAGTTCCCCTGTCTATGGCCAGCGGAGCCCCGAGGCCTGAGGTTACCCCCAGTGGGGGTTCCCTCTTCCTGAGGGTTTTTCGGAGTCCTCTCCAGAGGAACCCTAAGGACGAGAGCGTGCAAGAGGACGCACGTGGACTCCCCCGAGTCTATCACATCGGACACGGATATGGATGATGCAGAGGGTCCCTAAGTCGTCCTCGGATGATGTCTCCTTTGCAGACATCTTGGAGATCCTCAAACAACGAGGCGGCTGGATGTCCAAACCCCCCTCTGCGGACGAATCAGTGCTCCTCAAGGCCTTTGGGGCTCAGCCCTCCGCCTCCTGGGTGTCTCCGCCCTTCGACGAGCTTCTGGATTTAGTTTGTCAGAGGGCGGCGGAACACCCGGTTACTGTGGAACCAGTCCCTTCTCGTCCAAACAAATTCTTATCTGCTCCCAGAGAAGGAGTTCCTTACCAAGGGCGTGGCTGTAGATGCCATGGTGGTGGCATCTGCTACACAGCAGGACGTGGCAGAGGCTTCAACGTCCATCCATCCTCCTAATAAGGAGTCTAGGAGTATGGATAGGTACGGAAGCGCACCCTGACTTCAGCGGCCTTTACCTTAAGGTCTCTGAATTATTTGGCACATTTTACTAGGCTTCAGAGGGATCTGGTCAAGGAGTTGTCAGACTACCTCTCGGGTAACCTACCTGAGCAGCTAGCCCAGTCCGTTAGCTCTCAGTTGGCTATCCTGACGTCAATTGCTAACTCGTCCATGAGGCTCATATCTTATGCGGCCGAAGGGGCGGGTAGAGCGGCAGGCACAGGCGTGGCTCTACGTAGACAGGCCTGGCTCCGCTTGTGTCAGTTTGCGGAGGCCTTCAAGTCTTCCTTCGCCGACGCTCCCTTTGATGGGTCCTCATTGTTTGGACCCAAGGTGAAAGACACCCTTACCCGCTGTGAGCAAGAGGGAAAACGTTATCTGCCGTAGGGGCCCGTTATTCCACTCCCTTTCGGCCTTACCCCAAGGCCAAAGGAGGGGAAAATGTGGTTCCGAAATCTCGCAAGTTTTGCGCCCAACAGCAGGAAGATTCCCGTCCAGAGGCAGAGGGCGGGGAAATTTTTCAGGGAGACGCCGTCCCAGAGGCGGCAGAAGGCCCCGCAATTCTGGAGACCGCGAGTCCTTTCGTGGCTCTTCAGCCTCCCACACGACATGAGGGATTGCCCGGCTGTGCTGCTCCGGAGCCAGTCGGGTGTCGTTGCCAAGCACCTAAAAGCCTGGGAGTCAATCACTCAGGACAGATGGGTGCTTCGGATAATTGCCGGAGGTTACATCATCCCATTCAAATACTCACCCCCTCCGTCCAAGAGAATCCCGGACCCACCACCCAGTCAAAGGGAAATAGCAGCCGCAGAAGCTTCAAAGCTGCTACAAAAAGGAGTCATCCAACCGGTCCCCACAGACCAAATCGGATTAGGAAATTACTCCAGGTTCTTATTAGTGCCAAAAAAGACAGGGGACCTGAGACCAATATTGGATCTCAGCAGACTGAACCTATCCGTTACGAAATCCAAATTCCGAATGGTCACGTTGCAATCCATTCTCCCGTTGTTGGAGAAGGATGTTTGGATGTGCTCCATAGACCTCAAGGACGCCTATTATCACATACCGATACATCAGGCGTCCAGAAGGTATCTGCGCTTCAGCCTGGGAGCCAGTCATTACCAATTTTGTGCTCTGCCCTTTGGCCTCACCACAGCCCCAGGGTGTTCACCAAGTGTTTGGCAGTAGTGACGGCTCACCTGAGGAGCCTTGGATTCCAAGTGTTTCCCTATCTCGACGACTGGCTCCTGACTGCCACCACCAGGCATCTACTTATGGACAACCTCAAAGCCACCATCTCCTGGGTGTTTCCCTGGGGATTACATTCAATTGGTCAAAGTCTGTCTTGCTGCCCTCTCAGCGCATAAAGTTTATAGGAGCAGAGATAGACTCAAGATTGATGCGTGTCTTTCTTCCTGCCGAAAGGATCCGAACCTTACAGGGCCAAGTGCAAGCTCTGATCTCGAGATCCAAAGCCCCAGCCAGGATGGTCCTACAGGTTCTAGGCTCAATGTCTGCCACGGTACTTTTAGTTCCTCTAGCAAGGTTACACATGAGGATTCTTCAGTGGCTCTTATCAACTCAATGGACCTTTCAAGATCTCCCACTCAATCATCTCATCATGATTACGGAAATATGCAAAAGGGACCTGCTGGTGGCTTCAGACATCCAACTTAGATCAGGGCAAACCCTTTGTTCTCCCCCCTCCAGCGGTTACCCTGACGACAGATGCCTCCCAGATAGGGTGGGGGGGGCATTGTCTGGGCAGGCTAGTTCAGGGCTCCTGGCTTCCGGACGAAGCTCTTCTCCACATCAACGTGTTGGAGATGAGGGCTGTACTTCGATCCCTACAGGCCTTACACAAGTTCCTTCCTCAGGGTATCATCGCCATCCACACAGACAACATGTCGGTGGTTTGGTATCTGAACAAACAAGGAGGGACCAGATCGTATCCCCTTTGCAGAGAGGCCATGAGAGTGTGGGAATGGGCTGTAGCTACCAACCGCTTCTTGGTAGCGACCCACATCCCGGAAAGTCAAATGTATTGGCGGACAAATTAAGCAGGACAATTCTCTCTCCTCACGAATGGTCTCTAAACCGCACAGTAGCAGCCCAGGTTTTCAAGAGATGGGGGACGCCGTGCTGCGATCTATTTGCGACTCCACAAAACACCAAGTGCCAAAGATTCTTCTCCTTGATTCCACATCAGGAAGTACCGCCATGGATGCTCTAGCTCAACCCTGGCCAACAGGGTTGCTTTATGCTTTTCCTCCAATCCCACTCCTTCCCAAAGTCATTCAAAAGCTTCCCAGCTAAGGTCTTCAATGATTCTGATTGCCCCATACTGGCCTCGTCAGATATGGTTTCCTTACCTGAAAAAGCATGCAGTGGACGATCCGTGGACCTTAGACCTGATCCCGGATTTGCTAATCCATCAGTCGGGACATTGGCATCAGTCTCTTCAATCTCTGAAATTGACAGCTTGGCTCCTCCACTTCCGACCTTAGTCAGAAGCCACACACTAGACCCGGAAGTTGTTCACATTTTGTCTTCGCCCATAAACCCACCACTAACAAATTGTACCTCAGTAAGTGGAAGAGGTTTGCTATCTGGGCTCAACTCAAGGGCTTAGACCCTATCACTGCTCCTGTCCCAGAGGTTTTGAAATTCTTAACATCCCTATTTAATCAGGGATCTTCTGTCTCAACTATTAAAGTTCAACTAGCTGCTATTTCTAAATTCCATGAATCTACGGATCCTCCTTTGATGAGCAGCAGGCTATGCAAAACATTCATTAAAGGTGCGAGTCTGTTAAGACCACCAGTTTTTCATCCTGCACCTCCGTGGGATCTTGATTTAGTGCTTCGCGCATTAACATCTCCCCCTTTTGAACCGGCTGCTACATGCGAATTAAAATATCTGTCATGGAAAACGGCATTCTTAGTGGCTATTACTTCAGCAAGAAGAGTCTCAGAGCTTCAAGCCCTGTCTATTAAACCACCATATCTGATTTTCCACAAAGATAGAGTATCTCTTAGGCCTAATCCATCCTTTGTCCCAAAAGTCTGCTCTAGTTTCTGTCTTCAACAATCCCTAGAACTACCAGTTTTCTTTCCAAAATTCTCTAATGAGGCAGAATACACTCTCCATAAATTGGATGTTCACAGGCAATTACGCTTCTATTTAGACAGGACCCAGCAACTTCGTAAGTCAGACCAGTTGTTCGTGTCCTTCTCAGATAATAAATTGGGCCAAACCATCACAAAAGCTACAATCTCAAAATGGATCAGAGATTGCATAACTCAGGCCTATTCTTCTTCAAATAAGCAACTCGCATCATCTATCAAAGCTCATTCTACCAGAGCTATGGCTACTTCTATAGCTTTTCATTCCAAGCTCGCTATTTCGGAAATTTGTGCTGCGGCTACTTGGTCCAACCCGCACACTTTCATTTCCCACTACAAATTGGATGTGGCATCTAAAGGACGAGCTTCATTTGGTTCCACGGTACTCAGGAGTGTTTTCCAGTGAGCCACCCAGGATTCAGGTGCTAGGACGCTGTCCCATCATTCAGAATGTAGGCGAGATAGGATCACATAACATCTTTTAGTTATGTACTCACCATAACTTCAGATGTTTGGGATCCATCTCGCCTACATTCCTGATACCCACCCTCCTTCCCCTACCTTGCAGATCAGAAGAGATAGAACGGTTTTGAGCTCCACTGTTTTTATCTTGTTTCATCTGACGATGTTATATAAGCAGGGTATGCATGTGTGCATGTATGCGGACAAACTAGATCTGGGGGACTGTTGGTGGTGCATCCTGGGATATAGTAAGCTCAGCCAATAAGAGACTTCGCTCTTTGGCATAAGCGTGCCGAGTCGGAGCCGAGGGATCGGCTCCGAACCCATCATTCAGAATGTAGGCGAGATGGATCCCAAACATCTGAAGTTATGGTGAGTACATAACTAAAAGTTTTTCCTGTTTTTTTTTTCCTTATGCTTATAGTGTTGAACCAAATTATATTTTTACAATATCTGCAGTGGGTGCAAGGTATAACACTATATATATATATATATATATATATATATATATGAATATAAATAGGTAAATAGTGGCTATTGGGTGGTGTTAATCAGACAACTAATGTCAGTATAGTTAGGAACTAAAGCATGCAATTGCAAAACTTTGATGCATTTATTTTTTTCTGCCTGTGTTTTTTTTTTGTTTTCTTTTTTCTTTCTTTCTCTCTCTCAATAAAAGTGGTATATAAATAATGATTGTACCAAAAGAGGTATTTGGGGTAGGTATAAGTAGCTAGTTAATATATTAAAATGTTTTCTTTAAATGGTAATAATACCTTATAATAGAGATTTGCTTAATTAATAGTTGGAACATAAGCTGTAGAGCAATAGCAGTGTTTGTTAGGGAATGTTTAGTTTAGACTTTGTAGTAGCTAAGTTAGAATATATAAGTTGTAAGTTTAGGAAATGTTTTAAGTTTTATTACATGAAGCTTTTAAATATGTTTGTGTTTCTAACCTTGTTCATGTTTTTTTACATACCAGACCTATATAAGTCCTGGTCCAGGGGTAAAGTGGGTAGGCACTGGCTGGGGACGGGATGTAGGAAATGCTTCCAGATTATGTTTAGTATGTAGTTAATATATATTCATTGGATAATTTCCCTTTTATACTATTATTGGATAATTAGGCCTGTCAATGTGGGAATTAGACTCATGGAATGTTAAAGGGCTCCAGATCTTGAAGAAGAGGAAGCTGTTACTACACATATTGCTACAGGACAAAGCACTGTTTGCATTTTTACAAGAAACACACTTGTTAAATGATCAGTGGGATGATATTAGGAAAAAGAACTGGATTAGAGCGGTAGTGGCATCAGAAGGTAAGACAAACAGTGCTGGAGTAGATATAATTATTAAAACTCAATACAAAGACAAAATTTTAGACTCTACAGTGGATCAAAATGGGCGATGGTGTTATGTTATTTTATCGGATAATGCGTTTGATAAACCTCTTTTACTTTTGAATATATATGCACCATGTAATGACCAACAAAGTTTCATAACATCATTATATCCAATCTTAACACAGTATGATGGTTATTATTTTATTGTGGGTGGGGAATGGAATACCTATCAAAATCCAAAGTTGGATAGGTCTTGTCCACAAAGAGCATTTAATAAGCAGGCCGGGATAGCATTAAATGACTTCAAGGAAGATTTTTAATCATATGACCCCTTTTGTTATGCACATAATATTAATAATGCAATTAAGTATACCTTCTATTCACCATGCCACAAAATGTGGTCTAGGATAGATTTTTTCTTGATATCCAAAGCATTAATTAATTTGGAACCAGTAGTGGATGTTCTTCATCTCACATTGCTGCAGTCCTTACACTTGGGTAGTCCGCTGTCCTCGGTCGGCCCGAATATCAAAGTATAAGGCTGACGTCGGTCAAGGCGCATTTGACTGACATCAGGACGTCAGGGTACAAATGCGCATGACCGACGTCATATCCTCAGTCTTTTTTGCCGCATGGTCCGATGCAGAAGCAGCGTTGCAAGTGCCGGTTGGCGTTCTGAAATTGTTCGATTTCGGAGTTTCAGACCGAGTCAAAGTTGGCTAAGTACCCCGTTGGGGAATATTTTAGTTTTTTCTTGCCTCAGTGGTTTACCGGATGTCAGAAAAAGTGAATAATTGTATTTCTTGTGGGAAACAGATACCGCATAGAGACTATCATACTTTGTGTATTCCTTGTTTAGGGCCTGAGCACGACGTTGTTGGGTGTCGCTCTTGTGCTAGATTCAATAAGCGCACTATAAAGAGAAGATTAGATTGTGCCAGGTTAGTCTTCGGGAAGCGGTGCAATTATAAAATGCCGTCGGATGCTCTGACGCCCGCTTCTTCGAAGAAGCGCAAGGACAAAGCAGTTAAGCCTAGGCTAGAAGAACCGTCCGTTCCGGACGCCGGTTCTTTAGAGGTGTCGGTGGAGCCGGTGGTTCCACCGGAGGTTTCTTTGGGATCCCAGGGAAAGACTTTGTTATTGCAGGATGTGGCCTCTCAGGAGGCAGGTCAGGCTGATGGGGCTTCTCAGGTTACTATACTCCCCTCCCTGCCTAGGGTGGTTAGGCCCTCTCCTTCTGTTTCCAAGGCTTCTCCCAGAGGCAGGCCAGGTTTAGCTTCAGTTGGTGTCACCCCTAGTTCTTCAGGAACTGTGCCCAAGAAGCATATGCTTAAAATGGCAGAAGATTTGATTACTTTGATTAGGGGTTCTTTGCCCCCTCCTGATAAGAGACCTAGGGTGGAGCCTGAGCTAGGGAGTTTTGAGCAGGCTTCGGATGTTTCAGAGTCTTCCGCTGAGGACTTGCAGGAGTACTCTCCTTATTCTGATTCTGATGTGGATGATTCTACTCCTTCTGCTTCTCCTCCTGAGGATTTTTCTTTTTCAGAAACTCTTCATTCCATGAGGGAGCATTTTAAGTGGGAAGGTCAGGACTTCTCTGATTCCAGGAAAAGGCTTAGGGAATTTTGTTTTACCCCAGCATAGGCCTTTGGCTATACCTCCTGTTTTGGATGTAGTGGAAGATGTTTTTACAGAGGCTTCTCTTAATCCTGATTCTTTGCCTCCTGCTCCTGTTAAACCGGATAGGTATTACAGGGTGCCTGAAGCTCATAAGTATCTTTTAAGAGTCCTAGGGCAGACCCAGAAACTGTTAGCCAGGGGCCTAAAGGTGTTAAGGCTTCTGTTGTCAAGAATCCGGTTCCTGCAGATAAAGAGGCCAGGGCCTTGGATAGATGGGGAAAGAAAGTTTATTCTTCTTCCACTCTAGCTATGAGGGCTTTGAATTGCCAGTTTCACATGTTGAAATACCAAAACTATCTCCTTTCACAATTGAAGTCTAAGGTTGATGCTCTGGCGGAAGGTATTGATTGTAAAGAGTTGCAAGATTTAGTACATGTTTCTGAACAGGTGGGTAAGCATTCTTTGCAATGTGGTTTTGATGCTGTACAGGCCTCGTCTAGGGTGGCTGCCACTGGGTCAGTTCTTCGCAGGCACGCCTGGCTGAGGGATCAAAATTTATCTGACCATGTTAAAACAAGGATTTTAGATGCTCCTTTACAATCTGATGTGTTGTTTGGTTCTCCTGTTGAGGCAGTTTTAAAGAAAATGGAAGACAAGGCTAAGTCTATGCAGACTGTTAAAGATTTTTTGCAGGTTCAGCCTCCAAAGTTTAGTAGAAATTGGCCTACTAAGGGGTGGACGTATCCTTCTTATGATTCCCAGTCTAGGGGTAGATCTAGACGTGGTAGGGGCAGAGCTCAGGGCTCTTTCAGGCCTAGAACAGGAGTTCTCCTGCACAGTCTTGGTGAGGGCAGGGGTCAGTCCTTTCGTAAACAGACCCAATGACCTACCTTTTCAGCTGCCAGAGCCTTCTCGTCTGGCAGCACCTTTGGGAGGAAGGTTGGCACTTTTCAAAGAAAATTGGAGTTTAATTACCCAAGACAGATGGGTATTGGATATCATACACCACGGTTACAGGTTTTATTTCCATACCTTGCCTCTTTTCAAAGGCATGCCAGACGTTCCTCCTCAACAAAGAATAGAGGTTCACAAGCAAATTTCTCTGTTACTCCAAATAGGGGCTATACAGCCGGTCCCTATGCCAGAAGTGGGCCTAGGATTTTATTCTCGCCTGTTCCTAGTACCAAAGAAGGGGAACACGTGGAGACCAATTTTGGATTTATCTATCCTCAACACTTATCTGGACATTCCCAAGTTCAAAATGTTGACGTTACAGCAGCTTTTACCTCTGCTGGGCAAAGATCATTGGATGGTAACTTTGGATCTCAAGGAGGCTTACCTTCATGTTCCTATCAGACTAAGTTGCAGGAAGTATCTGCGTTTTCGAGCTGGGACTTCTCACTATCAGTTCACTGCATTGCCCTTTGGCTTATCTACTGCGCCCAGAGTGTTCACGAAAGTTCTGTCTCCAGTGATAGCTTTCTTCAGGCTAAAAGGAATACAGATCTATCCTTATTTGGACGATTTCCTGATTCTGGCTCAAGGAAGGGACGAGCTTCTTCATCGTTTGGAATATGTGATAGCAGTGCTAAGATGCCTGGGGTATTCTGTGAACGAAATAAAGTCCAGTCTAGTACCCTCTCAGGACATGTGCTTTCTGGGTGTAAGACTGAATACAGCATCCCAGATGGCCTTTTTGACCCCGGACAAACAAAAGAATCTTTCCCTTTACTTCCATCAACTATCTCATCAGTCCGGGCTGACTGCAAGGACAGTCCTTCAAGCCTTAGGGTTCATGGCATCTTGTATTCTGGTGCTTCCCAATGCCAAACTGCATATGAGGAAGCTACAATGGTATCTCAAAATGTATGGACACAGCACTGCCAGGATCTGGACACTGTCATTCAAATAATACCTTGCATTCAAAAGGAATTTTTGTGGTGGGCTCAGGAATGTCACCTAAACAAGGGACTCTCTGTGACCCGGCCAGAGGCGAGTCAGATTTTAACGACAGATGCCTCAGACAAAGCTTGGGGAGCTCATCTACATGGAAAGTGGATACAAGACAAGTGGCCTGCCAGACTACAACATCTACATATCAACTTGAAGGAGATGTTAGCAGTCCAGTTTGCATTAATAGCCTTCAAGGATTTACTTCTTCCAGGGCAGGTGTTGATTCTAACAGACAACACAACTGTCATGTGGTACATCAACAAGCAAGGGGAACACATTCTTATCCTCTATGCAGGCAAGCAATGATTTTGTGGGAGACTGCTCTCAGTTTACAGCTCAATCTTCAGGCAAGGTTTCTGCCGGGAGCACAGAACTCCTTAGCAGATGTGTTGAGCAGACGAATTATGGATCCCCACGAGTGGAAATTGGATCCTCATGTATTTCAGAAATTGACAGTGTCATGGGGAACTCCAGACATAGATCTGTTCGCTTCTCCATTAAACCACCAGCTGCCAAAGTTTTGCACAAAAAGGTTTCATCCCACAGCTTGGAAAGTGGATGCTCTTTCCTTCAATTGGAGCAATCTTCATGTGTATGCCTTTCCGCCTCTGCCTCTCCTCCCAAAGGTACTACTAAAGGCCAGACAAGACAAGCCAAGGATGATTTTGATAGCTCCAGATTGGCCTCGACAGCATTGGTACCCATTACTGAGAAGCCTGGTACGGAAGCCTCCATGGCCTTTGCCTTCGATTCCACACCTGTTGTCTCAGGAGGACAGTCATTTGCTCAATGTCAAGCTTCACTCTCTGCACCTAACAGCCTGGCATATTCTGTTTTGAACCATAGTGGGCCTCCACTTCCACAGCAAGTTTTGAATGTTATTTTGGAAGCTAGAAGGCCTAGTACAAGGAAAGTGTACGCAGATAAATGGAAGAGATTTTTATTTTGGAGTGCAGCAAAGGATTTTGATGTTTCTGAGCCTAATTTAAGTGTGGCTCTTCAATATCTTACTGAGTTACTGGACAAAGGTTTGTCCTTCTCTTCTATTAAGGTTCATGCTGCAGCAATTTCGGCTCACTATGATTGTGACCCACCATTGTTTTCTCATCCTTTGTTCAAGCAATTTCTTAGAGGGCAAAGAATATAAGACCCCACGAAGAGCTCCTACTCCTGCTTGGGATCTCAATTTTGTGTTGGAGAAACTCACTCTACAACCTTTTGAGCCTGCAGCTACTACTGAATTAAAGTTTTATCATGGAAGACTGCTTTTTGTTGGCTATTACCTCTGCAAGAAGGGTTTCTGAGTTGCAGGCCCTTATGGCGGTTGAGCCTTTCTTAATTTTCCATAAGGATAGGGTATCTTTACGTACTAATCCTTCCTTTATGCCTAAAGTGGTTTCTAGTGTGGCTTTAAACCAAACTATTCATTTGCCTACTTTTATGCAAATCCCAAAATAAAGGGAAAAGATTTTGCACACTTTAGATGTACACAGGCAGTTGCGATATTATTTGGACAGAACTAAAGGGTTCAGGCAGTCTCAGCAGTTATTTGTTTCTTTTGCTTTGAGTTCTCAGGGCAAGCCTGTGTCAAAACAAACTATTTCTAAGTGGATTGGGTTTTGCATTGCTTTCTGTTATTCCCATCATGCCAAGGAGATTCCAGCTGGGATTAGGCCTCATTCCACTAGGGCTACTGCCACTGACAGCTTTTTGAGGGGTGGCAACTAAGGATATTTTGGAGGCAGCTACTTGGAGTTCAGTGCATACTTTCTCTAGGCATTATCACCTACCACTTTACTCTAAATCCAGGGCTGGTTTTGCCACTGCTGTTTTGCAGGGCATTTTGGCAGCTCCTGCTTCCTTATAGTTTGGCCATCCTCCCTTACCTCTGCTTTGGGATTCTACCCAAGTGTAAGGACTGCAGCAATGTGAGATGAAGAACATAGTACAGTTTTGTACCTACCATAAATGTAGATGTTCAAGATCCACATTGCTGCAGTCCAATTTACCCTCCCTCCTTCCCCTCTGTAGTTAGAGGCGGTTGTGTGGGTTGGGTTGTCTATATGAGGTATATTGTATATATTGTACATATTTTTAGTGCTAGGATGGTTGGTTGTTTGTTTGCTGTCTTTTGGTTTTGACCTTTATTTTTAGGGTCTTCTGACATCTGGGGCAAGAAAAGACTGAGGATATGACGTCGGTCATGCGCATTTGTACCCTGACGTCCTGATGTCAGTCAAATGCGCCTTGACCGACGTCAGCCTTATACTTTGATATTCGGGCCGACCGAGGACAGCGGACTACCCAAGTGTAAGGACTGCAGCAATGTGGATCTTCGAACATCTACATTTATGGTAGGTACAAAACTGTACTTTATACATACTCAATATCTATCGGATCACTCAAAAATTTCGTTAAGGTTTTCTAAAGATTTAAAAGATACAAGAATGCATAGAGGTTATAATTGGTCGCTTAATCCGAATCTGTTAAATAAAAAGGATATAATAGATGGAATTGTAAAATATCTGAAAGGTTTAACAGATAGGATGAAGCTTCAGGAACATACTCCTGATACTGAATGGGCAGCAGCTAAATCTCAAATTAGAGGATTTCTTTTGCAAAAAGC
This sequence comes from Protopterus annectens, assembly GCF_019279795.1. Classification (NCBI taxonomy): domain Eukaryota; kingdom Metazoa; phylum Chordata; order Ceratodontiformes; family Protopteridae; genus Protopterus; species Protopterus annectens. The sequence goes on along the minus strand of NC_056742.1, from coordinate 341,810,804 downwards.
CTCATATTATAAGAAAAGGCAAAACAATGATATTCAAAAATTAGAAACAAAAGTGAAGCTACTCGAGAAAGAACTGATTCAGAATTTTAATGCTCAAACAGAGAAGGAAATGTTGAAATGTCAAAGGGATCTCTTCTTGCTGCATAATAGTAGAGTAACATTTCAGGAGCATTGGTGTTTAGTGAAATATGCCAATAATGTTCAAATACCGTCAAAAGCATTGGCAAGGATTATAAATCAATCGAAAACAACAGTACATATTTTGGAAATACAATGCAATGACACAGTGTATTCTAAAGCTGAGGATATTATTGATATTTTCGAAAAAATCTATACCAAGGATGTTATGTGATCCTATCTCGCCTACATTCTGTACTGATGGGTTCGGAGCCGACTCGGCACGCTATACTATAGAGCGAAGTCTCTTATTGGCTGAGCTATTCTACATCCCAGGATGCACCACTACTGCTTCCCCAGATCTCGTTTGCCGCTTGACAGCAATAGACGTGGTCTCGACTTGGCTGAGCTAAGTACTCTTTACTGACTAATTTTCTGTCAGAATTTTTCTAAATTTTCACCCAAAAAGCTGTTTTAACAGCTACTTATCGTTTTGTGTGGTTTATTGAAAGTTTGTGTGAACTTATTTTTAGCGTTAGGTTCCCGGTTAAGTACTAGGGGTTTCCTCGCGCTCTACTTTGGGCCGTGTTACAGCCCCTTTTTGTTGCTTAAATTTTGGTGTGGTATTTGTTCCTCTAACGTCAAGGTCCCATTTTAGTTAGAGGGGCCTTGCCCTCGCGCTCTTCTAGAGCTGTGCTCTAGTTTCTGCCCGTGTGTCTGTGTCTGATTTACTGGCCTATCCAGTTTAAATTAGAGGGATTTGGCATTTCTGTGTGATTAGTTTTTCTTCCTTAGTCTGGTTTTGGTGTGTGCCTTTGTGGTGATGTCGAAGGAACATAGGCCTTCGGGTTTTAAAAAATGTACCAAGTGTGGGTACAAGATGTCAATCACGGATGACCATTCTCTATGTGTTTATTGCCTAGGCGCTAAGCACCTTCAAGAGTCTTGCAGTGTATGCCACGCCTTTTCTTCTCGTGTCCTCCAAGAGAGGAAAAACAAATTGATATTGAAGGGGCTTATCACCCCTTCTTTTGAGGAGGCTTTATCTTCTTCCCCCTCTCCTTCCAGGAAGAAGAAGTCTTCGGCTCCGACTAGTCCGTTGGAGCCGACAGCAAAAAAATCAAAGCAGGCTTCTCCGTCGGCTCCACGGACTTCGGAGCCGAGGTCGGAACGGTCTGCCTCGATGCCTCCAGCCTCGACTCCTCTGTCTTCGGAGCCGAGCGCTCGAGCATCGAGAGGCGGGTCACCTTCTCCGGCTCCATTGGTTTCGGAGCCGAGAAAGGTCACTCGCTCAGACTCTTCTACCTCGGCGCCGAAATCCCCGTCGGCTCCAAGGGAAATTGCTGTGCTGGTGGAATCTCCCTCGGCGCCAATACTACTTGAGACTATTTGGAGCCGGTCCCCCAGTCTTTCGGAACTGGCGGAGAAGTCAACTCGGGCCCGATCGGTCTCTTCTCGGTCTTCAAGGATGTCCGATTCGGATATAGACAGGGTGCTTCAAAGGCTGTTTCAGTCTCCAGTCTTCCAAAAGTTAGTCTCGGCTCCAGCCCAGTTGGCTCCGGAGCCGATTGTCCACCCTGTTGTCTTGGTTCCTCCTCCACCAGCCTCGGCACTGTTGGAGTCGGTGCTGGTGGAGCCGGTGGAGATTTTTGGGTCGGCTCCGACCCTTACTCCAACCCCGACCTTCGGGTCGGAGTTCGGTACACGGACCTCCTCGGTCGGCCCCGGGGGTGACGCTTCGGGTCCGATGGTTTCGGTTCCGAGCCTCCCTCTCGGTGCGTCGGCTGCGGGAGTGCCGTCTACTGTTGTGGCCTCGGGGGTCGGACCTTCCCAGGACTCGGGAGGTCCGGCCTTCAGGGCCATGAGGAGTGCTTTGGCCAAATCTTCCTTGGCTACCTCCACCATCTCTCCGGCACCTTCCCTTGGCACGGAGACTGGTTCCATTGTTGTCCCCCTGTCTCAAGACAGCGGAGCCCTGGGGCCTGAGGTCACCCCCATTGGGGGTTCCCCCCTTCCTGGAGGTCCTTCCGAGGCTTCTTCGGAAGAACCTCCCAGGATGAGACAGTGCAAGAGGAAGCACGTCGACTCGCCTGATGAGTCTCTCACCTCGGACACCGACCTCGATGATGCGGAGGGGTCCCCCAAGTCGTCCTCGGATGATGTCTCCTTTGTGGACATCTTGAAAATCCTGAAGCAACGAAGCGACTGGCAGTCCAAACCCCCTTCCGCTGAGGAGTCGGTATTCCTCAAGGCCTTCGGGGCTCAGCCCTCCGCCTCCTGGGTGTCTCCGCCCTTCGATGAGCTCCTGGATTTGATCTCTCGAAGGGCGTGGGAGCACCCGGATTCTGTGGAACCGGTGCCAGCTCGCCCGAATAAGTTTCTGTCAGCCCGCTCTGAAAAGGACTTCCTCTCTAAAGGTGTGGCCGTAGATGCCCTGGTGGTGGCATCTGCTACCCAGCAAGATGTGGCAGAGGCTTTGACGTCCATCCATCCTCCTAATAAAGAGTCCAGGAGCATGGATCGGTACGGGAAGCGCACCCTTACTTCAGCAGCCTTTACTTTAAGGTCTCTGAATTATCTGACGCACTTCACCAGACTTCAGAAGGATCTGGTCAAGGAACTTTCAGATACCCTCTCTGGTAACCTACCTGAGCAGTTGGCCCAGACGGTTAGCTCTCAGTTGGCTACTCTATCATCAATATCGAACTCGTCCATGAGGCTCATTTCATATGCGGCCGAGGGGGCGAGTATAGCGGCGGGTACAGGTGTTGCTCTACGGAGACAAGCCTGGCTCCGCCTGTGTCATTTTGCGGAGGCCTTCAAGTCTTCCTTTGCCGATGCTCCCTTTGATGGGTCCTCCTTGTTTGGACCCAAGGTAAAGGACACCTTGACCCGCTGTGAACAAGAGGGTAAGACTTTGACTGCCGTAGGGGCACGGTTTTCCACTCCCTTCAGGCCTTATCCCAAGGCTAGAAGAGGGGGGAAAATGTGGTTCCACAAATCTCAGAAGACTTACCCCTCACAGCAAGACGATCCCCCTTCTAGAGGCAGAGGAGGGGGAAATTTTTCAGGAAGACGCCGTCCCAGAGGCGGCAGAGGCCCCCACAACACTGGAGACCGCGAGTCCTTTCGTGGCTCCTCAACCTTCCAGCATCCCTGAAGGATTGCCCGACTGTGCCGCTCTGGAGCCTGTCAGGGGTCATTTTTCGAGGCACCTAAAGGCCTGGGAGAATATCACTCAGGACCGATGGGTGCTCCGAATCATTGCCGGAGGTTACACCATCCCTTTTTCTCAGCCCCCCCCACCATCCCGGAAAATCCCGGACCCACCACCCAGTCAACGGGATCTCGCAGCCATCGAAATCTCAAAGCTGCTTCAAAAAGGAGTCATCCAATCGGTCCCTGAAGACCAGACCGGATTAGGGACTTACTCAAGATTCTTTTTGGTGCCAAAAAAGACCGGGGACATGAAGCCCATCTTGGATCTCAGCAAACTCAACCATTCTGTCAAGAAGTCCAAGTTCCGGATGGTCACCTTACAATCCATTCTCCCACTGCTGGAGGAAGGTGTTTGGATGTGCTCTATAGATCTCAAGGACGCCTATTATCACATCCTGATAGATCAGACGTCCAGGAGACATTTGCGCTTCAGCCTGGGAGACAGTCATTTCCAGTTCCGTGCACTGCCGTTTGGTCTCACCACAGCCCCCAGGGTGTTCACCAAGTGTTTGGCGGTGGTGACTGCTCACCTGAGAAGTCTAGGATTCCAGGTGTTTCCATATCTAGACGACTGGCTCCTAACTGCCACCTCCAGGCGTCTACTCTTACAGAACCTAGCAGCCACTATATCTCTAGGCAACTCCCTAGGAATCACCTTCAATTGGGCAAAGTCTGTGTTGCTGCCATCTCAGCGCATACGGTTTATCGGAGTAGAGATAGATTCAAGGCAAATGCGGGTCTATCTTCCTACAGAGAGGATAGAAATATTACAGTCTCAAGTTCGAGCCTTGATCCTCAAATGTCGAGCCCCAGCCAGGATGGTCCTACAACTGTTAGGTTCTATGTCGGCCACCGTCCTCCTAGTCCCCTTGGCAAGATTGCACATGAGGATTCTCCAGTGCCTCCTGTCAGTCCAGTGGTCTTATCAGGATCTCCTCCTCAGTCACCTCATTCTGATCACGGAGACGTGCAAACAGGACCTTCGTTGGTGGCTTCTTTCCTCCAACCTGGATCAGGGGCGACCCTTCGTTCCACCTCCTCCAGTGGCCACTTTGACTACGGACGCCTCCCAGACAGGGTGGGGGGGACATTACCTGGGCAGGTCAGTCCAAGGCAAGTGGCACTCCGACGAGAGTCTCCTCCACATCAACATACTGGAAATGAGGGCGGTGCTTCTGTCGTTACAAGCACTACACAGTTACCTCCCCCAGGGCATGATTGCCGTTCAGTCCGACAACATGTCAGTAGTGTGGTACCTGAACAAGCAGGGAGGGACCAGATCCTACCCCCTTTGCAGAGAGGCCATGAAAGTATGGGATTGGGCGATTGCAACCAAACGTTTTCTGGTAGCAACACACATTCCGGGGAGATCCAACGTGATAGCCGACAGACTGAGCAGAACTATTCTCTTCCCTCACGAGTGGTCTCTGAACGACAGAGTGGCAGCTCAGATCTTCAGAAGATGGGGTACTCCTTGTTGCGATCTCTTTGCAACTCCCCTCAACACGAAATGCCAACAGTTCTTCTCTCTCACCCCAGTTCCGGGGGAGAGTCCCAAGGACGCCCTATTCCAAACTTGGCCCACCGGCCTGCTGTACGCCTTTTCACCGGTTCCCCTTCTTCCCAGGGTGATCCAGAAGGCGATTCACTTGCAGAGCAAGATGATTTTAGTTGCCCCATACTGGGCTTGTCAAGTCTGGTTGCCCTTTCTTCGGAAATATGCACTGGACAGTCCATGGTTCCTGGACCAGGTTCCAGACCTTTTGATCCACCAGTCGGGACAACATCATCAGTCCCTTCACTCATTGAGGTTAGCAGCTTGGCTCCTCCTCTTCCGACCATAGTCAGGAACCATGCTTTGGACCCGGAAGTCATACATATCTTGTCCTCGGCCCACAAGACTTCTACTAAAAAAATGTATAACAGCAAATGGAAGAGATTCGCTATTTGGGCCCAACTCCGGGGATTAGATCCCATTACTGCCCCGGTGTCAGAGGTTCTGAAGTTTTTAGCTTCTCTATTCAATCAAGGTTCTTCGGTCTCTACCATCAAGGTTCAATTGGCAGCTATTTCCAATTTTCATGAAACTATAGACCCACCTTTGATGAGCAACAAGTTATGTAAAGCCTTCATGAAAGGTGCTGGGCTGCTACGACCTCCGATTTCTCATCCCGCTCCACCGTGGGATCTTAATTTGGTATTAGGTGCTTTGACTTCTTCCCCCTTCGAACCGACAGCAACTTGCGACTTGAAATTTCTTTCTTGGAAAACTGCTTTTTTGGTGGCAATTACATCAGCCAGAAGGGTTTCGGAACTTCAAGCCCTATGTGTTAAACCACCGTACCTGGTTTTTCACAAGGATAGAGTATCCCTCAGGCCCAATCCATCCTTTGTTCCTAAGGTTTGTTCTAGTTTTTGTCTGCAACAGTCATTGGAACTTCCAGTTTTCTTCCCAAAGTACTCAAACAGAGCGGAATACATCTTCCATACGTTGGATGTTCACAGGCAATTGCACTTCTATTTAGATAGGACGCATCAAACACGAAAAATGGATCAGTTGTTTGTGTCCTTTTCGGACAATAAATTGGGCAAAGCCGTCACGAAGGTCACTATTGCCAAGTCGATCAGAGACTGTATCAGTCATACTTACTTCCTTTCTAATAGAGAGCTTACAACCACAGTGAAAGCTCATTCTACAAGGGCTATGGCTACTTCGACAGCTTTTCATTCTAAGCTTGCCATTAGTGACATTTGTGCTGTGGCTACCTGGTCTTCTCCTCACACCTTCATTTCTCATTACAAATTGGACGTGGCATCTTGGGGGTGAGCTTCCTTCAGTTCCACAGTTCTCAGGAGTGTTTTCCAGTGAGCCACCCAGGAATCAGGTGCTAGGGACGCTGTCCCATCAGTACAGAATGTAGGCGAGATAGGATCACATAACATCTTTTAGTTATGTACTTACCATAACTTTAGATGTTTGGGATCCATCTCGCCTACATTCCTAATAACCCACCCTCCTTCCCCCTGCCTTTGAGATCAGAGACCGGACGGTTCAAGTTTAGCCGTTTCATCTTGAAACACCTGGCAATATTATATCAACAGTCTATGTGTGTGTGCATGTGTGCGGACAAACAAGATCTGGGGAAGCAGTAGTGGTGCATCCTGGGATGTAGAATAGCTCAGCCAATAAGAGGCTTCGCTCTATAGTATAGCGTGCTGAGTCGGAGCCGAGGATCGGCTCCGAACCCATCAGTACAGAATGTAGGCGAGATGGATCCCAAACATCTAAAGTTATGGTAAGTACATAACTAAAAGTTTATGAGGGTCAAATTGATAGGTCTATACATAAACAGAATAAAAGATTCTCGCAAAAAATTAATTTTCCAAAATTAGAAGAGAGTCTGCAAGGTGATCTGATTAAACCTATATCTTCAGAGGAAATAGTATATGTAATTCAACATATGAAAGTACGTAAGTCACCAGGTCCTGATGGTTTGACAGTTCAATTTTATAAAGAGTTTGCTGATAGTTTTGGTAAACTATTGTCTCATGTATTTAACTACATAATCAGAAATAAAATTAGTGACCCTCACCTTAATGCGTCAAAAACAATCTTTATACATAAAGCTAATTCAGACCCCCAAAGTCCGGATAATTACAGGCCAATAGCATTAATAAATGTGGATATGAAAATTCTCACTACCATTATAGCATGTAGATTAAAAAAGATTATGATCTATTTAATTTCTAAGGAACAGGCTGGATTTATGGCAACTAGACAAACTAGTGATAACACACTTACACTACATAATATGATGATGTATGCTAAACAAAACAACTCTAATATTTATGCCCTTATAATAGATGCTCAGAAAGCATTTGATAGAGTGGATATAAACTTTTTGTTTGATGTGTTGCCTTATTTCAATATGCCACAGGAATTTATTCAGATACTACAAATATTATATAGTAATCCGTATACTACGTTATATATTAGTAGGAGTTATTCTAAAAGAATACAGATTAAAAATGGTACATGGCAGGGTTGCCCTTTGTCCCCCTTATTGTTTAACCTTTATTTAGAGCCTCTATTTTTATATATTAAGCAAAATTTGTATCATAATGCACCAATACTTTATAGGAATAAATTAGTAATGTCGGCATTTGCTGCTGATCTTATTATTTATTGTACAACCCCAATTTCTGATAGTGAAAAGATATTAAATGTTATAAACGAATTTTCAGAAGTCTCTAATTACAAAATTAATTTGGAGAAAACTAGTATTTTCCTGTTAAGAACCCCTAAACCTTTTTCATTAATGTCCCTGTTGGGAAAGATATCATGTAAAGAAAATATCAAATATTTGGGTATTAGCTTCTCTACGGATAATAAGGACTTTTATAGTAATAATATTAAACGAGTATGGGAACTAATAGTAGCTGATTGTGGCAGATGGAGGAATTTAAGACTACCGGTATTGGCAAAAGTATCAATAGTGAAAATTAATATATTACCACGAATGTTATATATTTTTAGGTCTGCTCAAGTATCAATTACAAAGACAGTTTTTAAACAAATTCATAAAGATCTAGCCAAATTTATTTGGGAGCCATAGAAAACTAGAATATTGTATTAGAAATTAATGACCCCGAAGAGTAGAGGAGGACTTGAGTTACCGAATTTTGAAGTATACTATTTAATTGTGAACGCCAACAGGTGTTTAAGAATTGCTAATTACGAGGCAATTAGTACAAAGTGGATACCAACTTGGGTGGTCTTGAATTACAAGCATATTCTAGATCGGAACATAAATCCTAAAGCTTTACCCTTTTTGGATAAAACTAGTTTGATAAAGTATGGGATTATGGACCACTTAAAAACATATGTGTCATCTTTGCAAAATTTATTCCAATCAGTAGACTTGTTGCAATATATGATGGTTTTTCAGCCTTTCCATAGGAATCCCAATTTTAAACTAAATAATCAGTTGATTGATCTTAGTAAATTCCCATTAATAGTTAATTTGACTCTGATTGATGTTTTTAATAAATTTCATTATCGGCTTCGCAAGTTAGGCAGGAACTGAATCTTCCTAAGAGTTATATGGTTGTCATGAGACAAATCAAAAAACTTGCTCTGAGTCATTTTGAAAACTTTAAACCGGTAGTTGGAATTGTGGATACATGCTCTGAATTGTGGCAGGCTCTCCAACAGGAGGTCAAATTTATAACAACAACAAATAAATTAATTAAAGATTTAAAATTCCAGGATAAAATTCTGTTGTCAGGGTAATGGGTAAACAAAATGACAGTAGCAGATAATCAGGTATTAAAAGCAATTGATTTAACAATAAAATCGGTCTCTTTTCAAAAGTTGATGTATACGCAGTTGATGATTTGGAATAATGCTTATTATACTCGTCTTAGGTTACATAAATTTAATCCTAGGAATTCTCCAACTTGTCCATATTGCACAAATCAAACGGCAGATCTTCTTCATATGTTCTGGAGCTGCAAGTGTATATATAAACTTTGAAACTCTCTTAGAACACAACTACAAAAGATGGGTTATCAAAGTTCAACGTTATCATGGGAATTTATGATTCTACATGTTCCTCCAAGAGAGCTCTCTAGGTCACAAATTATAATATGTATGAATATTTTTTTGCTGATGAAGTTATATATAGCTACAAATTGGTTAGAACCAGATAAGATATCATGGGATAATTTCAAGCTTGTGGCTATAAAGCATATATTAGCACATAAATTACTCCTGAAGCAAAGTAACAAAAATATTAATAACCCGAAAATATGGGAAAAGTTTTTAACATTATATTAGCATAATACTGTTATTAGGAATATATTAAAGTTTGGATGTATATGTGGAGGAAACAAGGTTTTGAAAATATGTATGATATGTATGGACGCAAAGTACTTCTACAAATGTTTTGGCTTTGTTTTTCTTCCCTGGTGTCTTCTTTTTTGGAATAATGACGATTTTTATATGGAAGCATTTCATGTAGATATTGTATATAGTTTTGATAGTAATAGTAGTGAATTATGTGTGTGATTTTATTGTATTTTGAAAATATATATCAATCAAAATTTATTATGGAAAAAAACAAAAAAAAACAAAGGAAGGTTAAAGGTTGGGAAATCTAAGTGTGTGGCCTGTGCACAGTGTCCATATATCTCCAACAGAGATTCTGTTTTTATTGCTGGTAGGGACAACAGAATACAAGCAAATAGGTATTATAACTGCAACAGCGAAGGCTTGATTTATGTTGCTCTTTGTAAAAAGTGTAACTCCTTCTATGTAAGGAAGACGGAATGTAGATTGAGGAAGAGAATCTATGATCACATGTATGAGATTAAGAAAAAGAAAGAAAAGAATGCCTTATACAGACATCAAATTAAATGCAGTGAATCTAGCTTCATGTTCTTTGTATTGGAAAAAATTGTTAAAGATCCTGGGGGGGGGGGTCATTGGAAACAAGGATAGAATATAGAGAGGTGCATTGGCAGCTCACCTTAGAAGTGAATAGACCAGCTGGTCTTAATGCTAATATTTCCCTGGCCTATATCTGTAAACTTAGGGAAACTAAGTTATAGGTTCTGATGGTATAGATTATTGATGATTTACACAGAATAAGTATGGAACAAGTGTTTCATTCATATTCCACTTAAATATGAGGTGGATGTTTTATGCTACACTATTTATTTCATTACATTTTGTAGAACAGTGTGTGTGTTGCATCTTTAAGAAGCATTTCCAAGTGTAGCATGTGCATATATATAGTGAGCACCTGCTGGCAGCAGTGCCATTTTGAGAGAGCAGACAGAGTGTGATCATGTATGAGTGTGGTAGTCAGTCTGTTTATAAGTTTATTTAAGTTACTTAGCCTCAATCCTGATGTGTTTGTATATAATAAAGCTGCTTGAACAGAACCCACAATTGTTTGTCTGTATTATCCTGACCAGACGAGCCACACATTTCAATATTACATTTTATATGAATATGTTAGTACTTCATTTTGTATTTTGTAGTGTTACGTATTTTAGGGTTTTAACACTTATGTTTGTTTTTATTTAATTTTGTTGTCCCTTGTTCTAATTTAGGTTTGGCAACCCTTGATGGTGCTATTGGATAGCTAATTAGACATTATATATTATGCGTTTTTTTAACAATATATATTTTTTGTTACGCAGCTTGTTTTAATACATAGGTATTTTAATCAGGAAAAAGAATTTAATAACCTGGGGATGGATTAGAGATTTTTTACAATATTTCTTTATGTTCAGGCTTATTGCACTATTTTTATAGTTTTTTAGGGTTATTTATTGGACCGAGGTTTTTGAATTGTTAACATTTTAACGAATTTTAATTGATCCAGTAACATGATTTGTGGCTCAATCTGATTTTTGGAGGGAATGGCACACATTTATTGAGCTGGTTCATTTGTGCTTGTACATCTGAAGAAGTTTGAGAGTGTAGGATGAAAAATGTGGTGATATAGTTACTGAATTTTGTGGTTTATTTTCAGTTTTTGTGTGTTTTTTTGTAATAAAGTTCTTTTTGGATTACCATTAGTTATTTTCTGTTGCTGGTACTCGGCAGTGCCTTGTGATTTCTTTCCTACCTGCAACATAGCTATGTGACTACCTTCTAACATGGCTAATGGAATGGCTAGAGAACCAGGCTCCAGCATTGCCATTCAATTTAACTGCTAGATGCAGCTATGTGACTTTTCGGAAAGCTTTAAAACATCTTATTTGTGCCCAAAGTGAATGACACACTAGCTAGGAGTCAACAGGATGTCAAGACTCTATCTACAGTAGAAATCCACTTCTCCTCCCTCTCCCCCCCCCAGATATGTTTTTCCAGGAATCAGTGGACCAGTAATAGGATGTGGTACCAAAAATCACAGAACTCTTACCAAGACACTCCTGGCAATAGACCTCTCCTGGCAGAGGGTAGACAATAATAACTGATGGCACCCAAGAGGAAGAGGCAGACCACCAAACCAGGGTCTGGCTGTCCTTTTGCCAAAAAGCCCTTTCATCACCCTTAAAGGTTTGCCCAGTTGCTACACTCTGGAAGCAGTCAGGGGGGCACTTGTCTCTGAACAAGCCTGGTGAACTTAAGTACAGATTCCTGAGTGCTAAACATAATTTCCGGTGTCTGTTCCATACCGTTTTCCCTTCCTTCCTTAAAGAATAGGAAAGTTCTCAATGTTCTACCCTGTCAATGAGAATTTGCAGCAGCAGCAGCAGAAATTTCTAGGCTGCTAAAAAAACAGAATCATTCATTCAGTCACCAGAGACCAAACAGGATCCAGAGTCTATTCAAAGTTCATTTTAGTACTCAGGAAAACAGGAGACATAAGGCCAATTCTGGATCTGAGCCATTTGAATCAGTATGTCAAACGGATGAAATTCATATGATCACACTTGAGTCCATTTTACTTCTGCCGAGGAAGGATGATTGGGTGTACTTCATAGCTAGTGTATCCCCAATGTCTGTTGGATCATTATCTAGACCTCTTAACACACCCAGCAGGACTCTCTCCTCAAGATCAGAGATCCATAAAGCTAACTGCTTGGTTCATCCAGTTCTATTTTTAGCCAGAGACACCATGATTCCCACTGTGGTCATTCGGATCATTTCAGCATTCAACAACAAACCACCATGAAAATATACCATAGCAAATGGAAGAGATTCCCCATTTGGGCTATGTCCAGAGGTTTAGACCCCTTGTCTGCTGCAGTTCCGTTTTGTAATTTTTGTAGGAATTTTTCCACAGTGGCTCCTTGTCTGCTGCAGTTCACTTTTGTAATTTTTGTAGGAATTTTTCCACAGTGGCTCCAGTTATTCAACTATCAAAGCTCAAATGGCAGCTATCTCAAGTTTCCACATCAGTCAAAATGACAATTCTGTAGCTTCTTTAAGAATCTACTAAGCATTTTTGAAAGGAACTTTTGTTCTATTCCCTCCTATTAGAGTATGATTCCTCCATGGGATATTTACATCTTGTTACAAGCACGAACTCAACCACCCTTTGAACACCAGCAGCATTGGTTGTTCTGAAATTTCTATCCTGGAAAAAAATGTTATGGTAGCAGTTACTTCAGCCAAATGGATTTCAGCAAACTTCACTATTTGGTCTTTCATAAACAGAGTTTCTTTAAAGTCTAATTCGTCTTTCCTTTCTAAGGTGGCATCAGAAGCTAATTTAAATCAGTCAGTTAACCTACCGGTCATCTTTATGAAATTTTCAAACAATGGTGAATACATGCTACATATGCTGGACATTCATCATCAGCTGAGATTATATTTTAGAGGACCAAACCATCAAACCATTCAGGAAATCAAATCAGTTGTGGCATTCTGTAAACACAAACTGGGCAAAGCAGTGGCTAAAGTGATAGCATCTAGATGACTGAGTGCATTTCCTTTGCTTACAATAAAAAGAGCTTGTTTTTATCATGTAAACCTAGGGCTCATTCCATAAGGGCAGTGGCCACTAAACAGCATTTGCCAGCAGACTGCCTGCTGATGATATCTGAGCAGCAGCTACTTGATCAACTGTCCATACATTTGTATCTCCTTATAAATTGGGTAAACAATCCAAATCACATTCCTCCTTTTGTTCCACCATCCTCAGGAATGTCCTTGCATGATAATACCCAGGTCTGTATGCTTGGAAATTTGTCCCATAGTTGAATCTGAAGAAAATGGACAACATTGGATACAAAAGTTATGTACTTACCATAACAATAGATCCATCCATATTGTTTGATTTTCTTCTGGTTCAACCTCACTCCCACCTCCACCCTTCCATATTGTCACAAGTAGGCTTTGAATGACTTGGGGTTGCTTCTTGCATACCCTGTGTATGAGCAGTCCTTGCTGCCTATTTCCCATAACAGTGCTAGGATGTCTTGCCTAGATTCTGGAATTAGTTTTGGTCAGGGTTTATAGGAGGAATATACTTTTTACTTCGGGTGGGGGGCAAACTCAATCTGAGGTATTGAAGTGGAGGGTAGGGAATTATGGGTAGAGGAGTAGTGAGAGCCCTAGAACCGAAGAACTTCACATTTGGTGCTGAGGTTGGATCTGGTCAGATTCAACAACCCGAACTGGATGAAAATCAAGCAACATGGCTCTATCCTTATGGTAAGTACGTACCTTCTATTTATTTTCTTACAATTACACTGGATCCTTTCATCCTAGTCTGTCCGGTATGACTGATGAGTACTGAGCCACCTGTCAGATCCAGTATGGCTTTGCTGGTGTTCCAAGCCACAAGATACTGTAAGATATTTTCTTCCCATAATCCTTCTTTGGCCCTACTTTCCACAGATATAGTTTGCTGACTAACCATGGCTGGCCATGACTGATAGAGGAATGCTGTGACTTGCAGTAGAGCTTTCAGGTGGTCTGAAAGGTCTTCAATGTAATTAGAAGTTGGAATGGTGATGGGGAGGCCCAAAATCAGGGACATATTTTAAATATCACTCTTACAAAGTTAGAAAGTTGCTAGAATAACAGGTTGTGTATTATAGTGCATTTTCTGATGGATATGAAGTCTGAAACCCAAATGTCTCATTATTAAGTGACATCAGTCATTACTGATTTGCCAGAAAACCACAAGTTTCATGAGGGGCAGACCAAAATTAGGAGGTGAAAATATGGACTTTTGAGAGGTAAAATTTTCTTCATCTGTGTCATGTCTGTTCATTATATAGAATAAGGTTTCCATATTCTGTATATATGTCACTTCAACAAAACAGCACTTTTGGTGATTTGATCCCCTTGCTCAGATTAAGTTAATGGTTTTGATAACAACAGTCATTACTTAATCCATTTTGAGTTATTTTATTTGCAAAGGTTCATGTGGACTTATATAGTGAAATTATACAAATTCTGCAAAGTTTGATCCTTTTTCATCAGTCTGTTGACCATTGTGTACTCACTAGTCATAGCAGGAGCTCCACTCTTTGTTATAGAACATATCTTAACATTGATTACTGCAGGTTTCTCGTAAGCTTGAGATTTGATGTTGTCACTTTTCATTCTGTCCTTAGCGGATGGGTTGGATGCAATCCATTGGGTCCGACTCGGCCGTTGCAAAAACTCATAGCAATTTAGAACTCTCGAGCTTCTCCCTTACCCGGAATGCACCAACCCCAATTATCTCAGATATCATTTGCTGCCTCACAGCGAATGACATGGTTATAGACTCTCAAGCTGTAAATGTTTTTTTTCATATTAATAATCCTTTACTTATGTTTTTTTTCCTACTTGTCTTTCTCTTGTGTACTAATGTACTCTATTACTGTTGTTATTCATTTTTTCTCCCATATGCTTTTTTTTTGTAGTCTACGCTTGTTGTAGCTCTTAACTACCTTTGCAGGTAGTTCTTCTTTTTTCACCCCTCCTTTTGTTCTTAAAAAGTATATATATATATATATATATATATATATATATATATATACATAATATACATGTGTGTGTATGTATATATATATATATATATATATATATATATATATATATATATAGATAGATAGATATAGATATATATCTTTAAATTTTCTTAGATACTTGATTATTAATTACACTTCATAGCTCAAGTTTTTCTGTTCTATCGTTCTTGCTGTTGGTGTGTTGTTCCTAACATCTGTTTTTTCGGGATATCGGAAAAGTAGAAAATCCCAGCAGGCTTTAAAAAATGTAGCAAATGTGGTCAGAAAATCCCTCTTTCTGACTCATATGCTTTTTGTGTGAACTGTCTTGGGCCCCTCCACCTTGAAGAAATCTTTTCTGTTTGTTATGCTTTCAACCCAAGGGCCCTGGCTGAATGTAAGGACAAGCTAATTTTAAAAAGATTACTTCTGTCCTTCTTCAGCGAGACACTGTCTGGAGCTTCTCAAAAATCAATGAAAATATCTCAAACTTCTCCAAGCACCTCAATAGCCTCTTCTAAGGCTTTGGAGAAGTCCCTTAAAAGATCTTTTCCAGATCCCTTGGATATCTTGGATCAGAAAAAAAAGACCAACATTTTTGGATCCGACTGCTTCTTTGGATCAGAAACATATTAAAAAACAGTCTTCGGATCCAAAAATTGCTAAATTTAAGTCATTCCCTCATGTACAGCTCTTTTGAGTGCGTACCTTTAACTCCCAGTGGGTGTGACTTGAGCCTTGAAAAAATGAAGTTATCACCTTGCAGTTTTAATAAATACTCATTGACAGAGGTCAAATTTCAATACAGTTGTGTTTGCCATCATGTATTCTTCAAGATTAAATATTCTGAAACTTGTATGTAGCATGGTTTTGGAAGTATTAATACAAATATGAACCAGCAATATTTGATGCCTAAAGATGCAGTAGGAGGTAACTGCAGAAAGGACTGGAGGTGCACTCGGCTGAAATGAGTTAGACACATCGGATCAGACCCCCTTGGATCTGACAAAATGAACAATGGATGTGGAAATTTTAACCAGGACCAGATATTCACCTTCAGTGAATCCAGTTCCATACAGGGTTCTGTCTCCTTTTTTATTGAGACTAAAATCTCCTTCAGGTATGTCCACTCACTCTTCCAGAAGCCTTACTGAAGACAATGTGGAGAGGTTAGTGAGAAAGATCCTCTCGGCACAGAGCCAGCCAGTTATCCTTTTAGCTCCTCTCCCACTGGGTCAGAAGATACTTGCATCTACTACTCCACTTTTATCAGTTCCTCCTTTGGCTCCCGTCAAGGTCTCAGACCCCTTGGATCCAAGTCACCCAGGCCTGTTGGCTCCTGATTTGAGGATACATTTATCCTCAGATCCGAGGCTTGCTCTGAGCTCTTCCATTCAGTTGGATCAAAAAAAGCTCTTGGAGCCGATTCTACCCTAGTGGGTCCAAGGTGCTTCATTCGACTCCAAGGTTTTTGGAGCCATCTCTACACCTCGGAGCCTCAACAATGGCCAGTTCAGCTCTGACTTCAGCCTCGGGTGGACTGTTCTCACGGCACGGTAGGATTGTGGATCAGAGATGTGCTGTCTTGGATCTGGGATCTTGTCCCCCACTGTGGTGATCTGCCTTTGTAGCCATGGAGAGAGCCCTGTCTGCACCCTTGACTCAGATGGTGCCTACTGCCTTGAATCCCAAGTATACATCTGTCACATCTCAGCGGATGAAGTCTCAACTATCCTGTCCACAGGGACAGCCGGTACCAAAACCCCAGGTTTCCCATCAGGGTATTCCCACTTCTGACATCTCCCCAGAGTACACCACTGAGGAGGTCCCTAAGAAGAAAACATGTAAGAGGACACATTTAGATTCTCCTGAATCTGTCACCAAAGATACAGATTTTGATGAGAATAAAGGGTCCCAACAGTCACCTCCTGATGATGTCTCATTCAGAGAATCCTAGAGATCCTGAAACCTAGAAGTGGCTGGAAGTCCAGCAATCCTTCATCAGAAAAATCTGTACTTCTGGAGGTGTTTGGTACCAGCCCATCCACTTCCTGAGTGACCCCGCCTGTCAATGAGCTCATTAACTTGGTCTCATGGCAGGCATGGAAGGATCCTGACACCACTGAGCCAATTCCCAGGAAGCCCAATAAAATCATGACAGCTCCAGAGGATAAACAGTTTTGGTCCAAAGGTGTGCTTGTAGATGCCATGGTCATGGCGGCAGCCACTAAGAAGGAACTTGTGGAAGAAAGTTCCTCGGTTCATCCCCCTAACAAAGAGTCTCGGGCAATGGACAGATTCAGGAAGCATGTCTATGCTTCAGCTAACTTAACCTTAAGGTCCCTGAACTATTTGGCACACTTCAAAAGGCTACAGAGGGATGTAATTAAGGAGCTACCAGACACTCTCTCAGGATCCATTTCTGAAGAGGTGAAAGGATCTGTCACCTCTCAGTCAGTTATCCTGCAATTGATATCCAACTCCTCCATGAGGCTAATTTCTAATGTAGCCCCAAGGGCAGTGGGCTCAGGCGTTGCCACTAAGAGACATGCCTGGATGTGCTTATGTGATTTTATGGAGCTCTTTAAGTTTCCGTCAGTCAGTATTCCTTTTGACTGCATGTCTCTTTTTGGCCCCAAGGTAAAAGACACATTGGCCAGGTGTGAGAAGGATGGAAAAATTCTTTCTTTCTGTCATGGGTGTATGTTTCTCCACCCCCCACCCCCCCAAGATCCTTTTCGAGGAGTCATCGAGGGGATGGGAAAATGTGGTTCAGAAAATCCCAAGGATCTTTCCAGGGCATGTGGAGGAAACTCCCCCAGGGCAGAGGGGGATACTCAAATGATAGGTGCCACCCTCACAGCAGAGGTGGCCCACAGAATTAAGGATCCAGAGAGTCGTTCTTTGGTAAAACCTTTCAGCGCTCATGAAAGGAGGCCTGATTGTCCCCATCTGGAGGCAATCGGGAATCATTTGTCCCTGCACCAGAGATCCAGGCTAGAATTAACAACAGATACTTGGGTGCAAAGGATCATTTTCAGAGGTTATATAATACCATTTTCCCTTTACCCTCGCAATTCAAAAAAATTCCCTGATGTTCCACCCAGTGAGAGGGAACAAGCAGCAATTCAAGTTCAAAAGATGCCAGAAAAAAGAGCCATCCAAGAGGTGCCCCCAGACCCGATAGAATCTGGAACTTACTCAAGATTCTTTTTAGTGCCAAAGAAAACAGGGGACTGCAGACCATTTCTGGATCTCAGCATCTTAAACAAATCTATTCAAAAGACCAAGTTCCAGATGGTCATAGTTCAGTCCATTCTTCCATTTTTGGAAAAGGACAGATGGATGTGCTAAATAGATCTTCAGGATGCGTACTATCATATAAAGATGAACAGACAAGCCAGAAGATTTTTACATTTCCGACTGGAGGCCAGTCACTATCAGTTCAGGGTTCTGCCCTTTGGCACACCACAGCCCCAGGGTGCTTACCAAATGCATGGCAGTAGTAGCAGGTCACTTGAGACTGCAAGAATTTCAGGTGTTTACATACTTAGACGACTGGCTCATTTCTACCCCGACCAGGCATCAGCTCATCATAGCAAGAGAAAAAGTGATCCAGATATGTGCTGTACTAGGAATTACCATAAAGTACCAAAAGTCCCATCTAAAACCAAGTCAAAGTCTAGAGTTCATAGGAGCACTGCTCGATACAAAACCAACTATAGCCTCATTTCCCCTCTCTAGAGTTCAAACAATAAGATCACAAGTGAGAAAGATAGTTTGCAGTACCAGAAACACAGCCCACTTGGTCCTTCAGGCTTTGGGATCAGTGGCGGCAGCAATAATATTGCTACCCGTAATCAGATATCGCACGAGGATTCTTCAATAGATGCTGACCGCAATGGTCAGTACTTCATCTTCTTTTTTCTGCTCTGACATAAATCACTAATATATGCAAAAGGGATCTGCTGTGGTGGATTCAGTCAGAAGAGGTTCTATAAGGATGTTTATTCGTCCCTTCTCAGCCCAAGGCCATTCTGACCACAGATGCCTCCTGGCTGGGGGGTGGGGGCATTTCCTGGGAAAGACAGTTCAAGGCACATGGTCCCCCGAAGAGACCAATTTACATATCAGTGTCCTATAGTTGGGAGCAGTGCTTCTAGTGTTGTAGGCCTTTCAGAATGCTCTCCCTTCAGATTTGGTTTCCCTTCCTATGGCCTCATTTAATTTGTCCTCCCTGGATTCTGGACCCAGCTCCAGATCTACTGTCTCACCAGACAGGCATGATTCATCCGAATCTTTCCAATCTGAAGCTGATGGCTTGGTTTCTCCACTTCCAGTAATAGCCAGACAGCCTATGTCGTCTCCTGTTCACCATATTTTGTTATCTTCCCTTAAACCATCTACATGGAAAACATTATGCCAGTAAATGGAAGAGTTTCATACACTTGGCTCTTATAGATTATATCGATACCTTTTGCGCCCCTATTCATAGCATTCTCGACTTCTTGATGATACTTTTAATCAAAGAGCCTGTGCTTCAACAGTTAAAGTTCAGGTGGCAGCAAATTCTAATTTTCATAGTGGATTTGACAGTTCCTTACTTGCTTCTCATAAACTTTGTAAAAACTTTTTGAGAGGCACACTCCTTTGAAAGCCTCCATTTAAAGATCCTACCTCTCCATGGGTCTTAATCCGATACTGCAAGCCTTGATCCATTCACCATTTAAACTTGCACATGACTGTAGTCTTAAATTTTCTTCTTGCAAACTTTATTATTGTTGGCCATTACTTCTGCCAGATGTATTTCAGAAATCCCGGCCCTGTTTCATAAAGATAGGGTTACACTACAAACTAATGCATATTTTTTGCCCAAAATAGTATTAGAGTCCCATATTAACCAGTCCATCAATTTACCAGTTTTCTTTCAAAATTATTTAAACAAAGGCAAAATACTTAATCTGATGATGTTAATCCTCATTCATTCCTTACGCATGGGTATCTGTTCTGACCTCGGAACCGAGCCAGCCATTTTCCAAGCTCGCGTCGGCCAAAAACTCTTGAGCTAAACTCTTACCCATAATTCCCTTCTCCCTGTTACCTCAGATTTTGTTTGCCGCGTCGCAGTTAGGTCGTGTCAGGCCACTTCTCTTGAGCTAAGTACACATTTTTGATCTTTTCAAAAATTTGACTAAACTTTTTGAGGGAAAAAAGTAGTTATTTAGTTATCTCTTACCTTATTGCACCTAGCGACTACTCCTTGTGCTTTTATTTTGTTTTTTCTTTCCCTTTACCATTGTTGGTAAATCTTTCTGGGCCTTACCTTCGGGTAATTTCTTTTCGGTAACCCTTTTTCCCTTTCTTTACTATGACAGATAAAAAAGGCAGTCCAGGTTTGAAAAGATATGTGGAATGTGGCCATAAATTGCCTGTCTCTGATGCACATTCTTTATGTGTTTATTGTTTGGGTGTGCCTCATTTAACAGTTGACCCACCTTGCAGGATTTGTAAGAATTTCACGAACAGGACTGTCATTGAAAGAAAGAATAAGTTGATTTTAAAAGGGCTACTTAAATCTTCCTTTTCCGAGGCTATTTCTGGGATGGAGGTCTCATCACCTCCAAGGTCTCACAAGAAAAGGAGTGATGATTATAAAAAAAATCTAAGTCTTTTCCATCCTCTCCGGCTGGAAGCCCTATGGAACCAAGACCAAAAAAACCTAAGCTTTCCACTATGGATTTGGCCTCTTCGGCACCGACAATTTTGGAGCCTAGTTATTTGGTTCTGAGTCCATCGGCGCCATCTACTTTTTCGGCACCGAGTCGTGTGCCTCATACAGCATCAGAACCGAGGGGCTCCTTGGTTCAGACTCCTTCATCGGCACCGACAGTACAGTCTATGCAGTTTTTGTCGGCGCCGATAGGTGTGTTGACGCCAGTCTCCCTCTTGATTCAGACCATCGATTCGGTGCCGACTACTCACGCTGCACCGACCATTCCCTTTCTGTTGCAGACTCTCTCGACACCGCCAGTTACCACTTCAGTACCAACCTCGTCGGTGCAGACATTACCTTTGGCACCAATGGTTTCCTCGGGGCACACTACTGTTGTTCAGGCCATGCCAACTCTTCTGTTTGCGGTACAAACTCCCACCGTTGTGGGCACCGAACTTGTTCCAACTTTGGATAGACCTGATTCTTTTTCAGCTATGTCTGTGAGATCCACTAGCAGCCTCTCTGAACATGATGTGCTGCGTCTTGTGAATCACTTGCTTCTGGCTAGAGGTATTCTTCCTCCCAGGACCTGTGCTTCCTCGGGAGGTGACTATTCTTCATCAGAGCCCCTGTCACTGTCTTGGAATCCCCTTACTATAGCACAGTCTTCACCTGCGATTCCCCTTTTGCATCTCACTAAGGAGCCTCAGTTGCCTTTGTGGCAGGATTCTCTTGCCACTACCCAGGATGCTAACTGTGGCACCCCTTCTTCGGCATTCCACAGCCGTCCAGGGACTCTGAGTCTGGAGAAGACTATTGCATCGGCTGACATTTCTATACTATCAGTGCCTCCGCTTTTTACACAAAACCACCGGGCACGAGAGCCTCAGGACTTACCCCCACAGGAGGCCCCTATTGAGCTATCTTCCCCAGTTCCTCCCTCTGAGGAAGTTCATCGGAAGTCTTTGTGTAAGAGGAAACACATGGACTCCACTGAGGAGTCCTTCACAGAAGACACAGACTTGGATGATGGGGAAGGCTACTCTAGGTCACCCTCTGAGGTATCCTTCGGAGATATCCTAGAAATCCTAAAACAGTGAGGTGATTGGCAGCCCTCTAACCCTACCTCTGAAGACTCTGTGTTCCTACAGGCCTTTCATGTCCGGCCCCCTACCTCCTGGGTTACTCCACCTGCCGACGAACTGGTCCAGCTTGTTGTGCAGCATGCATGGAAGGCTCCTGACACAGTTGAGGCCATTCCTGGAGGCCAGATAAAATTTTGTCCCCTCCTGAGAGTGACCCCCATTGGTCCAAAGGTCTTCTGGTAGATGCCTTAGCGGTGGCGGCTGCAACTAAAAAGGACCTGGTGGACAAAGAAAGCCAGACTGTTCATCTGCCCAACAGAGAGTCTCAGGCTCTGGACAGAATTGGGAAGTGTACCTTTAGACCTTTGCAATCAGGGCCCTGAACTACATGGCACATTTTACCAGGCTTCAAAGAGACAATCTCTGAGCTCTCTGAAACTTTGGCTGGTGCTGTGTCTGATGAAGTCCGTGACAAAGTGGCCTCTCAATTAGCCACCATTGAATCTATTTCTAACTCCTCCATGCGTCTCATTTCTCACACATCAGAAGGAGCAGCTAGAGCAGCGGGTGCAGGCATTGTTCTGAGAAGACTTGCCTGGATGCGCTTGTGTGATTTCGCAGAACCCTTCAAGGCTTCCTTTATCAACGCTCTAATTGAAGCCTCTTCGTTGTTTGGTCCCAAAGTTAAAAGCACACTGGCTAGATGTGAACAGGACGGTAAGACCCTTTTTGCCATGGGGTGTCCGTTACTCTTCCCCACAACGGGCTTTCTCCAGAAACCAAAAGAGTGGGAAGATATGGCACAAAAAATCTCAGGGATTCTTACATGACACACAGGCCGATTTTTCCCCTAGAGGCAGAGGGGGAAATTTTCAGGGAAGATGCCCTTTCAGGGCAGAAGAGGTCCGCGTAATCAGGGTTCCAGGGATTTTTTCACTGGCCAACCCTACCAGCGCTCCTGAGGAGTGGCCCAACTGCTTTCCTCTGGAAGTGGTTGGGGGTCGTTTCTCTTTGTACCCTTCTGCCTGGCTAACTGTCACCACCGATTCTTGGGTACAAAAGATAATAACCAGAGGTTACCATATCCCGTTTGATCTTTATCCTGCCACCTTAAGGAAATTACCCGACGTGCCACCCAGTCAAAGGGTACAAGCAGCATTAGAGATTGCAAAGCTGCTAAGCAAAAGAGTCATCCAAACAGTCCCACCAGACCAGACAGGATCCGGATTCTACTCAAGACTATTTTTGGTGCCAAAAAAGACCGGAGACTGGAGACCAATTTTGGATCTCAGTGTGTTAAACAAATTCGTAAAGGTACAGAAATTCCGCATGGTCACTATACAGTCTATTCTCCCACTTTTGGAAAAAATTATTGGATGTGCTCTGTAGATCTTCAAGATGTGTACTACCACATAAAAGTGGGCAAATAATCAAGGAGATTCCTTCGCTTCCGTGCGGGAACCAGTCATTATCAGTTCCGAGTACTACCCTTCGGACTCTCTACAGCCCCTAGAGTGTTCACAAAGTGCATGGCAGTCATCACAGCGTTCCTACGACTAGAGATTCCAGGTTTTTCCATACTTAGATGACTGGCTCATCACCGCCTCCACCAGACATCTATTAGAAAAAGCCCTGGCTTTCTCTCTTCACACTGCAGAAAGGCTAGGCATAACCATAAACTGGCAAAAATCCAATCTCACCCCATCTCAATCTACAGAGTTCATAGGGGTCCTCCTGAACACAAAGAACTGCAGAGCATCCATTCCGAAGCACAGAATTCAAAGATTGAGACAGTAATTGATTCCAGTCCTCTCAAAGGAGAAATCCTCAGCTCACTCGGTTCTACAGCTGTTGGGTTCCATGGCAGCCTCCATTACAATTGTTCCCCTGGCCAGGTTTCACATGAGGCTTCTACAGTGGTTACTACTCACTCACTGGTACCCTTTTCAGCTCCCTCCTTCAGCCGAGATTCAGATTACTCACAGGTGCAAGCAGGACTTAAATTGGTGGTTGTCTCGGAATCCGCTTCAGTGGTCCCGTACCTTCTCCCCCCAACAGCACATGGCCACAGTGACCACGGATGCCTCCCTGATGGGTTGGGGCTATTTCAGGGACAGATTGTCCAAGGTACATGGTCCGAAATGGAGGCCCATCTGCATATAAATGTTCTGGGGTTGAGGGCTGTGCTTCTGGCATTGCAAGCATTTCATCCTCTGTTGCCATCTGGGACCGTTGCGATTCAATCAGACAACATGGCAGTGGTCTGGTACATCAACAAGCAAGGCAGAATGAAGTCTTATCCCCTTTGCTGGGAGGCCATGAGATTATGGCAATGGGCGATTGCTACCAACCGCTTTCTTCTAGCAATGCACATTGCCGGGAGTTCCAGTGTGATGGCAGACAGACTCAGCAAGTGCATTCTTCAACCTCAGTGGTCCCTGAATCCCTTGATAGCGGTGGAGATTTTCAGTCGCTGGGGTCTTCCTTGCTGTGACCACTGTGCTTCCCCAACCAACTACAAATGCAGCAATTGTTTCACCCTTATTCCCCCTTGGGGACAGTCACCCAGGGACGCTCTAATCCACAATTGGCCCTCGGGTCTACTTCATGCATTTCTTCCTCTTCCCCTCATTCCCCAGGTCCTGAAGAAAGCCCGCCGGTTGAAAAGCAAATTAATCCTCATAGCACCATTTTGGCCTCGTCAGATTTGGTTCTTCTTCCTGTGGCCTCACCTGCTAGATCAACCGTGGACTCTCGATCCAACCCCAGACTTGATCTCCCATCCACAGAACCTGATTCACCCCAACCTAAACAGCATAAAGCTCACAGCTTGGCTCCTCCACTCCCAGTGATTGCCAGGCAGAATGATCTATCCTTACCTGTACGTGACATTCTCATTGCATCTCATAAGCTGTCTACCAGAAATACATACCTCAGCAAGTGGAAGAGGTTTACTATTTGGCTAAAAGAAAAACAGATGATCCTTTCTCAGCACCTATGCCTGTAGTGCTAGAATATCTGCCTGATTTATTCCAGTCTGGTCTTTCTGCTTCCATGATCAGAGTTCACTTGGCCGCCATTTCTAATTTCCACAGTGGGGTCCAGGATTCTTCTCTCATGTCTCACAAATTATGCAGGACCTTCATAAAAGGCATTTTTCATCTAAAACCTCCCTTTAGAGAACCCACTCAACCATGGGATTTGGCTTTAGTCTTACAAGCTTTGACAACGTCACCCTTCGAACCAGCTTCTTCTTGCGACTTCAAATACTTGTCCTGGAAGTATTTATTCTTAGTTGCCATTACTTCTGCCAGACGTATCTCCAAACTTCAAGCCTTGTGCATCAAGAAGCCATATCTGACCTTTCATAAGGACAGAGTGTCATTGAGAACTAATCCTACCTTTTTGCCCAAAGTGATTTCTGACATGTCCATTAACCAAACCATTGAATTGCCAGATGTTATGTGATCCTATCTCGCCTACATTCTGACTGATGGGTTCGGAGCCGATCCCTCGGCTCCGACTCGGCACGCTTATGCCAAAGAGCAAAGTCTCTTATTGGCTGAGCTTACTATATCCCAGGATGCACCACTACCAGTCCCCCAGATCTCGTTTGCCGCTAACTAGCAAAGACGTGGTCTCGAGCTGGCTGAGCTAAGTAGTGTTTTTCACTAACTTTTTCTGTCAGGAATTTTCTATTTCTATAACAAAAAGCTGTTTTAACAGCTATTCCGTACTTTTTGTGTGTGACTGTTTTTTTTTGTGGAAGATTTTGTGTGTGATTGTGTGTTTGTTCTGACTAGAGGCCCCCTTGATTGTAAGGGCCTTTCCCTGTCAGTCAATTTCTTGTCAAATCCTTAGGGGTTCTAGGATCCCCTTTAGTTATATTTTCTGTAGTTGTCGGACTGCCAATCTTAATCGGCAGCCGTAAGCTAATCATTGTAGTGACAGTCAATTTAAAAAAAAAAAAAAAAAAAAAAATTCTAGTAAACAATTCTTAACATAGGCAGGCTTCTCCTTCGGCTCCACGGACTTTGGAGCCGAGGGCGGAACGGTCTGCCTCGATGCCTCCAGTCTCGACTCCTCTGGGTTCGGAGCCGACGGCTGGGGCATCGAGAGGCGGGTCACCTTCATCGGCTCCACTGATCTCGGAGCCGATGAAGGTTGTCCGCTCAGACACTTCCTCTTCGGCACCAATGGAAATTGGTTTGTGCACTCCTTCGGCACCGATAGTTATCGAGTCACCTCGGAGCCGGTCCCCTAGTCCCTTGGAGCCGTTGGAGAGACCTACTCGAACCCGTTCGGTCTCCTCCAGGTCATCGAGGATGTCAGATTCGGACATAGACAGGGTGCTCCAAAGACTGTTCCAGTCCCCAGTCTTTCAAAAATTTGTTTCGGCTCCAACCCAATTGGCTTCGGAGCCGATAGCCCACTCCATTGCCATTCCTCCTCCGACCGCTTCGGCTCCGTCGGAGCAGGTGCTGATGGAGCCAGTGGAGATCCTAGGGTCGGCTCCGACCCTTACTCCAACCCCGGCCTTCGGGTCCGAGTTTAGCACGCGGACTTCTTCGGCCGGACCCGGGGGTGACGTTTCGGGACCAATGCTGTCGGTTCCGAGCCTCCCTCTCGGTGCTTCAGCCGCGGGACTTCCGTCTGCTATCATGGCTCCGGGGACCGGACATTCCCAGGATTCTGGGGGTCCGGCTTTCAGAGCTATGAGGAGTGCCTTGGCCAAGTCTTCTTCGGCCATCTCTACGCCTTTACCGGCACCTTCCCTGGGCATGGAGACTGGGTCTTTGGCAGTTCCCCTGTCTCTAGGCAGCGGAGCCCCGGGGTCTGAGGTTACCCCCACTGGGGGTTCCCCTCCTCCTGAGGGTTCTTCGGAGTTGTCTTCGGAAGAGCCCCCAAGGAAGAGATCGTGCAAGAGGAAGCACGTGGACTCCCCCGACGAGTCTCTTACATCGGACACTGATCTTGATGATGCGGAGGGGTCCCCAAAGTCGTCCTCGGATGATGTCTCATTTGCAGACATTCTAGAAATCCTTAAGCAACGAGGCGGCTGGAATTCCAAACCCCCCTCCGTTGATGAGTCAGTGTTTCTCAAGGCCTTCGGCTCAGCCCTCCGCCTCCTGGGTGTCTCCGCCCTTCGACGAGCTCCTGGATTTGGTTTGTCGGAGGGCGTGGGAACATCCAGATACTGCGGAACCAGTGCCTTCTCGCCCTAACAAATTTCTGTCTGCCCCACCCGAGAAGGAGTTCTTGACGAAAGGCGTGGCTGTAGATGCCATGGTGGTGGCATCTGCTACCCAGCAGGACGTGGCAGAGGCTTCAACGTCCGTCCATCCTCCTAATAAGGAGTCTAGGAGCATGGACGATGCAGGAAGCGCACCCTGACTTCAGCGGCCTTTACTCTGAGGTCCCTGAATTATTTGGCACATTTCACCAGACTACAGAGGGATCTGGTCAAGGAGCTCTCAGACTCCCTCTCAGGTAACCTACCTGAGCAGCTAGCCCAGTCGGTTAGCTCTCAGTTGGCTATCCTTACCTCGATTTCTAACTCGTCCATGAGGCTCATTTCATATGCGGCCGAAGGGGCGGGCAGAGCGGCAGGCACAGGCGTGGCTCCATTTGTGTCATTTCGCGGAGGCCTTCAAGTCTTCCTTTGCCGACGCTCCCTTTGATGGGTCCTCTTTGTTTGGACCCAAGGTAAAAGACACTCTTACCCGCTGTGAGCAAGAGGGAAAGACTTTATCTGCCGTAGGAGCACGTTATTACACTCCCTTTCGGCCTTATCCCAAGGCTAAAAGAGGAGGGAAGATGTGGTTCCGCAAATCACAGAAATTCTTTCCCCAACAGCAGGAAGATTCCCCTTCCAGAGGCAGAGGACGGGGAAATTATTCTGGGAGACGCCGTCCCAGAGGCGGCAGAGGCCCCCGCAACAATGGAGACCGCGAGTCCTTTCGTGGCTCTTCAGCCTCCCACACTCCATGAGGGATTGCCCGGCTGTGCTGCTCCGGAGCCAGTCGGGTGTCGTTTTGCCAAGCACCTAAAAGCCTGGGAGTCTATTACTCAGGACAGATGGGTGCTTCGGATTATTGCCGGAGGTTACACCGTTCCTTCACACACTCACCCCCACCGTCCAGAAAAATCCCGGACCCACCACCCAGTCAAAGGGAAATTGCAGCCGTAGAAGCTTCAAAGCTGCTAGAAAAAGGAGTCATCCAACCGGTCCCCACAGACCAGATCGGATCCGGAAACTACTCAAGGTTCTTTTTAGTGCCAAAAAAGACAGGGGACCTGAGACCCATTTTGGATCTCAGCAAACTAAACCAGTCCGTCACGAAGTCCAAATTCCGAATGGTCACTTTACAATCCATTCTCCCATTGTTGGAGAAAGATGTTTGGATGTGCTCCATAGATCTCAAGGACGCCTATTATCACATACCGATACATCAGGCGTCCAGGAGGTATCTGCGCTTCAGCCTGGGAGACAGTCATTTCCAATTTTGTGCTCTGCCCTTTGGTCTCACCACAGCCCCCAGGGTGTTCACCAAGTGTTTGGCAGTAGTGACTGCTCACCTGAGGAGTCTCGGATTCCAAGTGTTTCCCTATCTGGACGACTGGCTCCTGACTGCCACCACCAGGCATCTACTACTAGAGAACCTACAAGCCACCATCTCCCTGGGTGCTTCCCTGGGAATTACATTCAACTGGTCAAAGTCTGTCTTGCTGCCTTCTCAGCGCATAAGATTCATAGGAGCAGAGATAGACTCAAAAGTGATGCGAATTTTCCTTCCTACCGAAAGAATACAAACATTACAAGGTCAAGTCCGAGCCCTGCTTCTAAGATCCAAAGCCCCAGCCAGGTTAGTCCTGCAACTTTTAGGTTCAATGTCTGCCACAGTTCTCCTAGTTCCTCTGGCAAGATTGCATATGAGGATTCTTCAGTGGCTGTTATCGACACAATGGTCCTTTCAGGATCTCCCCCTCAATCATCACATACTGATTACAGAAACGTGCAAACGGGACCTCCGCTGGTGGCTTCTGCCATCCAATCTGAATCAGGGAAGACCTTTTGTTATGCCCTCTCCGGTAGCCACCTTGACGACGGATGCCTCCCAGACGGGGTGGGGGGGGCATTGTCTGGGCAGGTCAGTTCAGGGATCTTGGCTTCCAAACGAAACTCTTCTCCATATCAATGTGTTGGAAATGAGGGCTGTACTTCTGTCCCTACAAGCCCTCCACAACTTTCTCCCTCAAGGCATTATCGCTATCCACACCGACAACATGTTGGTGGTCTGGTATCTAAACAAACAAGGAGGGACCAGATCTTACCCCCTTTGCAGAGAGGCCATGAGGGTGTGGGAATGGGCAGTGGCTACCAACCGCTTCCTGGCAGCGACCCATATTCCAGGAAAATCCAATGTATTGGCAGACAGACTGAGCAGGACTATTCTTTCTCCTCACGAGTGGTCCCTGAACGAAGCTGTAGCAGCTCAGATTTTCAAAAGATGGGGGACTCCGTGCTGCGACCTGTTTGCAACACCACAAAACACGAAGTGCAAAAGGTTCTTTTCCTTGACCCCGCATCAAGGGGAAGCAGCTACGGATGCTCTAGTCCAACCTTGGCCAACAGGACTGCTTTACGCTTTCCCTCCGGTTCCACTCCTTCCCAAAGTCATCCAGAAAGCTTCCCAATTGGGGTCCACAATGATTCTAATTGCTCCATACTAGCCTCATCAGGTATGGTTCCCCTACCTACAGAAATATGCTCTGGACGGTCCTTGGTTTTTGGATCTAACCCCGGACCTTCTGATTCATCAGTCGGGACAACAGCACCAGTCCCTTCACACTTTGAAATTAACAGCTTGGCTCCTCCACTTCCGACTTTAGTCAGAAATCACACCTTGGACCCGGAAGTTATTCACATTTTATCTTCAGCCCACAAACCCACCACTAAGAAATTGTATCACAGTAAGTGGAAGAGGTTTGCTATCTGGGCTCAACTCAGAGGCTTAGACCCTATTACTGCCCCGATACCAGAGGTCTTGAAATTTTTAACATCCTTGTTTAATCAAGGATCTTCAGTCTCTACTATTAAGGTCCAACTAGCAGCTATCTCCAAATTTCACAAATCCATAGACCCACCGTTGATGAGTAGCAGATTATGTAAAACTTTCATGAAAGGTGCTGTGCTTTTAAGACCCCCAGTTTTTCATCCTGCGCCTCCGTGGGATCTTGATTTGGTACTTAGTGCCTTAACATCTCCTCCTTTTGAACCGTCTGCTACATGTGAGTTGAAATATCTGTCTTGGAAAACTGCCTTCTTAATTGCAATTACCTCTGCAAGAAGAGTTTCAGAACTTCAAGCCCTATCTATCAAACCACCGTACTTGATTTTTCACAAGGATAGAGTATCACTTAGGCCTAACCCATCCTTTGTTCCAAAAGTTTGTTCTAATCTCTGTCTCCAACAATCTCTAGAACTACCAGTTTTCTTTCCAAAATTTTCAAACAAAGCGGAATACACCTTGCATAAGTTGGATGTTCACAGGCAATTGCGCTTCTATCTAGACAGGACTCAACAGATTCAAAAA
Source organism: Protopterus annectens (assembly GCF_019279795.1). Lineage (NCBI taxonomy): Eukaryota > Metazoa > Chordata > Ceratodontiformes > Protopteridae > Protopterus > Protopterus annectens. The sequence continues at coordinate 341,780,604 of NC_056742.1, read as the reverse complement.
ACAGACCAATTGTTTGTGTCCTTTTCAGATAATAAACTGGGTAAAACCATCACTAAAGCGACTATTGCCAAATGGATTAGAGATTGCATAACTCAGGCTTATTCCTCTTCAAATAAGCAACTTACAACATCTGTCAAAGCTCACTCTACTAGAGCTATGGCTACCTCTATTGCTTTTAATTCCAAGCTCGCTATTTCTGAGATTTGTGCTGCGGCTACTTGGTACAACCCGCACACTTTCATTTCCCACTATAAATTGGATGTGGCATCTAAAGGGCGAGCATCTTTTGGTTCCACGGTATTCAGGAGTGTTTTCCAGTGAGCCACCCAGGATTCAGGTGCTAGGGACGCTGTCCCATCAGTCAGAATGTAGGCGAGATAGGATCACATAACATCTTTTAGTTATGTACTCACCATAACTTCAGATGTTTGGGATCCATCTCGCTTACATTCCTAATACCCACCCTCCTTCCCCCTGCCTTGGAGATCAGAAGAGATTGAACGGTTTTGAGTTCTACTGTTTTTATCTTGTTTCATCTGACGATGTTATATAAGCAGTGCGTGCATGTGTGCATGTATGCGGACAAACTAGATCTGGGGGACTGGTAGTGGTGCACCCTGGGATATAGTAAGCTCAGCCAATAAGAGACTTCGCTCTTTGGCATAAGCGTGCCGAGTCGGAGCCGAAGGATCGGCTCCGAACCCATCAGTCAGAATGTAGGCGAGATGGATCCCAAACATCTGAAGTTATGGTGAGTACATAACTAAAAGTTTTCTTTCCCGATCATTCAAACACAGGAGAGTATTGCCTACATACCCTAGACATTCACAGACAACTTTGTTTCTACTTGGACAGAACTAATGTTTCTCGCAAGTCAGATCAGCTTTTTTTTTTACCTTTTCTGGACCTAGATTAGGATGTGCTATTTCCAAG